>NC_051163.1:55935692-56260905 GCF_013339745.2 Dermacentor silvarum
CTTCATCAGTTAGAGGAGTATTAAAGAATCAGAGTATTGTAGAAGCTCGGTGTTCTGGTCTCCAGAAGCACCACTGAAGAGCACCGAATAGAAGTCTTCGAATTCAGACACAATATCACTCGTGTCAGTTACTAATGCGTCTTTCGAATACATGTCGTTAATAACTTTCGTAGAAGCGTGGCGGCGTTCATCAATCAAAGCCTGACGGGTCGGCTTCTCAGAAAGCAAGGCGCGGTTATTACGTGACCAAACACGGGCGCCTCTATAGCGCACTGCGTCAAACTTTTGCAAGTCACATTTCACATTTGCAATGTCATCAGCGTACGTTCCAGGAGATTCACATTCAAGCTCATAAAGGCTATAAAGACTTTTCAACAATTTCTTCTCTTCGTACTTTTTGTAAAACGACTTAATAGAACCAAGTTCAATGGCGACTGATCTGATTTCTTGCTTAAAAAGCTCCCACGCAGCGAATATTGGCAAATCAAGAGAGAAGCAATTTTTCAGTGCTAAGCATACCTGTTCAGTAAACATTTTATCACCAGCCATACAGCCACGCTTCCAAGGATTGCATTCATGGGAACATTATGATTGCGTTCGAGCGCCCTCGGCGACAGAAACCACCTAGAAACGCGGTACGCGCGAGCGGCGCAGCATGGCGCCAGTGGTCAAACGCTGTACCTACTAGCAATTGTAGTGTTGCGTCCCCGTACAACACTCCTCTTTCCTTGTCACCCTTTCTCCATACTCTCCTTCTCCGATTTTCTCCTCACGCTTTGGCTATCGCCGTGTTTCATCCTCCGCTGCATTCCGCTCGTTCGTTCTGCCGGTTACGCCGACGCCGATGCTGACGCCCAACGTAGGAACGGGGGCCTAAATACCAAACTACACGTACACTTGCCGGCGCACGAAAGCTCGCGCCCACGCGCCTGAGGCATGCGCGGATGGTGCAGGACAGATCGTACGCGTCGAAGCGCGGCGCGAGTACGGATATCTTCTCCAGACCAATATCAGTACCCCGGGTGCCTCACAACATCAAAGCCCCCATCTTAAAGAAAGATGGTTGAACGCGAAGCTTTCGGCGCCTTGAGAGGCGGACACTGCCGAGGCCCGCTAGGGGTCTTAATAAATCAGAATAATCTCACCTCCGTCGGTTACAAACTATGTCATTTAATAATCCATCTAGGCTTCACGCCATAGAGCCCAAGTCTTTTTCGGCGCAGTACAAATTTTGTGGCCAGAAGGCGGACTTATATCATGTGGTATGGGCTCTTTTCAGAAAAATAGATGCATTGCCATAATAAAACAGCCAACGTGGGAGGGCTGGGAGGCGGCCCTGTCTAGTTCGGACCTCGAGGAGCAACGAGCCCACATCGAAAGAGCACGGGCAGCGGCGTTTGCCAACAGCGTCCCGGACTAGGGACCTGACCATGTCTTCCCGTAACCCAAGGTTTTCTTTCTTATTTTCAATAAAAGTTTTTTATTATCATCATCCCATGCAAACTGAATCAAAGTCCAAAGTCTACGACCACGCAACAAACCCAAGAAATGCTGAGCGACCCGATGCGACGCATATGTGGTTTGACTGCTTGTTTAGGATTGTATTTTTTAAACGTTGAAGTTGAATGAAGACACATTTCGGTACGTTGCATAGCCTTTATTTTAGATAATGTTGTCGTTGATTACACGCACACACTCACACTTTCACGGACGACTCTACACTTGCACCGTATTGCCTTGTGATCACTGTGGTAGACGGTCAGAGGCTCTGCCGTTGCCGATACACGGGATTGGCTTTACGGGCACGATCGCGCTCGCGCTTACGTTCGCGTACAGCAGCCTCTTCTGCCGTGCGCTGCACACGCGGCCTACCCATGATGACGGCCGGGAATGCATTGCGTGACGCGCGTAATGCAATGCAGATAAATACAGTTCGTCTGGGCAGCGTGGCATCGCAGTTCCCATTGTGCGCCGTTGTTCTATTGTGTGCGCAGATGCGCAGAAAGTTCCACTGTGTAAGCTGGCTTTCCCTGCAGTGAGACATAGAAAGCTTCGCTTTAAAAATACGAAACCATGTCTACCAAGGCGAAAATATTGCGCCAAGTGGGTGCGCGCTGGCGCGCGTCTTGTAGGTTGAAACCATCATTACTCGCGAGGCGCGCAAACGGAAGGCGCGTGAGCGCGAGCTGGTACGCGTACGCGTAGTTTGAGAAAGTGTAGTTTATTTGCTTTCATTAAGGTAGACACGCACCTATTACCGACGTTTTTAGCTGCAGAACAGCTGGCACTAACTTACATATTTTACTCTACCTTACACGACCACCTTGGATGCTCAAGGTGCCTTTGAGATTCTGTAAAAATATTTCTAGCTCAGTTATACAAAAAACGACAAACTTGCAGCCATCGCAAAGCATTCCCTTTTACACGTATGACCATTAGTGTACTTTGCTAAAGCTTACAATGGGGAATTCCAGAATTGAATCATTCTTTTTTTTTCAATGAGTCATAGAAGACTCATTGCATCCTGCGCAGTCGAAGATGGTGGCGAAAAAAAGTTCACCGATGATTATGATACTCCCTAACGCGAAATCGGAGCTCACCTCTACAAGTGTTCTTGAACGCCGATGCGGCTCACTCGCGTACAGACGCGCTCACTTCGGGCTCTGCAGTTTTCATGTTTTTCGGACGGCCCAGTTCCTGCTACCGCTGAAAAGTACACATCATTAGATCGGTGAAGTCGAGCGGCATCTGAAGATACCAAGTTTTGGCACCTAGGGCAGATTTCGGCGGATTCAGCACCGAAAGAAGAACTCCATCACGTGGCAGCCGAGGCAAGCCTAACGAGGACAGCCGCCGACGCCGGCTGGCGCCCACGCCACGTCAACGTCGCAGATGGAGATGGCGGCCCGTAGACCAGCGTTTGGAGCGGAAAACAGCATGGTGCGTGCCTGAACAAGCCGTGAATCAACCACAGAAGAGCGGGTGGATATTTCCGAGGCTCAACCACGTCCAAAACCGGCCACTATGGGCGCCGAGGGAGCCGACGCCAACTCCGAACGGCGGACCCGCACGACCCCGAACGTTACCGAAGACGACGACGAGGGCTGGAGGACGGTGCTCACCCTCCGCCAAAGAAAGCAGCAAGCGGGGAAACGCCAACGAGCGCCACGGCCCTCCTAACCCAAAAGAAGAATAATCTAAATATCACCGAATACCCAGCAAATTCTGGGAACTACCCCCGCTGCCGTGCGACCGACTTCAAGGTGATTATACGACCGCACCAGGGCCTACCGATGTGGACCCTCACAAGCCCCATGTTAGCCAACGCGCTCATCGAGGCGTTCCGAAACAAGGTCACAGGTGAGAAGTTCTTGCTATGCATCAAATTCGGCTCGAGCATCGCGATAGTGTCAACCCTCGACCAAGAGGTGGCAGAGCATGTGCGCAAACTCAAAGATATGGTGATAAACGGCAGGCCATACGCCTGGATTACGCACGGACTACCGCCGCGTACTCCACCCGAAACGATCAAGAGAAATCTCCGCGTCCGCACGCAAAACGTTGAAGTGATCCAAGCAAGAATGCTTGGAGACTCTAAAAATGCGGTATCACCTTCTACGGACTTTTGACCCCCGATACGTGTAATATTCTTGATGGCTTCATGCCCTCGAGCGAGTGGAGCTTGTGAGGCGCAAAACGATGATGATGAACGATCGTCTGCTAGACGTATGAAAGACGAAGTTCCAACACGGTACAGGTGTGTAAAATCTGCCAAGTCGGACATCCCTCCGACGTGTACCTGCAAGCAGAACTTCCTGTCTGCAAAATCTGCGGCAACCGAGAACCAACGGCATGACATGGATATGATCCACTGTAGAATATCCCTTCCCTGAAACTAGCCAGTTCTCTTGGTGAATTGAAGTGTTGCCCTGATCATATTTGAAATTACCTTGCTAAATATTTTATACAATAGTGAAAGCAAGGTAATGGGTCTATAATTCTTTAACGTCTACCTTCTTACATATTAGTAAAATGTCGGCATTCTTCCAGTTCTCTGGTATACTTGAAGTCAAGAGGCATTGCAGTATAAAGTGCGGCAAGCTTTTCAACCTTGTAGAATAGCGAACGATACATACACTATAGTACCTACAAAACAGAATACCACGATCACAGCAACCATAAAAACAGACTCGGTTGGCATGGCAAAATCGGCAGCCATAGCACTGACCATCCGACATCCTGTATTGCCGAATTGAAAACCCAGGGCGCCCAGTTACCTTGGACTCGTATTCAGAATGCCATTGTCGGGAACCGAGGGGTCGCAGCGGAACGCCACAACAAGAGGAGCAGCTCAGCAGGTTTTCAGAACGGTCTAGCGCGTGCCGTGCTTGAGACGCTAGCACGCGCCGCTCAACTTCATTCTCCTCGGCATTCGCAGCCGGCCCCCAAAGTATAGTGCCTAGAATATACTTAAAGTATATTCTAGGCACTATACCCAAAGCGCCGGCCGAGAGCGCCAACCTTAGCGTCTCCGCATAGCAGCGTCGGTGGGCGCTCCCGGGTCCCCTGCCCAGACGGGGCGGCGAAATGAACTTGTCGGCGAGGCAGAGATGAGGCTGTCTTAGTCTCAAGTAGATGGATGGGAGTGCCAGCGACATCCGCGGGGAGATCATTGGCAAGCATCTCGACGTAGGCCGGTCTGAGGCGGTCTAACGAAACGACTTCGCCACCATTCAATAGGATGGTGGCGGACTTCTGTATCTTGTGGAGGACATGGTACGGTCCGTCGTAGGATGGTGTAAGAGGTGCCTTTACAGCGTCTCGTCGGAGGAACACGTGGGACGAAGACGCAAGGTCCGGATGCACAAAAATGCTGTGGTGCTGTGATCAAGGCGGTACGGGGCGCAGTTGCTGAATTCAGTCCTGTAGGCGTTGGAGGTACTGTAGTGGCTGAGGCTAGGAGGCCGAACGAACGAACAAGTCTCCAGTAAGCCGCAGGGGTGCACCGTAGACGATTTGGGCCACTGAACAGCCAAGGTCGCGATGAAGGAAGGCGCGTAGGCCGAGAAGCACCATAGGAAGGTGGTCGACCCAGTGCTCTCAATCCAGGCGGGCAGTGAGGGAAGCCTTGAGCTGGCGATGGAACCACTCAACCATGCCGTTGGCACAGGGATGATATGCAGTGGTACGGCAGTGCTTAATACCAAGCAGGCGGTTGAGGGAAGTGAATAGTGTACAGTCAAATTGCCGGCCGCGATCAGTTCTCACTATGCTGGGGCAGCCGAAGCGGGAAACCCATGCTGAAACGAAGGATTTCGCAACTGTTTTTTGCAGTGACGTCCGCAATGGGCACGACTTCGGGCCAACGAGTGAAGCGGTCAATCATTGTTAGAATGTATCGGCAGTCGTGAGAGGGAGGAAGTGGTCGAACCAAATCAAGATGGACATGGTCAAAGCGCAACCAGGTGGCAGAAATACTGCGTGGGAGTCTTTGTGTGGTGGGTCGCTTTGGTGGTCTGGCATGCGAGGCACGAGCGGGCCCAATGGCGAACATCGGCATTAATACTTGGCCAGACGTACCGCAGTGTAACGATGCCCTGCTTGGCTCGGATGCTGGTATGGCAGATGTCGTGAAGTGATTGGAACACCGCACGACGGAAGGCAGCCGAAGTGAAGAGGCGAGGTGTAGCCACTGACATGTTGCACCAGAGTGAGCAGGCACAAACGGGTGAGAAACGAGTTGTAGAGGGAGGGAACGGAGATGGTCACGCAGCGCTTGCAACTCAGGGTCTTCCATCTGCGCACGAGCTAGACCTTCCCAATCCACAGTCGATGTAGAAGTGCGGAGGGAGTTGATGCGTGAAAGTGCATCACCTGCCTCGTTGTCGGTGTCTTTGATGTGCCGGATATCCGTTGTGAACTATATGCCAGTTGATGAAGTTCACGTGCGACGTACCAGGAAGAGTTTGTACGGAAGACCTACACCAGAGGCTTGTGATCCGTTAGAACTTAAAATGGCTGGCCCTCCAAGAATTGTTATAAGTGCTGGATGGTGGTGTAGATGGCGAGCAGCTCGCCATCAAAAACTCTGTAGCGAGTCTCGGCAGGTTGGAGCTTCCGAGAGAAGAAGCCCAGTGGCCGCCACGCGGAGTCGATTTTCTGCTGGAGAACAGCGCCGATGGCCGCACTGGAAGCATCCACCATGATGCGAGTTGGCACGTTAGTCCTCGGGTGGATGAGATGTACCGCATCGGAAACGGCTTGTTTAGCAGCCCCGAAAGCAGCTTCAGCTTCGGGAGACCCGGAAATCGCGGATGAGGAGCCCTTGGCCGTGCGAAGAACGGTCAGTCAGTGGGTGTAGAAGTTCAGCGCAGTGCGAAATAAAACGTCAGGAGAAATTCACTACAGGCAGAGGAACTCAGGCAGCTGCCGTAGGGTAGTGGGTGCTGGGAAGTCTGTCACGGTCTGGACGTGAGAGGGCAACGGACGAATTCCCAGCACCGAGATGTGGCGGCCCTGGAACTTGAGCTCGGAAGATCCAAATACGCATTTCTGGGGGTTGACAACCAGGCCAAATTATTGAAGGCGTTGAAAGAGTTCCCGGAGGTGACGCTCATGATCTTGTGGGTTGGGACTCCCGACGAGGATGTCCTCGATGTCGGCAAACACAGCCAGGAGGCTGCGCGTTACCTCGGCAATGAATCATTGGAACGTTTGAGCTGCATTGCGTAGCCCAAAGAACATGCGCACATACTCAAACAGGCCGAAGAGTGTAGTAATGGCTATCTTCGGGATATCGGCAGGTTCAACGGGGATTTGGTGATAGGTCTTGACAAGGTCCACTTTACTAAAGATATTGCATCCTTCCAAGTGGCCTGTGAAATCTTGGATGTGTGGAAGGGGATAGCTATCGTGGACCGTGTGAGCGTTGAGCGCCCTGTAGTCGCCGCGCGGATGCCAGTCGCCCGGTTCTTTCTTGGGCACCAGTTGGAGTGGGGAGGCCCAACTGCTTGACGAAGGGCGAATAATACCTAGCTGGAGCACGTGCTCGAATTCCCGTTTAGCAATGGCCAGACGCTCACCGAAGAGGCGGCGCGGACGGGCTGCGGCGGGTGGACCACGCGTGACAATGTGGTGGGTTCCGCTGTGCTTGGGTGGCTGATTTAAATTGCAGGGCCTCGTCACCCCAGGGAAGTCTTCGAGGATTGGAGCGTACGGGCATGGTGGGATCAGCGTGCGGATGCCAGTGGGAGCGACAGCAGACAGAACGCCAGGGATGGAGAGGCGCGTCTTGCTGTCAATCAGGCGATGGTGGCGCATGCTGACGTCGAGATCGAAATGGGTCAGGAAGTCGGAGCCAAGGATAGGCTGATGGACGTCGGCCACGATGAAGACCCACCGTAACTTGCGCCGCATGCCAAGGTCGAGAGTGACGGACCGCAGACCATACGTGGCGATGGAGGTAGAGTTTGCCGCGCGGAGCGTAGGTCCAGGTGGCTTAGAAGCGTAGCCATTCTTGGTGGACGGCAGTACACTGACCTCGGCACCCGTGTCTACAAGGAACCGCAGGCCGGAAATGCGATCCATGACTATGAAAAGGCGGCCGGGTTGTAAGGCGAGGTCACATGCCGCAGTCAGTGATCTCGCGGTGCGTTTCCCGACCATTCGCATGGGGACTTGCACTGGCGGGCGCGGTGCTGGAAAGTACGATGGTACCAGCAGATAGGCGAGCGTCGAGGACTGCGCCAGCGGGGACTGGTCGGAGAAGAGGGACGGCGGCTGGCACATGATGGGAAGCCGCGCTGGTCATGGGAGGACGTCCGAAGGGCGTCGATGGAAACGGCGAGCTGGTCGATCTGGGACTCTAAGCGAGCCATTATTGAGAACTGTGGCGTTGAAGAGAGGGCGGCGAGTGAAGATGAAGTCGCGTCGTGGACTCGATCAGTGAGCTGGGCGAGGCGGTCGAGAGTCAAGTTCTCTGTAGTGGCCAAGACAAGGCGGGTGGACTGCGGCAAGCGCTGCAGGAAGAGCTCCCTCAACAGCGCACCGTTCGAGTCGACGTTGTTTGTGCCCAGGAGCTGTCGCATGCTGTTGAGCAGCTGGGAAGGGCGGCGATCTCCAAGGTCCTCGGAGGTGAGCAGGTGCTGGAGGCGCGTGCTCTCAGAGGCCGTGGTGCGTTCAAAAATGCTCTGCTTCAGTTGCTCGTACGAAGCATCACTCAATGGTGCAGCGATAACGTCCGTCACTTCTTGAGCCACCTCAGAAGACAGGTTGCAAAGTAAGTGGCGAAACAGCGAAATCTCAGAGATGATGTGGTGCAGATCGAAGATGGCTTCGACCTGGGCGAACCAAACCTGCGGGTTGCGCCAGAAGGTGGGCAGGCGGAGCTGTAGAGCTGCGACGTCCCATAGGCGCGAGGTGGCGTCAGGCGGAAGGGGACCTGAGAGTGGGAGGCTGCTGGGGTCGGTCATCTCGTATGCCGGAATCACCACTGTTGGCAACCGAGGGGTCGCAGCGGAGCGCCAGAACAAGAGGAGCAGCTCAGCAGGTGTTCAGAACGAACTAGCGTGTGCCCTGCTTGCGCTGCTAGCACGCGCCGCCCAACTTGGTTCTCCTCGTCATCAGCAGCCGGTCCCCAAAGAGCCGGCCGAGAGCGCCGACCTTAGCATCCCCGCATAGCAGCGTCGGTGGGCGCTACACCATCAATACATGACAGGAACTGTATCGAAAAATGCGCGGAGGTCGTAGTAGCACACGCGCAACAATATGACGCGATCACCTGGTGTCCTGCACACGCGGGGCTAGAAGGTAACGAGAGGGCACACGGCATAGCTCGCGAAATTACTACCCGAGCGCCGATAGAGACCCTCGAAGAACCTCCGATCACCCCACGCGACATCCTTGAAGCACAAAGAAAAGAAAGGCAGAAATTCAGCCAGCCACACCCCAAACTCGAACTAGGGCAGGCTAGGAATTGGCGCCGGCTACCAACAAACACATACCCGAATCTATGAATACTCAATAAAGTCCACCCAACGCAATGCCCGGACACATGTTCGTTGTATTGGGAGCGGCCATCTCTCGCCCACATAAATTAACTCCCGAAATTAACTCACCCTTATTAGGGACAAACCCACTTCAAAGGTAGTGGGAGGTCTGGCTTAGGAGCAAAGATCGGCAGAGCAAAGTTGTTCTGCTCGATCAAGCCCAACGAGCCGCACAGGCCAGTGGAGCCCTGGACAAGGGGACCCACCCACCCTTGCTTTAATACCCCAAAGTTAAAGTTTCTAATACTACTACTAACGTGTTTTCATTTCGCGATATATTGGCTCGCGCGGTCAATCTGTGTCGTGAGGCACGTTGCAAACGGAGCGAAGTGTGGCGCGACTGCCTCGCTAATCGGGAAATCGCGAGAGGCAGTACGTGGGTGACGCGTCGGCGGGATTCACAGACAGACCTCCGCTCATGCAGCACTTTGTTTCCATATATTATATCATTCGCGTCATCGGGGAAAAGACGACGCGCGCTACTCTAGCGCCATCTCGTAATCATCGTCACCGCAGAGCCTGTCTTGCGCTGCACTGCGCTCTTCTCGTTTCACGCTTTCGCCGAACACTCCTCCTCCGCTTTCTTGCTGACGCCCTCTCCGCTATCACTGTCCATCATCTCATGCTGCGCTCCGCGTTCGCTTTCATCTTTCGCTGCGTTCGTTCGCAAGAATATGCCGAGGACGCCGACGCGCGCCGCAGAAACGGGCGCCTAAGAGCGGCGGTCTAAAAAAATTCCGCATAGACACTTAAGACGGTATGCATGAGAGAAAGCGAAAGCATTATAGTCTCTTAGAAGGGTGATGGCTTGGGATAGTTGGTTTTCAATATAGCTGAGTGGTGCGCGCTGCACTACTCAATTATAGTGCCTTTGGTGAAACATTTAGTCAGCCAAACTACGCAAGTGCGGCCACCAAAATTTATCACTCTGCGTGTTCCGTCAATGCTTCTCTGCATGCCAATAGTGCTTGCTGGCGCGAGCATCCATGGCGACGTGACATATGCAATCACGCACGCACTAGGCAACACCTTTAGTCATCCATAACCGTGGAGCCACCGTGGCGGCGGGAAAGCGTGCTGGTCTCGCACCCCCAGAGGCCGGGGTTCAGTTCCCGCAGACGCCAAAATGTACCAAATTTTAACGCGATGGCGTTAATGGCCCCGTGTTACCGAAAATCCGGTGTCGGCGTCGGCTGCGTCGTCCGTTAGAGAAAAATTATGTTTAGGCATATGTATATGCCCCACCCTGCTACATGACATGCGGTAAATGCGGGTTATATTGCCCCCCCCCCCCCCCCCATCATAGTATCACTGAAGTTGTTCATACCTTGTCTTACACTCTTGACAAGTTTATTCCTCGGAATTTTAATTAGGACAGCCCACAAACAAAGGTCATGACACAAGACACCGATAGCACATGCATTTTTATGTTAAGTCTTCTTAGACTGGAATATTAAAAGTGCGATACAATAACTGAGCTCAAACCAGAAAATCATGTAATTAGACGAAGGACAGATAAGATACGTGGCACACACGACGACTGGTTCTTGGTGCGGCTGTGTACAACCTCCGGGATCGGCGCAAGAAAGAGGTTTGAAACATTCCCGATACGGAAAATTGGTGGTAAAGTTCCTAAGAAAGTGGTTGGATTTGATTAATAAACATAAATGTAATAGTCCGATGAATTCAAGCGTTTACTTCAATTCATACTGCCACAAAAGCTACGAGTCTTACACTTCGTGTAATATTCTAACATGTTGCTATCGCATTCATTGCGTCGCCCTTATGGCGAGACTGTCAATTTTTTTCTTTCCACCGCAAGGCCGGGGCCGGCGCTGCCGCGGAAGAGCCCAGGCGAGCGCCTACTGATGGTGTTGCAAGGAACCCAGCAGCGCGCGTACACCGCTGTGATTGGTTCCTATAAGGGAACAGTCAGGCCGCCGTTACGGCCATGAAACCCGGCGAGGTTCGCTAAGAAAGGTTCCGCTTCGAAAAAAAAGTGACAGAAACGGAGACGGTGTATCTGACACAAAGGATGGAAAGGCCAAAAAGAATATAGAAATATACACTGTGAATTTAAAACAGCGCTCAAAAATACGACGACAAAGAAAAGGTAGACATGACATGCGCTGTGTTCAGAGATTTACAAATACGGCGACATCAGATGGGAAAATTTGTATAATAATCCAAAGGTCAGTTCCTTGCCATTTGAGGCCCTTGCTGGATGCCTAAGGATAACAATATGCCGGAGCAAATATTCGCCACAGGATGTGCGAGCAACGCATTCACTCGAAACCGGACGCCACTGTAACCGTATAACAAGTGGAAAGCGGGAAGCAAGCATACGTGTCTCCTCGTCTTCGCCTCTTTCTGTAGCTGCCTACACAGGCAACTTCGTACAGGCCGACGCATTGCGCACGGTGTTGCAGGCACGCGCAAGGAAATTGCGCCGCAGAGCACACTGTTGCCTGTCGCTGCTCCAGAAAGGACGGGATGCACGCGCCGTGGACGCCGCTGATATTTCGGGGGCGGCTGCTGCTTCTACTTACCGTTTTTTACCCAGCTGTTTTAGCGGCCAACCGATGCGAACTCAAGGTGAGCGTGCATGCCTATATACGCGCAACTTGTCTGGACCTAATGACGCGCGAGTTGAATTGTGAGGTTTCGTGTACCGAAGCTACACACTGGGTCATGAAGGACGCCGTAAGGGGGTGGACTTTGAATTTATGCTAACCAATTGGGGTTTTTTAACGTGCAGATTTTTCTCTCTTTTTTTTTTGCATTCTGGTACACGCAGCTTTTTGCAATGCCGAACTGATAAAGTAAACGAAAATGGAAGGGAATGAAAAAAAACAACAACTTCTTGCAGGAATAGTAGCAGTACTAGCAAACACCAAAGTACTAGCAAACTACAAAAGTAGTAGAAGTTGTAGTAGTCGTCGGAGTAGAATAACTAGTACCAGCAGTAGTAGTAGTACTAGTAGTAGTAGCACTAGTATAGTAGCAGCATTAGTAGCAGCAACACTAGTAGTATAGTAGTAGTAGTAGCAGCAGGGCGGTGATGCTCGCAAATGAAATCACAAGAGGAGAGAAGGCGGACGAAATTCCGCCCAGTCTCGAGCAAATATGATATACGAAATAGGGGACTAGTTGATGTGGGTTCATTTCTTCGGTAATGGTACCACAGAAAAAAACGCCAAGACGGCAAGGAAGACACGGTGAACACCAGGGTGTAGTCACACTTCCGTTGACCATGCCTTCCCTCCCATCTCGTTTTCTTCTTACTTTCTTTTTTTTTCGCCACTACTACACAAACGACATGTTGTAGTTATTTTTATGAAGAAACCACTGTGGCTGTGACTGCGTGCAAGACAAGCATCTTATGAAATGGTTGGGCCAGCGGCTCCGTACACGTGAAGCTTATGACCGCATAGCACTGGGCCGGTATATTTAGACTATTCATTTCGCTAGAAGGTGTTTCTTTCGTTTAATATCCTGTAGTTGACCGGCCGGTATTAGTGATCACTTAGGAAGAGCGCCGTTAGTACCACTAGCTACGCCCTGAAAAGAAAGAGCAGGAATTACATTCCTAAATTATCCCGGTCTAAGATGTGTTCCCAACTCTCCCGGACAAGCCTAGTTTTGCCGTTCGAAATAAAAAAATAATAAAGTATAGAAAAAGTAAAAAGCACTGTGCTACACGTGTGCAGTTCAAGGACTCCATAACGAGATTTTATGTCGGATTCTCGCGTCCTACGTTAAAACAGAACGGGGGTTCTGTTTTAACGAATACCCCGAAAACCTTAGACGAATACCCCATGAACCCAGTCAATGTTCTTCGTTTTTCGGAAGAATATGGAGGCGTTAGTATCTCTAAAACAAATTGTTGTCGGATGAGTGCGTCCGTTTCTTTTTTTTTTTTTTGTCCTGTGTGTGTGTGTGTGTGTGTGCGTGTGCGTGTGCGTGTGTGTGTGAACTTTAACACTTTACATTTCGACACGCAGGGCTGCCCCGAGCAGAAGCCGGGCTACATCAACGTGCACGTGCTTAGTCACAGCCACAACGACGCTGGATGGTATTGGATATTGGACACCATGTACGGCACAGGTGAGCCTTGGTGTGCATCTTGCGTGCGTTAGCAATTTTCCCTTATTTTGTTCATTTGCATCTAATTTTAGTAAATAAGTTAAAGAAAACTGGTTTGAAACAGGACTTGCACCACTTTTCGAGTCTCTGAAGGTAAAGCAGCCTGCTACCTTTATCTATCTTTGGCTTGTTCTTGATTAAATGTAAAATATGGGATGCTTGGCCAGAGACAGAGCCGAACAGATAAGGACGAACTGCGTGTTTGTTCAAAAAAGTTCACACTGTTCCCCTCCTTTCGCACCGGGGACCAACTAGCCCAAGCCACAACCCTAGCAAGATAGGGCCGGCTATCCCAAAATCATAGGCAGGAAAAATAATAGCCAAAAAGATCATAAGGTTACCGAACACTGTCAAACGTCTCTAGCAAACGCAGAACACTAACTAAGGAAATCCACAAATCATGGAGAGAAAAGGAAAAATAACCTGAGGCCCATGTTGCATATGCAATCTAGTGGCGTGTTCTAAAGTGACCTGTTCTAAAGCGGTGTGTTCCCCGGTGCTTGACACCTTTATCTGTCACAAATGTAGCAAGCAAGTCATACCGCACTCTTGTCATTGGAAAACACATCCTTAGGTCACGCTTCTAAAATCTGCCTCGTTGTTTTGAAACGGGCCACTCGAAAATCTCGCCTTCCTTCGTGTTAATATCTCATGTCACTCCGCAATAAACGACTTCTCGCGTATAGTAGATTGCGAGATAACTGCATTTGGCGATGACCGCGCGGACACCCTGTGATCGGAGCAGCGTAGAACGCCCCGCTTTATAAGACTCACCGCTGAGTAGCGATACTAGTCTCATGTGGCCGTGACGTACGACAAGATCGTCACGTGGCTATTCCGCAGTGAAATACGCATTTACGTCGTTAGGATGGATAGTTGGGCGTGTTGGTTAAGCATGATCTGAAGTGAAGGCGCGAAAACGACGACGGACGAAGAGAGAGCACACACACACACACACAGGGCGCCACTTCCAACAATGTTTAATCAGAAAAGAACGCCACTAATTTATACAGGGAGCACAATCACAGTTTCTCAGTGCGCATTCGCGTTCAGGTAAAGTAGTTCTTTGCGTGATAGAGATATTGAGGCAACACTTGCGCACTTATCACCTGCCTCAATGATCCTTTTGGCCTCAATTATTAAACGAACCCATTTGTCACGGCTTTTGGCAACCACAGCGCGGGCGTAGAAGTCTGGCTTACATTTGCAGTCTCTACAATGAATTGCCAGGTGGCCCTCTCTCCCAATGTTGACTTTGTTATTGTGCCGCCTCAGCCTGTCATTCAGGCACTGCTCGGTTTGGCCCACGTACTTTCTACCGCAATCTAAAGGAATTTCGTAAACTACTCCTGCCTGACAATCTACGTACTTGTTTTCATGTTTTGTGACACAGGCCGGTGCCTTGCGGAAAAAAAGGGTTAGTCATTCTACAGAGCTTGGAAAGCTTACACGGGGCAGAAAACACGACATTTACGTTAGCTCGCTTGGCAATCTTTTTTTCAAATTGTGCGACATGCGGTGTATGTAAGGTATGACGGCTACCTTTTCTTTTTCGCGAGGTGGCTCCTGGTCCAGTTGGCGTGTTCGGGACTTCCTCAGGATTGTTTCCGCTACGGAAATTAGAACAGGCTGCGGGTAGCCTGCCTCTTCCAGTCGGTCGATCTGCTTGAGAAAACTTGCCGCAGCTCGATGTGAACAGGACTTCTTAAAAACATTCAGCAGGCACATGTTAGCAATGCTTCGTTTAACTAGCTTTGAGTGAGAGGAACTAAAAGGTAACAGAGGTTTACTAGCCCGAGGTTCATACTGCCAACAGACGTGGTTACTTGCTAAAAACAATCTAAGATCTAAAAACCTGATGGAGGAATCTACCGAAAGTTCGTGGGTCACTTCTATGGGAGATAAAGTCTGCCTGAAAGTTGTCAATGTTTGACTAACGATCAAGTCGGCGTCAATGAAATTCTTATCTACGAAAATTAGGAAGTCGTCAACGAATCTAAAAACTTTGACTACACCGCTACCCTCTAGACTGCTAGACATAGTTCTGCCAGCGCGAGCTAAGAATAAGTCGCTCAGGATCGGAGCTAAACAGGAACCTATGCAAACGCCGCTCTTTTGCAGGTACAAACGACTGTCCCATTCAATATAGGTGGAAGCCAGGTAAAGTTCGAGCATGGCCAGGAATTTGTCTTCCGGAATACCCGCTTCATTTAGAAATGCCAGGGAGCCATAACTGCCAATGCCTTTCTGGACGCACTGAAGCAATTCTGCTTTTGGCATGCTATAATATAGATGCTTCAGATCTACGGAAAAGGCCTCTAATTCCATCACTGGCTGCCTCGACAGGTAGTCAACTACTTGTGTAGAATCCTTTACGAGGTAAGGGTCGTCTACTGTAAGAAGCTTGAGCCTTACTAACAGAAAGGCAGCTAAACACTTCTGCCACGTATTGCGCTGTTGGAACATTGTTGGAAGTGGCGCCCTGTGTGTGTGTGTGTGCTCTCTCTTCGTCCGTCGTCGTTTTCGCGCCTTCACTTCAGATCATACACATTTAATTCCGCGAAGTATATGCCTCAGCCGCGAAAGAGCTCCACAAAGCTGAACAATAAGCGAATACTCACATCTGTATGAAAATGTCTTCTTCTACTTGGATCACCGCTAAATCTCCTTTTCGTTGTCTCAGATTTGGGGCTGTGGAACGACGCGTAGGCCTCCACATACCTTTGTGATCTTTTGTCGCACCTTGCATATGCATTGTGCTTCCACGCCGTCCTTAACGCATTCGAAGGAAAATAATACATCTGTCCTCTTTCTGCCCCAAACCACTCCGCAGTGCAAACGATCTACACAGGCACTACGGCAGCGCTGTGGAACAAGCCCAGCCGACGGTACGTGTCAGCAGAGAACGTGTTCTTTTCACGCTGGTGGAACGAGCAGTCAGCCGAAGTGCAAACACAGGTTCGAAGTATGGTGCAGTCAGGTACGTTGTTCGCCTCGGCCTTTATTAATTTCTACTGCCCGATTATTCTTTTTTTTATTTTGCCAAACAGACTGTTGAAAAACACCTGGGTCGGAAGGAGCACTTCCACCTTTTCAGACTGATCGCTTGGCGTTCGTTAAATTGCTTTACAAATTAAGCGCAGTGTTTACTTAGGTGATCAGCACATTTCCGCTCGTAAACTATTTATTTATTTATTTATTTATTTATTTATTTATTTATTTATTTATTTATTTATTTATTTATTTATTTATTTATTTATTTATTTATTTATTTATTTATTTATTTATTTATAAAAAATGTAGTGTTTCACTTGCCAAAACCACCACCTGGTTATGAGGTGGTGGTTATGAGGTGAGGCCATAATTTGGACCACGTGGGGTTCTTCAACGGGCACCTAAATCTAAGTACGAAGATGTTTTCTGCATTTCACCCCCATCGAAATGGGGCCGCCGTGGCATTTATTTATTTATTTATTTATTTATTTATTTATTTATTTATTTATTTATTTATTTATTTATTTATTTATTTATTTATTTATTTATTTATTTACGTGCCCTTACTGCCACTGAAAAAAATCGAACTCAGTCGGTAATGCAATGATAACCATTTAGCGGGAGTCCATAGACAGGCGGCAGTTTCCAGATATTTGTCCTCGAGATGATATTTTAATTGCAACAATATTTTCACAAATATTCTCGAATTGAGTGCAGAAATAAAGATAAGTGCAATGCCACTCCATTTCGTGAGCGCATTTCGGGGACGGACATCTCCAAATTGCCGCTCATCTCGGATTTCTGATAAGTGGAGTTCGCTTTTATTACTGTCTGGTTCAATTCCGCAGCCTCAACGTGTCATCCTAAAGTGAATCATAAAATCTTCAATTTTTTTATTAGTTATCGGAATTACGCAACTTATCTTGCAAAGTGATGTCTACCTCTTCACGCTATGCAACTTAGTCGGCTGAGCTTTCTCTTTTTTTTAACACGAAAGTGTTTTATGCCGGGGTCCACCAAGACTTCACTGACGTATTTCCGTCACGGATTTCCGTGACGTATTTCCGTCACGGAAATACGTCATAGAACATAATACAAAGAAAGAAACCAGAAGAAAAAGTTCCACAAACATGCAAAATTTGGAAATCGAACCCACGACCTCTCGGTCCGCGACGATAGATCGCCGAGCGTTTAACCCATTGCGCCACAAACGCATTTGCAGAGAGCTACACAGACGCGCCTTACATATCTAACACTCCTCCGTGTACCCGCGCTCTTGCTCGGGGCGGTGCCGCCGCCTACGAGCAGAAAAGAGAAGTACTGCATTATGACACTAACGCGCACCGACAGTGAACGCTTCGGTGGTCTCAGCACTACGTCGCCTCGATGCCAGCATTCGAAGGGACGCTGGCATCAAGAAGCACTACCAACGCCACCTAGGTGGCGTTCACCGTACTCAGCACAGCGGAGCGTGGCCTCCGCAATTAGCTCTGAAAATGTTTCTGAAGTTGATCGCGGAGGCTGCAATTACGACGCGCTGTACGCGCTGATTTGACTCGGTGACGATTCAGTTACGTGCTTTGTCTTGCGCGTTGTATTAGTGTGTCAGTTACGTGCTTCGTCTTTCGCGTTGTGCTAGCGTGTGCAGCGTAGTGCAGCTTCCATATGCACGACGGTTGCTCATGGTCATCGACGTTGGTAGTCGTGATGGAGGAGACGTGCCACCAGGCGTCAGCGTGGGTGCATCAACGCCTAAGGGCGCTTTAGCCACAAAACACCAATAGACATTATATATCAATGTGCAATAAACATTACACTACTTCTGTGAAGACACGTTTCACTTTCGTGTTCTATACCGATTCCTATATAAGAGGGATCAACCACATTTTTTTCTTTATTCGGGAAGATTTGCCAAAAGTCATAAATAATAAAAGAAAGTTATTTCACTTGAAATATAGGTTTGGTAACAAAGAGTAAGCAATGAAAAGTTGTTTCAGTACGACATAATAAATTTAAGTGCTCTCTCCTCTCTCACTACGCTGAAACATAGAAGTACGATAAGTTTACTTCGCATAAAGTTACGTAGCAAACTGTATATTTGTGCAAACGGCCAAAGGTAGTGCTTCTGTTGTGTAATCTTGTCTCACGAGTTTAATATAGATGCCTGCGGAGAACTTAAATGCCCTTGTAGTTTCCCCTCCCATACCAAGCCTTTCTCAGCACGCAAATTACTCATATTTAGAGCACGCGTCTCGAAAGCGTAAACATTTGAATGGTAATTAACACTCGGACGCGGACAAGCTCTAAACAATTGCTCGCCATTCTCATGTTATGAATACAGTCAGACCGTAGCACTCCACGGTTAAATAATTGTTTTCGTATATCAAAATTGCGATCATAAGTTTAAAATTCGACGTTCGCTTAGATCGGCGCATTGCTTGAAATATCTGCTCTGAAAGAATCCTCGTGTTCGAA
The DNA here is from genome assembly GCF_013339745.2 of Dermacentor silvarum. Taxonomy (NCBI): domain Eukaryota; kingdom Metazoa; phylum Arthropoda; class Arachnida; order Ixodida; family Ixodidae; genus Dermacentor; species Dermacentor silvarum. The sequence goes on from NC_051163.1 coordinate 55,954,355, forward strand.
ACTTACGACAAAAACTTTGCCACAATGCGGTATTTATTCCGTTCCACTGTAAGTCAACCTCACAATACGTGCCACTTTAAGCCCAGTGTACAACAGTTTTCACATAAGAAAAAATACTGGGACCATGTTCTCCACCATCATACGCGCTGATGTAGCACATTTTAAAGACGACTGACCTCTGAGACCGCCTCGGATTGCGCGGTGAACGATGTTATGTGTGGCGCGCGTCACTTGTTCTCCCTTTCCTCCTCCCTTTCCTTTTATGCTCGCTTCTCCCTACCCCAGTGTATGGTAGCAAACCAACTGCAACATTAGCCTTCCTGCCTTTCCGTTTCTTTATTTCTCACTCTGTCTACTCAATCCACAGCTTACACAGTAAAATACATTTGGACGACATGGATCACTTTATTTGTGCACTGCTAGTGGTACGAAGCTACCATAACAATAGCAATCAACCGAACCTATTCGGTTCATGGCTAAGGCGTGTTTGGAAAGTGAACTGAAGAGACGAGACAAAAGGAAGAGAAGACACGTGGCGTAACTTGTCTTGCCTCGCTTTTGCCCTGTGTTTTAACAAGTTTCAGCAGCCAAATTCTTCTTAGCTACTACAAAACGTGGACAGTCACTTCAGTATCCTTACGTGATTTGAATGCCAAAGCATGAGGACTTGTCTGAGTTATCACCTTAAATTAAAACTTCACCTTAATCCACTGTGCTCTAATTCGTACCAACCTTAATTCACCTTAATCCACCTTATGCCACTTCAATCCACCTTAATCTACTTAAATCCACCTTATTCCAATTTTGGGAGTGAGCCAGGTCTGTTTCCTTGCGTGTGGCCACGCCGTTCAGTCCGACACCGTGGCTGTTAAGCATGGCATTTCGCAGTGCGAGCCGCAGTGTGACGTCAACACTTGGCCACCGGAGTTTTGGTACCATCAGACGATAACGCCGGACGACGGACGCCGGATTTCCCGCTTCATGAGGCATAAAGTGCTTTCGCCGTAAAAAGCTGGTAGCCTTCCTGTCTAAATGCTGAACAGTATCATGTACGTGTGTCGCCGCTTATTGTGCGCCATGTTTGCAACGTTGAGGACCTGTAATGGTCGAGCTTTAATTTCCCCACTCTCACTCTTTCTATCGATTACCAGCCTATGTGTAGGGCGGTAAACGTGGCGCAATTCGGCTGAGCCACACTGCCTTTCCTTTCTCTCTCTCTCTCTCACAGACACGCTCGTTATGCCTATGACGTTCTATCACAGGACGACTCCAGTTCGTTGGCGGCGGATGGGTCCAAAACGACGAGGCGGTGACCCACTACACGGCCATCATCGACCAGATGACGCTGGGACTGCGCTTCCTCAACGACACGTTCGGACCCGACTGCGGCGTGCCCAGCGTAGCCTGGCAGGCCGACCCTTTTGGGCACAGCATCGCGCAGGCGGCCCTTTTCGCCAGGGTTGGGCGCTTCGACCAACTCGCTGCCGCACCAAACGCATGAAAGTGTCATCACGGCTATCAGATATAGAGATAACTAAACATTTTCAATGGAAGTTAGAAGGGTGAAAGGTTTGGGTTAGTTGCTTTTCCACGAGGTTATGTGGTGTAGCGCGAAGCAGGACGAGGGGCACATTTTTCTGTGTCCCTCGTCCTGCTTCGCGCTACACCACATAGCTTCAATGGAAGTTCGCAAGGCAGAAATGAATTATTGAAAATGGGAAGTAATTCCTGAAAGGGATAGAAAAGGATACCTACATCATTAGAGCTTAAATTCAGAGAGTTTTTACATGTAATCTGCTTGGAAAGAAAGTTTCGGCGCTGTAGAAACTTAGATTTACGCTATATTTCAGCGCACTGCGCTGTCAATTTATTAGGCCACGCACCTCCGACTGCCAGCGGCTGCTTCAGTTGGGCAAGTGTCGCTGGTTCGGTCCCTGATTCTATCCTTGGAACAAGTCGAATATTTTTTTAAGTGTAAGGCTGTCTTTCTGGGAACCAAGCAAACTGCCAGCTGCACCTTCGTATTATTCTATAAGACCATGGCCTTAGTATGCGATCAGCATACTTTGCCTATTTCAAGCACTTTGAGTGTATCGATTTATCTAACCTCTCACACCAACCCCGTTGGCCAAGTTTCCTACTATTTTGGGCCACTAGGAATGTACTCGTGATCGTGGTGCCCTCGTGGTCATTGCATCGCCGTCAAACCAGCTTCGTCATCCGTCTCTTTTCATGCCGTGGTCGTCAAGCCTCTTACGCTGACCCGATGACCCAAGTTGTCCAACAACTTGGGCCATAAGGTATGGGCTGGTAGTTACATTGTGGTCATCGCATCGTCATCACTCCAGCTACGTCATCCAACCCTCGTCTTGCCGTCGTCGTCATTTAGTCGTCATCATGCTTTAGTTGTCATACCGTCATCGTGACGACTCACGATTGTTCCATCTCTAGCTTCGTCATCCGATTCGCGTCATGCAGTTGTTCCGCCATCGTCCCCATAATGTCAACATCATAGTGTCGCCATCACGCCATCGTCGTGGTACAGTCGTAATCACGCCATGGTCGTCGTGCAGTAGTCGTCATCCCATCGTGCTCATGCAGTTTTCGGTAAGCTGTCATCGTTATGCACTGGTCATCATTTTAGAATCGTCATATATTGGTCCTGGCGCAGCCCCGTCGTCGTTCCAATGACGTCACTGTGTCGTCATCGTACAATCGTCGTCACGCAGTCATGGTCATGGCCGATCCAGGCAAGCGAGTTTCCTAGCGAAGTGGGCCGATACCGTAGACAGTTTATGTCGCATATCACCGACGCAATAGTAATGTCGAAAATGACTGCTGCAAATTATAAATAAAGGTGTGTTCAGCAATACGGTTTATTGCTACAATGCTCAAATGGTAATAGCTTTAACGTCGCCACTCATCATGAGATCCCTTGGGCAGGAATTTTTTTTTTCGGGTTCAGAAGAGGATTCAGGAATCTTAAATGCTCTTCTTTATTTTAAAAATTATGTTTTCTTGTTGTTTGTTTGGTCCTTCACTTCCCAAATATTACAATCTTCTGCTCGATTGTACGATACAATGTTCCCGTTTATGGAAAAGCGGAATTGCGGTATATAGCTGGAAACAAGTTGCTTTCAACCTTTCGATCTTGCCCCTCAATGTAAACTTACCTATGTATATCGACCATATAAATTTTCTAAGTAAGTCTGTGCTGCATTTGTTTAGATAGCTGCTTTCCCCCGGCACCTGATATAATTGTTGTCTACATAAATTGACCTAATTACAGGGACTGTATTGCCACAGGCTAACTTCGTGCATGACCTGCACATTGCCGCCAACAGAAAGGAGGGGTGTGACATCTTTCAACAGGAACAGGAAAAAGAGAGACAAGGCAGGGATGTTATCCAGGAAAGCATGTGGTTGGCTATACCCTAAGCTGGAGGAAAGAAGCAGGGGAATAGAAACAGAGAGGAAGTGAAAATGCGGTGAAAGCAGAACCTTTAAAAATAAGTGTACACCGAGACAAGCAGTTACCTACACTCGCGCAAAGAGTGAATGCAAACATTTGCGGCGAGTTTCACTCTCAGTATTTTTCTTTCCTTTCCCGCAGCAGTCATTTCTATATTCATTTCTCCCCTTCATCGTTTTGTTATTAGCTCTCCTGACTTTTTTACCTTCTTTCACAAGACCAACACCTCACAAGACCATCACAAGACCACCACTTCTTTCACTCCCAGTGTACGCGCGTGAATATTCTCGTCCACCCAATTCTTGCACGAAGCTACGTAAGAAACTTCAACGGTAAAGAAAGCTTCAAAGTAGCAAGAAGTTCGCCCCTCTGCCCCCCCTTCCCCCTAGCCACCCCCGGCTTCGCCCAGAGTAAATACGTCTGCTTCACACTTATCCGGAAAATGCGAATTGGTTAAATCTTGGGGGCGTGCGTTGCAAGGGATCGCTTGTCGAAATGGTTGCTTCTACAAGCTATATAATAGATGTAGCTTGCTAAAGTCATATATAAAAGCGGAAGTTCTCGAATGCGAAAACAAAATCAACCCTGAAAAGGCAATCGTGATGCACCACTACTGTGAATCACGATTAGCACTCCACGTTGCCTTCTCACATCATTATCATCATCACCATCCTTATTTATGGTACTTTTTAAAAACGAAGGCGTCTCCAAGCAATTTCCAAATGCCCCTTAAGGCACCTGGCTCCATCCAATGCTTGCGCTTCTCACATAGGGTGGTTTGCTGGACCACTTGGTGCATGATGATCCAGTGTGCGGGTTCCAGCAGGTAGGGGGTTCCGCGTCTGTACCTGCTGGAACACCCACACCGTCTCACATAGGGAACACCTTTCTTGAAATATTCGCTCATATTTACTGAAACTGATCACTCTCCAGTCTCACTGTGTGCTCGTCTCTTGGCAGATGGGCTTCAGCAGCGCCATGATCGGCCGCATATCGTGGGACACCAAGAAAAAGTTGCAGGCGGCACGTTCCATGGAGTTTGTCTGGGAGGCCGACAGCCGTCAACAGGGAAAGTGTCTGATTTTGTCCATATAGGCGGTTTCTTTAGGACCTACGCCAACAGAACGGGAACAAACAGCGCTTGGACGGGACGAAATGAGGAAGAAACACGTCTTCACTTCGTCCCGTTCAAGCGCTGTTTGCTCCCGTCCTAATACTGTACCAACCAGCCCAGTCCAGCACACTCCTCTAGCTGCACCACATTTTTAACAAAAAATTGCCTGTAGTAGATGCGCAATTCTAACCCTTGAGGTAAATTACTCGATGAGACGGCCCTTACTTGTACTAGAAATCAAACTCCTAATTAAATAGTTAACATAAAGACACCTAATTAACTTTTTAAATACTGACTTTACGGCACATATTTCAATCAACGAATTGTAGCTAGTGAGCTTACAAGGCATATCAACTTGAAACAAATTCAGAGGATGGCAGCGGTTTCGAGATATGCGCCGTCAAACTTGCGAATAAAATTCGCTGTTGTTTCACTTTTTATAAGAAAACGCAGTCTTATGTATTGAAGCGTAAACGTTATTGGCACGCCAACGCATTTCGTCGGACCCCTTCAAAAGTATTATCAGTATTATCTCGAAACTGGTGCGGTTCTGAGAATTCGTTCCAAGTGAATGTGCCTTGAGACCTCACCAGCGACAAATCGTAAACCTAAACATGTGCTGTAACGAATTAAAAAGGTAATTTGTTTAAATATGTAAATATTAGGTATAGCACCTTCATTTCTCGTATAAATAATGGTCGCCTCATCGATTAATTTAGCTCAACGGTTAGAATTGTGGTATGTGCCACAGATAATTTTTAAAACTTCGGCGCAGCTAAACGAAAAGCACCTGGCATAGTGGCGATAAAAAGCCAACTACAGTGACATTTTGGGCCGTGTAGAAAACCTAGTTTAACATAGCGTAGAGAGAGTCAGAGGATGAGAGAAAGAGCGAAACTCCTTATTGAAATACAGAGAATTTTGTGGCTTATAAGGACATGCAACTCTGCATAGGAAGGGGATCGAGGACAAAGACCCCTGGAGGAGATCATCAAAGCGGTATGGCGTGGCGTGCGAAAAGTATGACAAAATGACAGATAAGAGTAAAGAACGCTTCTACTCTAGAGGAGGAGGGTGGGAAAGAAAAAAAAAACAACAACAAACAATGTGATGATGGTAAACATAGCGTAGTTATTCAAATGTGAAATATTGCACGGAGGCTCCTCGATAGTGGTGATATAAAAGAGCCTTCATGGAAAGTACGAAAGTACGAAAGTACGAAAAAAAGCTACAGGAATTCTGAGAATTGTCTACTAAAGCGTAAGTATTGCTTGTCTCGGCTGCGACTTCCTTTTTGGCTTAGTTTTGCTTACTTGCCTTTCCTGGCTTATGCACGCCTACCCATGACCTTTCCGGTGACAAAGAGTGCTTAGGCTTTAGTAGACCATTGTCAGATTTTCTCGCCGAATCCGACCCCTTCGATGCAATTGTACCAATTGAGCCGGAACGCCTGCCACGAGCGCGCCTAGACACAGCAGAGCGGTAGTAGAGGTTGAGGAAAAGAGAAAAGATGCACGTTTCTGCAGCCCTTATAGGGAGCACAGCTCAGCATCTGAGGGGCGGGGAAAGGGGGATAAAATAGGAAAAGGGGAAGGGGAAGAGCGGTGGAAAGGGAACACCAGCTGCCACATTACCATGTGACGCGATGCGCGAGGGGAGAGTGAATCGCCGCAATGCCATTTCCCTCGATGTTCCTCTCGCAAGCCTTTGTTATGCGCGCGTTCCTTGTCCACACAAGCTCTCTCGCCTGCGTTCTGATTGCGCATCGGTAAGGCCCAATGAAAACGCGCCAAACGTCTCAACGCGCTCGCTTCCCGCGAGCTGTTCATGGCCGGCATAAGGTAAAACTCTTCCAATCTGTTTTTTATACCGAATATGCCATTAGCTCTCCGTGATAGGTCAAAACAGCTCCAGGTCTGCCCATATGGGTGTGACGGCCGCCCATATCGGCAGCGCTGGAGCCGTTTTGACCTATCACAGAGGGCTAATGGCCGATTTGGAATAAAAACAGATTGGAATAGTTTTACGTTATACCTGCCCATAACTTTAAGAATGCTCAGCAGCGTTCAATTGGACATTGGGCCACCCCAATATCCCAAGTAGGCGCACACCTAAACATCAAGTGGGCCCATCCCCAACTTGGCCTACCACCAAATTTAACTTGGCCTACCCCACATATCAAGTCGGTGAAACCTCAAATATAAGTTGACCCCACCCCCAAATTTAAGTTCAGCCCCCCGAAATTTCAAGTTGGCCCACCCAGCCCCTAATTTCAGTTGGCCCACGCCGAAATTTAGGTTGGCCAACCTGAAATTTCCAGTTGGCCCATGCCCTAATTTAAGTTGGTCCACCCCCACTTTCAGTTGGCATGCCACTAGATTGCCCCTTGGCCCACCCACAAAATTATATGTGGCCCATGTCCAAATTTCACATTGGCCTACCCACAAATATGAAGTTCGGCCTCACCCAAATTTCAAGTTTACCAACCCCCACATTTCAATTGGCCCACCCTTACTATAAGCTTCTGCATAAATTTTCCAAGGAGCCCTATGTATCTCTAGGGATATTCCCTTGTATTTTGTATTTTCTTTTCCTGCTTTAAATTACTCCTTATTGCTTAAAAAAGCTAGCAAACATCAACATTTACACTATCACAACAATTAAATGTCTTAACTTTGTAAATTACGCATTTTGTGCAGACACAAGACATTACACGTTTCGCGTGATAGGGCAGGGAAGATCACCAAAGAAACCTTACACTTCAAAAATTTTACCGACGATTTGAGGTGTTTTTAATTGGCAATATATTGTGGCAAAGAATTTGATTCAGAACGACAGGGTTCTCTCGGCGGCGCGTGAGCCTCTACTCGGGCAGCTCGTTCAGCAGCAGCGGCAGACGAAGCATTTTCACCGGTTGCGTAGCTCATTGTTCTAAAAAAAAAAGCGTGAACAAGGGAAGGTGGGTCTTCCGCGGGGCGCATTCTCTAGCGACGGCAACGGCGCAGGCGAAGTAGCGTATTCGAAGTAGCGTTACGTATTCCGGAGTGTCCCACCGGGGCGTGCCTCATAATCAGCTTCGTTGTCCTGTCCCGTAAGAGCCCAGAATTTATTCGAAATAATTTTACCTTGAGCGGCGTTCTCTGCTCCAGGGGGCGACGGTGGCCACATTCTAACCTGGGTACCCGAGCACTATTATGAAGCACCACGGGGCCTGTGCTACGCCTGGCCACCCAGAGACTGCACCAGAGAAGAGGTGAGGAGACCTGCGTTCTTTTGCATGTTGTCAAGTGCACACCAATGAGAGAGATGATGTTGTTGCTGCTAGAATACACAGTAAATGCTGCTCGTATACCTTTAACCTGATTTCTCTTAGGTTTTACCTATAAGCGCAATTTTTTTCCAAAGGTTTTCCACTGACATAATTGGAACTACGTTCCACATAAGATAGCAAAAGGTGGTGGACAATGATCCACAAACTTGAATTTTTTTTATTATCATATTCTCATATAACCAATATTCGAAAGTACATGTATGTTCCAGTGAAATAGTCACTATTTTTCTGAACACTGTTCGACATGTTCGTAACCATTATTTGGAACAATTTTCTGCCCACTTACAACTGTAACAATGATTGGGTATGAGCAACGATGTCCCAGAATATGGACTGAAATGGACATTCCGTCGACGCTGCATCGAAGAAAATACGCGCGAAAAACACTTCCCGTTGGTACTGCTTTACAATGTTCTTGAGGTGCTTGGCAAACAAGGGAGAAGCAGGGAGGAGCTTGCACTGCAAAGGCTCGCTGTTTGACGTCGGGCTCCCGCCTTGTTTTTTTTTTTTTTTTTTTTTTTTTGCGATAGCAATATGTGGTCACCCCAGGCGCATTTCTGCCGTCACCGTCACCGTAAGGCGCTGTATAAACGCCAAGGGCGATAAAATCGTCGCCACGCGCCGTACGCTGTGTGGGTAAGTGAACGCGTGCGATCGCCGGCTCAATCTCACGCACACAAGGGAGGCAAGCGGGAAGGAAGCGCGCCGTCGTCCGGAAGCACGCCATCGCGCGCAATGCTCCGGAGGGGAGGGTACGGAGGGCAGGGGGCCGTTCGACTCCGGGCGGCTGTTCGCTGCATCTCGAATGCCATCGGCGTCGCGGACACAGTCCGCCGTGCGCTGGTTCCGCGGTTTCGCTCTCATAGATGCGAGACGCAGCACGTAGATCAATTAGCTCGCTGCTGCCAGCGCGCTTTCTCACTCCAGCGTTCTGACTGCGAGTTTCCGCGGTCATCGAGTGAGACGTGTTCATGTTTGCATGCGCGCGCGTGAAACCATGCTTGGTAATTTAGTTTAGTATGCCTATGTTTACTAGTTTACATGGCCGAGAGAACTACTATCCTTACTTCCTGTAGCTGTCCACTAATTTGCTAATGCAATCGATGCTTCGCCTTTCGGGCGAAACTGCGACTTCTTCCCCTCCATTATACGCGAGAGTTGTCTATTCTATAAACTAGATGCAGACAAATTGAAGGGGCTCTGAAACACTTTTCTAACTAATCATAGAATGACTTCACTATTAAGGGACTTCGCCTCACGAATCTGACGCCGCAAAAATTTTCGAATTCTTCAACAAAAAGTGTAGTTATCGCACCAACACCCGCCGTTCTTTCTCGTTTAGTACACGCTTGCGCGCCGGAAGTTACACAGCGGAGTAGCCAAGATGCAAAAACCCGGCCGAAAGTTCAGTGTCGTGACGGTGAAAGGGCTCGTCGCGGCACCCTGTAGAGGCCGCGGTAAACTATCATACACGATTCTCCGCTGTCATCGCGGAGGCCACGCGCAGCTGACGCACTTACCCTATTGAAAAGTCCATATGCCCCATAACTCCGATATCCTATAATCCGATATGAAACATATAGGATCCCATACAAAAGTCTGTTTTTTCTATATGTCATATGATGTTATTGGATATAGGAGTTACGGGGAATACGGAGTTTTTTCAGTAGAGTATGCTCAGTGCAACAATGAAATTATATGTTTGTCTTTTTTGAGATGGCAGACATACATATATTTCATTTATTTGACTCAAAGTTAGCAATCACGTATTACTGAGAACGCTCTCACGATCACGAAATCAGCGAATAGCGTCGGTGGGTCCAGCTGCTTCTGATAACACTTCATGAGGGCAAAGCGGAATCGAGAGCAAGCGATGTTTCGCTGGTTTTAACACGACATTGTAAATTCCCTGCTGCATCCAGTGCAGTAATATTGGGCTCCCATATTCACAACAGCCTCTACTACAGATCGGCAACGTTTTCTCAGCATGTTCAAGAAGTGTTTCAGGGCCCCTTTAAGAGAATTTAAATGTCAGCGGAGTTGTTTTAGGCTTCCCATTTTCTCGCGCTGTATGTCAAATTCTAAGCACCGCATCGCACTAGGTTATATTTTATTCATTCGGTGACTGTGGCACTTATAACAATATCTTGTGCAAATTCTTGTTAGTTGGATTTGTTCGTTTTCGTTCTAATGCGATATCGATTAGATGAACACTCCAGGAGCATTTCTGCCGTTACCGTAAGGTTCCGTATAAAGTCCAACGGCGATAAAATCGTCACCGCGCGCCATATGCTGCATGTGCGAGTGAAAGCGTGCGAGGGTCAGCCGGCGATCGCGGCTCAATTTCATGAACGCAAGGGAGGGAAGCGGGAAGGAAGCGCGCCGTCTTCGGGCGCTCGTAACGCTCCGGGAGGAGGGGGGCGCTTTCTACTCCGGACGGCCGCGAATACACAGTGCACGGCGGAATATGTCCCCGACGCAGATGGCTTTCAAGATATAGCGGCCCGTGGGGGCGCGCGTGGCCACCGTGGCCATCCGGAGTCGAACGTGCCCCCCCTCTCCATATCCTTCCCATAGAGCCTTGCGGCCCGGGCGGGCCGCTGTATCTTGAAAGCCATCTGCGTCAGGGACACAGTTCGCCATGCCCTGTGTTTTCGCGGCTTAGTTCGCGTTGACGTGAGAGGCAGCACGAAGGTCAGTTCGCTCGCTGCCGCGCTTTCTCAGTCCAGCGTTTTGACAGCGAGTTTCCGCGGTCATGGAGCGAGATATGTTCATGTGTGCTTGTGCGCGCGTGATACCATGCTTGTTCATTGAGTTAGTATGCCTATGTTTAGAAGTTTATGCGGCCGATAAAACTACTATCCTTAGTTCATATAGGTGTCCACTAATTTGCTATCGCAATCGATGCTTCGCCTTTAGGTCGAAACTGGGACGTTTTTGTATTACATACAGTCAGCTTGACTTAATTTCTTCTGCCTGCATTTGTTGTCAGACCTGCGCGCTATTCCCCTCCCCCTTCCGTCCCACACACAGGCGTGCTACTTGGCGGCATCTCCACCAAAATTGACGAATAAGCAAATTAAATGTGTCCTCTGTTTTTTTTTTTAATGTCACACAGGAGGAGCGCAGTCCGAAGTTTCTCGTGGAGTACGCGCAATCGCAGGTGAGTGCAGATCATGGTCAAAGCAACTAAAGAACGCTCAGGCTTTGCCACAATCTTTACTTGCAAATAATAATCATAAAAATATAGATTCTATACGGCCTTGCAACGCTAAAGAATGTTGCACTTCAACAAATTACTATTCTCTATGTTACCATTTTTTCTATTTGTTCATCGCGCGAAAAAAAACTTCGCTTCACACTGCATCGCGTTCCTCATAGGTGCGATTGAGTGAGTGCAATGCCCGCTAGGAAAAATATTCATTTCGTTAAGTGCTACCCATCTAAAACGAATATCCTTAATCATCGGCTCTTCACATCGTTACATGTATATCACTCTCAATATTCTCTTTGTGGCCATAGGTTCCACTTAGTGGTACATATTTGTTAAAGTGTTCCACTTACTAAGTGGCACTTCTGTGGAACGAAATTAGGAGTGGGAAAAGCCGCTGTTCGCTTCTACTCTATGGACGAGCCGGGCTCCCCTATAGACGCAAAAGCGTGTCATTCGCAACGAGTGGGTTTCAGGAGTGCGAGTAGAGGTAATAAGGCCAGCGCAATGCTGTTTAATGATGCTAACTTTTGACGTGGAGGTACAGGTAACCTATTTCTGTTTATACACCAATACCGCCGCTTTCGCTTGATGACGAATTAACGCAGCGCTTCAAAAGGCCGGATTTAAAATGGGCTCGCGGTGTAGTCCACCATCGTGGCCACGGATTCTGCGGTAGCTTTGCTAGAAACTAACCCGTCAGATCAAGTCACAGGACGATGACGCTTAACAATTGACACAATTGGCATATTTCGCTATTTTGAATGTGCACTTTGCTTAACACATTGCACCGATCTCAAGAAAATGTTTAATATGAATTTTATACACCTTGGCGACCCGTATATTTAAATTTAGGAACTAGAAGACACAGCTCTTCACTACCTTTACGCGGGGGGGATCTCCGCCTAGCCGGCATTGCGGTGAACTCACGACATGACTCGGTGTCAACACAAAAATACATGTGTAGAAGTACGCTTTGCCAGAATGCGTGAGGTCAACTGCGTGGACTCAAAACCTCTCACTGTGACCAAGGTCATCTTACCGGGGGTACGGTAGTGTTCATGAAGGTCGACAGACCTCACTGAGCCACTGCGGTATCGACGTGCACCTACGGACAAAGCGGCACCCTCAGTGTACTGTTTTCGTTAATCGCTTTTCTTACTGTTCCTACCATAACATCCTCTCCTCTGCGTACGATTAGCGAACCGTACATGCGTCGGCTTGATCTCCTTGTCATTCCTTCCCTTTTCTCCCTCTTTCGTTCTGGGCCCAAGGCCTTACATTCTTATTCCGAAGAATTCTTCCCACCAACGCATGCACTGTAAATGCGCACCCTGCGTTAACATAGCTTTCCGGAACGCATGGATGCAGGCCAAAGTATACACCAACGACACAGTGGCGGTGATGGCTGGATGTGACATGTGCTACAGCCATGCTGAAGGACAATTCGCTAGGCTGGATTACGTCATGGAGAAGGCGATTCCAATAGCTGCAGAACAGAATCCACCAGTCCACGTGGTCCACTCGACGCCGGCGTGCTACGTACAGGTAAGTGAAACGTTTTGCTGTCCAGAACTGACACTTATAAGTTGTGATATTATATACGATACTATATGCTGCCCCGTGCCTGCCAAAATAACGAAAGAATCAGCGGAATTCGGCAATTCCTTCTGGGATTTACCTCGTTCATTGCTACAACAGCACGATCACGCGGCGGCACAGCGCTGATGTTATTGCTGCTGCTTTATTTTTTTTTTATTTTTTTTTTGTCTCGTAAACATTTCGTGCTGCCACTCACCTCACCATTTGTACTGTGCCGCACCCCGAAAACTCAGATTACGCCACCTCCAACACTAAAAGCGCACGGGAGGACAGTGCGCATCAAATCAACAGCCATCTCTGCTCGCCTGTGAATGCCTGCCTTTCGCCCTGCCCCTAACAGCACGTGATCTCCAATCCAACATACGGCGCGCGGGCCGCGTGTGCTTTCGGCCACGCGAGAAGCGAATTAGGAGTGTAAAGTTTATCCCTAACGTAACCTCAGCCAAAATTTGCCAAATAAATGCAAAAAAATGGTAATTTCTCTGATGATTATCCTTCATTTCGTTCTCTTATGCCTTCATACGATCGTAACTAGTTATAAATACCTTCAGTTTCCTTAATCTTGCTGTGTAGGTGACGCATGAAAACTTCTAATCTCAGCCCACTTTTTTAACGAATAAGACTATATTCACTATCTCGTAGAAATTTGTGTGCCATATGTGTGTGCTTAATCGGAGGTGCTTAGCATTCTTCCCGACATGGGCACTACCATGGGCACTACCAGTGCCCATGGTAGTGCCCATGAGCGAAGGTAGTGCTCATGGGCTTATCTGGGCACTGGGCTTATCTCAGGGAAAGTGAGTCTTCTTTTGTGGTTTCAAAAATAGCTGTCGAACGATGCCAAATGATTCGAATAAATAGTTGCCATCAGCAAGAGGGTCGTGTCATCATCATCATCAGCCTATTTTTACGTCGACAGCAGGACGAAGGCCTCTCTCTGCGATCTCTAATTGCCCCTGTCTTGCGCTAGCTGATTCTTATATGGGAGGGTCATGTATTACACTGTAATTTAGACTGTAATTACACTGTAAGTTGCGACAATGTATGCCAAAACTGATTTTTTTTCTTACAGGCACTTCATGAGGCTTCGAAGACCTGGCCTCGCTTCTCGGACGATTTGCTGCCGTACTCGGATGAGCCGGGCCGTACGTGGACGGGATTTTACACCACGCGGCCGAACCTTAAGATGATGATACGATACGCAAATGGATTCCTCCAAGTAAGCGAGAGGTCTTCTATTCTCTAGCATGCCCTTCAGGTGCCCAATAATTCTACTCACTGAAAGTTTTCTTTCAGTACACTTTTTTGCACCGTCAGAAATATGAAAAAGCGTACAGTCGTGGACTCAATTCAGAATGTTCAATTCTTCAGTGAGTTTTATCAAGTTCAGAGAACGTAGACTCCATGCAGCAACTCTCTATAAAAATATCATAAATTGCCATCTACCAGACTGTAGCACGGAGCTACAAAGGTAATCCGTACAAGTTGCTCTGAAAACAAAGCTGCGCAGTTGAAGAAAAATTGTTCTTGTCAGGAGATCGAAACAGGGGCTAACGCCTTTCCGGGGCGGTCGCTCTATCATCACAGCTAAGCAGGAGGCTTGGAGATGGGGGTGTGTTAATTAGCCCAAGTTTCGTAGTTATTTGTCTACTTGCTACTTCCTGTCTACGTAGCATGGGGTCGGTAAAAGCAATACTGGAGTAATCGCCCCATGCTCACATCTTCCTGACTTTTAAAATATTCGAAACGCATTTTCTAAAGCACCTGTGAAAGTAAGGAAGGCACCAAGAGCACGCCGCGCCTACGCAGACAGAGATATTCACTGTCATCTTTCAATCTAGCGATACAGCCTCAAGCGCCTTCACTTCCTTCCAGGAACCGTGGTAGCTCTTACCAGGAAGCGGCAGCAGCGAGTTACGCAAATAAAAAATTATACGATAAATAAACAATTCAATCTGGAAATGACTGCGCGCACAAAATACGGATTCAATACTTCTCAACACACTTGTCCGCTCTTCCTGGAATTTTCACTGTCCACTCCCGAATTAGCCTTGGCTTCAGTGGTGCGCTCGCCTCACGCACGTACACTGGCCATGATAACCGATAACATCCTCCTCCCCCCCCCTCCCCCCCGGCCCGCCCTACCTACAGGATCCTTCTCCGCGTTGGCTTAGAAAGCCGTTGCCAAGCTTGCTCAGAGATGCGCACACCATCAATTGATCAGTGTAGCATCGCGCTAAACGTAGCACCGACTGCGTATACTGGGAGCTGCTGATTTACACTGTCCATCAAATGTCAATGCAACTCGGCGATCCCCACAAGCCTAATCCCAGCCAAGTAGACATGCAAAAGAGATTCCTTTTAAAACTCTGCGCTCTTTTGTTCAGTGCAACTTAAGTAGTGTTGCAACTGCTGCCAATATTCTTTCGATGTTCTTGTTGTTCCGTAAAAAATATGTGTACTTTTATCTAAGACTTGCTGTTAAATCAACCTGCTCGAAAGAGCCTGAGAGCTCTCTGAGATGGTGCGTATTCAGAAATACGAACTCAGCTGCTGGAACAGTTACCTATTGTTATTCAAGCAAAAAAAAAAAAAAGAAGAAGAAGAGAAACGCCTCAACCTTCCCACTTTATGTTCCATCGAACACTGAATTTCGTTCCACAGGCCTGCAAGCAGCTTTCTCTCTATGGCCTACAGGACGCCTCCGAAAGAGCAAGGCAGTTAGGTAAGCACATGCCTCTTGGGCTCACTCTGTCATCTTAAGCACCACTAAAGCGTATCCACTGCTTGCCTAAGATGTGTGTAAATGACACATGAACATCATTATGAACAGGTATACACTAATGGAATGTGCACACACATATCCATGGCAGCACTAGTCATATTGTAAACATCCCATGCTTAAGAGGACTGCATCTGCAAAGCACAACTGAAGAAAATACAGCTGTACTTTCTTTGGGAGGGGAATGCTTGAAAGGCTAAGGGCGCCAAATTAACCGCGCTCCTGAAGGCATTGCCAAGGTCTCATTTGCGTTACATAGGGCTGGCGGAGCTGAGAACAGACATGTTAATAAAGGGACACTAATGGGAAAAACTGAGCTGTATTAGCAAGTTGCTCTTCTGGAATATCTAAACAGTCACTCATACTACGAGAAGATACTTCGCATGCCAGAAAAAAAATGGCACTACTGTGAATATGGAAGCCAGCGAAGCTGTGGTTATGGTGGGTCATTTGTAGCGAATATTGCCCCCACGATGAGAATGGGCGTATCGTCGTTGAGCATCACCCAACCAAGCATGTTTATCATGAACTTTCCGGCTGAGAAACTCGCGTTGAAACCTGACCGCAATGGCCTAATCACGAAAGAGTACTCTGAAATCCGCAAGAACCCCAGGTGGTCCAAATTTCCGGAGTCCTCCACTACGGCGTGCCTCATAATCAGAACTGGTTTTGGCACGTAAAACCCCATATTTTTTTTTTGAAATCCGCGACTCATCACTGACGTATCTGCGCTGCAGTTTAGGAAGGAAACTTAACAATGTGTTTATATATATATATATATATATATATATATATATATATATATATATACGTAACTTTCACCTTCATTTTCTCTTTTATTAACCAACTTATTGCCGCGAAATGAACGACAACACATTTATGAAAGCAGTTGTTATGAAAAGGCGTTTCTTTTTCGTGTGCCTTCAAGTGCAACGCTTACATTTAAAAAAAAATGCATAAGGCACACGAGGTCGGGCATGGCCTGACTGTCCCAATGTGGGAGCGGCCCGCTGCGCGCTGAGTCGCGTACCTCAGGACGTTCATTAAAGTTTTACATCCATCCATCCATCCATCCATCCATCCTTAAGGCACACGACTTCGTGTTAAATTTGACTTATATTTTCGCCTTTTTCTTCCTTATTTTGGCAAACGCAAAACTTTCGCACCTGGATGCTACACTGATTCAGTGTCGCCTCCAAAAAAATCTAGTGAATGAATGAATGGATAAACTTTTATTTTCCTTTTTAAGAAAGGGGAGGGGCTTAAGGTACTGTCAAACTCGGTCGGAGTGCTTGGTGCAGTAACGTATGTGCAGAAGCACTGTAGCTTTAGCTTCATTGTCATAGAAAGTTGTACGCGAGATTAGAACACATTCAATATAAATTTTGAAGACAGAGATTCAGAGCTACCTGAGCCTGTCATGATTATCATCTCAGTGATGTGATAATTATGTAGAAGAATACACATTGCGCGTGCCGATGAGCCACAGTTCCAGAAGACATGCCACCGCTAAGCCTGTGAATAGGTCTATTTCCGGGGCTTATCCAAAAAAACATAAAATTTGGAGGCATCATTCGCACACAGTTTAATTCGGATACTTGGCAACTTGCTGTTATCCTGTTTTTTTTTTTTTTTTTTTTTTTTCGTCGTTCTTTTTTAGGTGAGGGGGGGGGGGGTATTAATTGTATGAAGTTCTCAAAACAGGAAAAAGAACCCATGACGATAAATGCGTCCACATTCTATGGATTCCAGCCCACGCCCCCGACCCCACGGGAGAGGACAACCCTAACGAGGCAGCACACAACGTAGCTCGAGGGCTCACTTTCCGAGCTACGATTGATGTTGATCTCTCGTCAGAGTACCCCGATGGGTAGGAGTGGGAGGACAGAATGACTAGATTCAGTTATATTACTAAACATTATAAACTGCAGAGGTGCGTTTACCCACCACCTCACCCAAAACTCAATAGGTCGCAGTCTGCGACAGTGACAATAGGTCACAATGACAGAGTGACAATACAATGACAATGACAATGAAGAGTGACAATAGGTCGCAATGGCGACAGTGACAAACCAAGTCATATAAGAATCCGGCACTACTACATCTTATATGTCCAGCAATATACACTACCGATAAAAGCAAACACTGTGATGCGATAGCTACCTTAGAACACATACTATGGCAATGCCAGGGATTAATACACAGTAATAAGAACGCAGCCTCCACCAACAGCCTCCACGCGCGTTGGCGGGCCGCGCTGCTCAGCTCAACCCTGGACGAGCAACTCAGGGCAATCCAGCGGGCGGAGGAAGCCGTCTGGAGGCAAGACCTCTTGGCCGACACCTACGCGGGAGCCCAGTCCACAAACAAGCCGGATATGAAAAAATTTATAGGACGCTTAAGCTTCGCCTTTAAGAGTGGAACGCGATAGCATTCAAAGATCCCTGGCTGCTTATCAGGCTCTCTTCTCGTACTTTCAAATTACAATCCGACGCAATCGCGTCTGTATGTTGTGGGAAAGTCGTACTTTACAAATTTTCTGACGGATTTTACTTTGAGGCATTCAATTTTGTTCCCTAACGCCTTGCGCCACGCGGAGGGCCTGCGCGGTGTGGGTCGTTCGGGATGATTATTTCTGCCAACGACTCCGGCGAGCCCATGCACGCCCACGCCGGCAGCGACGCCGAATTTTCTGCGACACGGAGCCCTTAACGCTCTCGCCTTAATAAAGTTTTCCGTCTGTCTGTCTGCTCAAGAGGACCATGAACACTACTAAGTTCTTCTAAAGCACAAGCGCATTTTTCTTCAAACATGGCACGAGTTAGCTGGAACACCCTGTATACTTCATTTCATACTACATCAAGCCAACAGACAGTGCTTTCCTTGGCTTCATTGTCTGTTGGCTTTATGTGGTCATGATTAACAAAATGAAGCCCGTCGGTTCCCTTTCTTCTCTCGTCCTTTCAGACTAGGCATGCAACGCCGCGGAAGCTATGTAAGTAGTACGCCAATTGGTTTCTCTTGCACGCGTTTCGCAGTGCAGTTGTTGCTCTGCAAGACTCTATACGGAGTGATTCCCTCGTATGTAACAGTTGTCAGCCTTGGACTAGCGTTTACGGCAAATAATGTATTGTGTATACTGACCGTGCAGTACGTGTGAGGGGGGGGGGGGGGATGTTACGGACTATATATGTTTCGGCCGCGAGCGCAAGTGGTGCGCTGAAGCCGCAAGCGGCATAAATGTGTGACTCCGCTCGTTCAATGGTAAACAGTGTCACATCTGCGACACCATCCACTCAATAATTCCGTCAAATTTCTCCACATGAAAATTTGAGACAGCGTTACAGCGAATTACATGACCGCCATTTCTATGTCTCTTGGATATTTGACGCACTTTTTTTGTACTAATGCGAGTAGTGAGAGAAGTCTCCCTAGGCTTCGTTGTGTTGCCTGCTATGTGTGAAACAGAGTACAATACGGGCCAGATCCTCTTAAATAATCACTATATTCGCAGAGTGAGGATCACTGGTGAATTCTAGGTTGCGTAAGTGTAACGGTTGATATAGTGCCATCTGAAACAACGTACAACCCCAGAATGCGCATTACCGCTCGAACGGGCTATCACAAATGTTTTTGTTTGCCTGTACTCCGCGTAGCTTTATGTCGGGCTCTTTCACAAACATGGCTTCTCTTACTACGTTTTCTTATTTATGGGATATTGTAAGCTAGTGTTATTGTTTTATCATTGCATTTCCTATCGAACTTATCTAGCATATATACAGCGTTTATCTGGGGTATTGACGTCATGGCATTTTATTTCCTATCATAAGTGCGAGGACAGGAACTGTGAAGTATTCAGTTCGTGAATACCATTTTTCATTGTCATTGCTATAGGCACCATCAAGAGTGTTCCGCGTTTGTTTTGACAGGCCGCTTTACGAACTGCTTTGAAGTGTGGTCCTTGATGTGTTGGATGCCCTATCTGCATTCAATGTACAGCGCTGAAAGCGACTGTTATAATGTGTATTGTGTTTTGTTCTCTTTCTTTCTTTCTTTCTTTCTTCCTTTCTTTCTTTCTTTCTTTCTTGCTTTATTTCTTATTTATATGCTACAATCATTATAGAAAACCTTCCAATCTTTTCTAATAACGTTGAGGGTTTACTGTGTATACAAAACGCATAGTGCTTTTTTTTATAACAAGCATTGATAACACGTCAGTACTGCACACGCATGTACGCAGGTGAAGCCGTGGCGACAGTGCAGCACCACGATGGAGTCACGTGAGTCTCCACCGACCTTGCTGTCATGATTTCGCCATAGTTGGGAACAAACGTTCACGAGTCACAGATCTAATGGATTCTATGGACTCCAGAGGAACCCGCATATCTTGAAATTGAGATCCATCGTATGATGAACACACGTGTAATTATACAAAGCCTTTCGTAATGTAACGTTTTCTCAGCCTACAGCGCGATAAGGAACTTCGCGGCAACATTCGGTGGCTTCATATATCACAATCAGTGAAACGATGCGAGTAGGTATCACTTAACTGTTTTCACTTCGTTCTTAGTTTGCGACTGCTTCGCACACCATCCCAAGACGGAAACGGCGAAGAAAATCAATTTTGAGGAATTGTATTACAACCGACTACAATGGCACCGGGGACATCGGTACGCTTTAAGGCTTTTTTACTTCGTCCAAAACTGCTTTTTAGGTATCTCCGCTCTACAAGCTTTATTCCTCGATTGTACGTCACTTTAACTAACAAAACGCTTCCTCTCACTCCGACGTCTTTATTTTGCAGGGGAACGTGCTCGTACGCAGCGGACCTTGACTACACCAACAGGATGAACGCCGGCATAGAGCAATGTGAGGCAAGCTGACTATTTTCTTGCATTATACGCCGAATCATGATAGCACGCTTCACCTCTCACTAGCTCATGCGTGAAGTATGCGCTCATGCATCGCTACACCAGGTGGGGTGTCCATCGCTCTCGGCCGTATTTCCACAGCATAGGTCTTGACCAATAAATCGTAAATCTTTTGTTGCCTGCTCCTGCTCGCATTTTGAGAATGCGTAACAACTTAGTATACAAAGCCGTCATGCTACCTGATCGCAAAAGCTTTCCAGGCAAGCTTTTCTTGGTGGACATCAGTGTGACGTAGTCGATGTTTCCCATTGGACGTTGCTGCGGTTAAGTAGTAGTAGAAAAAACTTCATTGTATACAAAAACCGGACGGGCTCCTAACCCCGTCCCCCATGATATCTTTTCTTCTTTTTTTACATATACACTAGTTTATTGTCTCTCTGTTTAGTGTCTCTCTGTTTAGTGTCTCTCTGTTAAGAGTTCCTCTTTATTGGTCTCTCATTGAAATTAGTTTGCTCTTACTTGAGCTGCCTTCAATTCCTTCACCAAATGCTAGTATTTCGTTCGCCTTTCGTCAATTCCCACTCCTTTCGTATATTCAAATTTCTCTGCAATTTAGATATTTCGTTGTATTTTGCTTACCTTTAGTTTCATCCCCTGTAATTCGAAAGTGTTTCACCCCTATATCATAAAATAAACAATGACTAAATGAATGCACTGACACGTAATGGACAACGAACGGGTGCCTGATATCAACTGCTTTATGGGGGTGAAATGCGAAAACACCCGTGCACTTAGATTTAGGTGCGCGTTAAAGAAGCCCAGGTGGTCCAAATTTCCGGAGTCCCCCACTACGGCGTGCCTCATAATCAGATCGTGGTTTTGGCACGTAAAAGCCCCATAATTTAATATCAACTTCTTTCCACGGAATTTCGCATGGTGGAGGGAGTTTGTGAAAAATCACTGTGCCACAACAGAAGCCCATGCGATTTATAGCGATATCGGTTATGGCCTCACTACCCTTGTCGGTTTATTGTCCCGCCTGTCTCGTCGGTGGAAGAATCCCAAAATACTTTGCAAGAAAATTTTTAAAAACTCGCATGGCGCTGCGATAGGCCGTCCAGGATATTACCCCTCAGCCACACTATTTTTTTTTCGTTTTTTTTCGTTTTCTTCATTAGAAGGTTGAAAAACCATAGCACTTGTACTAAACACACCATAAGACAATGATCAGGCAAACGTAAACACCAATCAAACACGTGAAACCAGCATAGAAACTGAGTCGAATGTTCGTATATCCCGCGTATTTATATTCTTCCTTCTTAGAAGATGTTCTTCGTTGCTCGGGGTGGTTCGGCATGTCCTATCTATCATTGTTGCTCTCCAGATACTACGCAATCGAACAAGAAAATTCTAATCGTTGGACCACCAACCAAATTATCTTTACAAATTTATTCTAGCGTCCGTCGAAAAAGGCGACGACCTCGCCCGATGGCTGAGAAGTACATATGGTGGACTGGTACAACCATCGTTTCTATTGTAAATGTTAAACGCGTCCACTATTTTCCTGGTCAGCTGAACCTTATCATGCGAAGGAACTGTAGTGTCATCGAAATGCGGTAAGCACCCATGCTGTGAATAATTCCCTTTAATGTTGGAATGAATGTTTCCCCCCGGTGATCACCTTTTGTGCTCCAAAAGTCTTGCGTTCCCACACCGACCTGTTTGGTCGATGTATACTTTTCCACAGGATATGGCTAAACAGTATACAACGGACGATCTGCACTTGACGAATTATTTTGCATATGCTTCACCATGCACCTATATCTACCTATTTCTTCTTGTGTATTCTTGTGTCGCTCCACCTTGTCCTGGTCAGTGTGCTGCTTCACCAACAAGGTATGATAATTAATCACCTACACTCCCAACTTTCCGCATTACTGAGTGCTTTTCCTCTTTCGTATCAGCTGGTTGACTGCAATTCAAACAGGTGGCACATAGTTAAGGCATAAAGTTGGGCTAGTTGGTAATGATTTCCATAATAAGACATGATTACTAGCGTAACAAGACAGAGACTAAAGGTCCTGTGTTCCTTCTTTAGTCTCTGTCTTATTACGCCAATAAGCATGTTTTACGGAACATAGTGTCTCAGACCTACCGACGAGCATGCTGTCTGCCTTCCCGCAGGGGGTGATCAGCGCAAGCCTGGCATCGCTGCTGAACCTGGGTGCGTCCGATGCCGGCGCTAACGAGCACCAGCTGCACTTCTGCCATCGCTTAAACATGAGCGAGTGTCAGCACACCGAAACACAGAGGGAGGTGCGAGTCGCTATAGGTGGTATATAAACCATGTTGGTCACGACGTGTTTCCGGTTCCGCAAGCACTACCACTGCATGCTGCTTGCAAAAGCATAGCTTTCGATATCTGTTTCTGTTACTCAGAGACAACCTTTGCTTGGGCATAGATTTATCTATATATATATATATGCTTTTCGCGACGACTCACCTGTCGAGAGACTTCGAGTGTACTTGTGGTACGTCACAGGATACATTCTCGGTGAGCCAAATTCATATTTTGCAGTGTCTGAGTCACAATCGTTGATCGGATGCATTCTGTGTATGATTCCCTGTAAAAAACAAACAAAAAAAAACGTTCGTCACGGCCAGAGGGCATTATGCGATAGTTACAACATTGCAGGTTATTCGGGGAAACATAGACTATATTTTGTACAGCGCAACGGGAAGTTCAGAGAATAGAACTCTAAACTAGGCAACTTGGTAAGAGTTCGTATAACTATACAACAGGCGCCAAATATTATTACGAAAGAAAAAGGTGGTAATACGCCAGCGCTTGGTCCTGTCTGAATTCGTTTGTTTATGATGGTATTCAAAAGGGTTGGCAATCATATAGTGTCAACTTCACAGGTTGCCATGGAGTGAAGTGAATACACTTATTAAGCAGTTCGCTTCCACCAGCGGGTTGCTTACAGCGTTGGTTGCTGTAAATGAAGCAGCAGTAGCACAAACACAAGTACATTGCCTTCCGCATAGTCAGATATAACGACCAAACGAAACAGTGCTCTACAGCAGGGATAGTCATATTAAACAAGAAAATAAAGAAGCATATAGTGGTTCCACGTCGCTGTGCGAAAGTGCACGAAAAAAGGAAATCCTTCTGCTGTAGCTGCCACTTAAGTTAACGGCAATAAATTACCTTAGCGTCTTTTCAATTAGCTCAGCAGTTGAATTCAATGACGTTTTAACGCGATAGCGTTAAGGGGCCCGTGTCGCAGAAAATCCGGCGTCGGCGTAAGCGCCGGCGTCTGTGGCGGAGAAAATTACCCCGAACCACCCCGACCCCGTAGGCCCTCCGCGTGGTGCAGAGGCGTTAGTGAACAAAAGTGTATTTCTCAAAGTAAAATCTGTCAAACAAATCGTAAAGTACGACTTAACTATAACCTATAGACATTGATAACGTCGGATTGTAATTTTAATATGCGAGAGAACATATTTTTGTTACGAGGAAACTCAAACACAAACCCCTTTTCCAGCATTTCGACCATGCCAACAGCGGCGCGCCCGGGCAGGTTACTTGCGTAAACACTATCCAGATGGCGCTCGCCTCCTCGGCAGCGTAAAACGGTAGCGGCGTGCAGAGGCGAAGGTGGGGAAAAAAGAACGCTGCAGTTGCCGGGAAGCCTGTCAAGCATTCAGGGATCTTTGAATGATATCGCATTCCACACTTAAAGGCGAAGCTTAAGCGTCCTCCAAATTTTGATTCGTATATCTTCCTCGTTCTTCAACAGTGCCGCATTATTTTCTTCCTTGATTGAAATATATTGCTATCCAAGTAAACCCAGGTGTGAAAAACTTCTTTCAGACAAGTGATGGTGCATATAACTATAGCAGTTGTAATGCGGGCGAATTGATCCTGTACCAGCCTAGGCGCAAAGCGTTGTATTTCAGTTTGTTTTGCTGTTTCATATGCATTCATATGCAGTACCCAATGGCCCCGCGGCTGGAAGTGAACTGTTAATTACTATGAGGATTGATTTCACTCCATGGCACACTGTGAAGCTGGCATCCATCGTATGGCACCCATACGTATAAGCACTCTTGGGGCGACAAAGAACAGTGTTGTACGTTTTCTTAAAAACAACTACACTTCTCGAAGCAGTCTCACTGCGATAAAGAATTCCCTTGGCTGGCCAACGCTTGCGTCACGTCAAACTTTTTCTCGTATGTCATTTTTAAGTGATGTGTACTTCTATCGCACAGCACCAAATAAGGACGTCTACCTCGTATGCTTACTTTCAAGAATTCTTTTTTCCCCACACCATAAGCGACTGAAATCGAATTCCCTGTGACGTCATTGAAGTTGCCGGTAGCGACGAAATTTCCATAGCCCTTCGTAATCAACTTTAAGTCGTAGTTACCTCTCGTTTGTACAAATTCATGCGTATTTCATGTGTATTTTTCATTTTAGTCGGCAAATTCATGTCATAATGATTCCTGTATAGCTATTGCTTTGCACTCTTTGTTGTTTCACTGCACACCATCTTATGCATAAACAGTTAACAACCCCCCCCCCCCCTACTTTAATGCCCACTGGGCCAATGTAAGCATCCGAATAAATGAATAAATAAACGTGCTGCGTACGTAGTAGGCTGGCAGTTGGACGCCATCCTCTCAACTGGACAGATCCATTCATGTGATGTGTTCCTTGTTAACGCGAATCATTACGACCGCATTACAACCTCAGTAGTTCTATGCACCATGACTTCGTGAGCTCGCCGCGGAATTCATCGTGACTTCATGACTGGCTTCGTGACACTCGAAGCGGAATTCCCAATGAAGCGTCTGTCTTGCTGTCACAGTTCACCGTCATCGTCTACAACCCCGCCAGCGTGGTGGTGTCGCCATACGTGCGACTGCCACTAGGGACCAGCGACCGGTCCGGCATAACCGTGTCTGGGCCCGACGGTGCGAGAACCGATTCCCAGGTACGCAAGGAACTACGAATAGCGGCTAGAATACCAGCATTCAATCACTCTGTGCAACGTGTTCTGCCGGTAAATGTTTCGATACACCCTCGTAAACGTTAATTAGGCGATGTGTAGATGTTCTGTAGAATGCTTCCAGACTGCTTGTTTTTATTTTAAATTGTCCTTACAGCTATATAAGATCTATTAACTGCACCCTGAATACAGCCGTTAGCATGGTTTTGCTTACTTAGAATTAATCGAAGCTAGTCCTTGGGACTATATGAGGTCTATATACTGCCATCCGAAAACGCTCGTTAATGTGGTTTTTCCTACTTAGAAACTTGCCCTTGTGACTATATATAAGGTCGCGTCTAGCCCACTTACAACGACCATTACGCTGAAGAATGCGTTCGTTGAAGCGGGTTCGTTGTAGCCAGGCGAATAAGTGGGTAATCAAAAATATCCTAACGAAATGGCAGTAACGTTCATTGCTTTCCAAAGAAGTCGGTAAGCTTGCTTTACTTCGTCAATGCTGAACCAGCTGTCGCGGTATCGAGATTGTTCAAAGCAGCGAAGAGCTCAGCTTTGCTGCAGACCAGATGCTTAAGTGAAGCGATGTACTCCACCGCTGTTAACGAGCTCAGAGGGGGCAGTGGCATCGGTTCCACAGTCGCATCACTTTCTTCATCCGATTCGCTGCTTACAAAGCCTTTAACCGCACAGCACACTTTTCAATAGGAGCACTAGCCTTCCTGTGCAGGAAATACGGATCCATAAGCAAATTAGTTAGAACTTAATTAGGGACTTTTTATTAATTAGTCGATTATTCATTTCAATGTTTTGTGCAAGTGATGTCCGCCTGTTCGAGTAGACCAGCTCATTAACTGGAATTGTGGGGTCTGCTACAGGCAATTAACCTTTAAAGATTTTTAAAGTGTTCGCTGAAACACCCTGTATCTATCCCAGAAGTCAACCTTTTGTGTGCGAGTGAATGCATATCATTGCGCCGAAAAAATTGTCTTTACAACTCCATCAGTGAAACGTCTATTATGCTGGAAGACTGAGATATCGTATTTGTATTCCATACAAACATTTTATAGGAACGGTAATGAGTGCTCTTGAATTTATGTAAATTCAAGTCTGCAATAGAGACTGTATCCACGCCGTTTCTCTTCGCCTTGAAGCTCTTTCGAGCAACATCATCTTGTTCAATGTACAAAAATTGTGAAGACAGTTCGAATGATGAAATCGAGGGTTCGACGGAAGCCCGTCTGGTCGGGATGAAACATGAAGCAACAAAACGACAGACACCGACCAAAATAAAAGCTAAAAAATAATAAAAACTGAGTCAAAGACGTTTCGGCTTCGCTACGGAAGCCTTGTTCACAATGGGGTGAAGGAAGATTCGTTTCAGCTTATGTACTCTTGAGCACGTGACGCAAACAGCGCGTGTACGACGGGGGGAGGGTTCCCTCACTTGTTGTGACGCGTTTTTTGTATCTCCAACGACTCTAGATAGAGACGTGATTTCAAGTTTCTTTCTTGGCCGATAATTCTTGACTTTTCCCAGTCAATCTTGTGGCCTGTTGCATCCGTATGTTCGGCAAGGGCATTCCGAAACTGTTCGTTTCTTTTCGACATCGTTCTGATGCTGCCGCAGTCTCTGTTTGAAGCTGCCCGATTCACCGATGTATGCGTAGTCGCAATCTGCGCAGGGTATCTTGTAGACCACGCCAGAAAACGATTATCACGCCAATTCACAGTAGAAACGGAGGTCCACAATAGTCTCCCATTTTTGGACGTGCTTGTCAGCAGATGCGATGGAGCGCTTTCGTTTAGCGTATACCGAAAGGAAACTCACACTGGCCGCTACCTAAACTTTCATTCCGTTCATCTGGACGCTCACAAAAGGTCGGTTGTTGCCTCCCTGCTCAACCGTGCGAACCGCATTTGCACCGAAGCAGAAGGCCGTTTCATAGACTTGGACCGCGTGCGTGGCGATCTCTCGGCAAGCGGTTATCCCACGTCGTTTTTGAATGCTGTGGAACACCGCCTATCTGATTCCGTCCGACCGGCTAATCCCCGACCAAGAAAACGTGCTGCCATACCCTACGTTCCTGGGATAAGCGAGGCCTTGCCTCGTGTGCTGCGCACTTATGACGTTGAGGTTGCACACGTGCCTGTGTGTAAGCTGAGGCACGCACTCGTGGGTGGTAAGGACAAGCTTCCGAGAGAATCGTTTCCTGACGTGGTCTACAAGGTACCCTGCGCAGACTGCGACTACGCATACATCGGTGAATCGGGCAACTTCAAACAGAGACTGCGGCAGCATCAGAACGATGTCGAAAAGAAACGAGCAGTTTCGAATGCCCTTGCCGAACATACGGATTCAACAGGCCACAAGATTGACTGGGAAAAGTCAAGAATTATCGGCCAAGAAAGGAACTTGAAATCACGTCTCTATCTAGAGTCGTTGGAGATACAAAAAACACGTCACACGCTCAATCGAAGTGAGGGAACTCTCCCCCCGTCGTACACGCGCTGTTTGCGTCACGTGCTCAAGAGTACATAAGCTGAAACGAATTTTCCTTCACCCCATTGTGAACAAGGCTTCCGTAGCGAAGCGGAAACGTCTTTTACTCAGTTTTTATTATTTTTTAGCTTTTATTTTGGTCGGTGTATGTAGTTTTGTTGCATCACAGTTCAAATGAGTTATAACCGTTACACCTATATATCTTCGGAGCAGAAACTTTTTCAAACAAACTGACTGTTTCTATAGAGCCTTAGGCTGTTATAATTTTGCTTACATGTCTAGAATCTACAAATAAGCCGTTCGGCACTTAATAGAACATATAAAACACAAGTGCACCTCAGTAAGTTAGCTTGTTATCGTCTAAACACCAGCTATACACATTGCACAAGCAAGACGACGAGTCTAGACGAATATAAAACGATCCGCGGGGATTCTGTGTACGTATAGTCCACGAACTGCAAAAGAAATCACGCAGATCAAGCGAACATATTGGTGTTTATGTGAAGCGAAGCCCCTTTCGTGAAGCACACAATGAAATCCTCTAAATTTGCCCATTCCATTCCTGCCTCTATGATGTATGTAAAATAAACTGGCGCGCCATGTTTATCCCGCGCCCATGCTACGCAATCTGACTCACCCGACGATCACCCCAAAGATCTAGTCGACGCTGGCACGGTATAAGTGCACATGCGATTTAGGCCTATTCGACAAGACAGCAGCAGCACCCAGCAGCCACGGCCAGGAAAGTCCGGCTAAGAAAGCTTCATTATAGAAATCGATCCCGGATACATCTAACCCACATATAACGAATTATTGTATATAACGAACAGCAGTTTAATTCCCTAGAAATTTTTTTACAGAATTGTTATTTTACGTGTCGAATTACCTATATATAGAACGTTTCTTGTGATAACCTTCAGATATATTCGGGTTCGACTTGATTATTTTTAGGGGTCTCGTAAATTTTTTTTTCTATTCTTGCCAAGTGGCGTCCCACGTCAATCGAGCATTATCAGCACACGTGCAGCTCTGCACCAAACCCGGGTTTGTCAACGTGCGTCTGTGAGTGGGCATCGTCGAATCCACTCGCAGGTCTTGCCGCTTGCCTCGCACGGCCATGGGATCCCGGAGAGTAAGAGCCAAGCCAGAACGTCGCTGGTGTTCCGGGCAAACGTCGAACCCCTGGGTGCCAGCCTCTACAGCGTTCAGTACGAAGCACCGGTCGAAACGCCGACATCCGAGTCGTACTTCCTCAAGCCCGACGTCCAGAGCAGCTTCATCGAAAACGAAGTAAACGATAACCCCCGTTGGCGTACACTATCCACAAGACACACAAGCGCAAAATATGTGTGCATTATATTAACGTTTCAAGCGATCATTAGTGCTGTGAAATAACGTGAACAGAATAAATAGATCTTCGTATTTGAACTTAAGTTTCGTCAGCTTAAATGTAAAAGGGATACGAGTGATCACTTTCAAAGGCTTACTACTAGAATATCTTTACAGGCGTACTTCTGTGGTTCTCAGAGTTGATCGACGAAGCCATACAATACCTGTTTTGATTGATTTGATGTTATAGAGCTCATAAAAGGTTATGCCGTCTCTCGTATTTTAAGGTATACTCGTGACTATATATAATATGCGCTCGCAAGAATAAAAATAGTTATAAGAGGCCTATATAGTGTGGTCAAGGAGCGTGAAAAGGAGAGTGCACAGCAAAGCGTGTGGTGGAAGCCGTTACGACGTCATGCACCATTATGCACCGTCATGCGTTATGCTTCGAAAATCGATAAAACGCTTCCTGGTTAAAGAAAACGCCAGACAATAAATCTATACATGCACTAAGGATATCCACATAACCAACCTAGACTGGTAGATGGTTCCCATCACTCTGCTTGCCTTTTCTTTTTGTTTATATAAGAATGATAGTAGGCTCGCCGGAAAGTATTTTCCGTGCATTGCCTTATGGAATTTAGCGCTCAGATTGTGCTACCGGTAACGACAGTGCGACACAACGAATGCTGCCAAGATTCTGGGCACCTAGGGTATGTTCAAACGGGAAAAGTGTGCAAACGTTGTTAACGTTGAAACTGTGCTTATTTTCGAGTACCGTGCACACGCCTTTTTTTCTTAATGCGAAGCTGTTATTTAGCTCCGAATAGATGATAAAAAACCTGACGATGTCATGAGCTGTTAGTGAAGGTGGCGTCATCACCCACCTTTCTTTTATTTTAACAGCGGAGCTGAAGGTCGAGGTTGATCCCTACGGAGCGATGGTGTTCGCAGTTTCGAGCGAAGTGCAGAGAGTGTGAAATGAGGAGAGGCGGTGCAGAGAGAGAGAGAGACTGAGAGCGAGAGAAATAAACAAAACAAAATAAACTTTCTTGGTGGGGCGGGATTAGATCCCGGGTACCCAAGGTCAGAAGGCGACCTTCATAACCACTAGGCTATACACCCACTTTCTTTTCGTGGTATATAATACGAATATAAAACGGACATCCTTAAGGTATTTTCATAGCGGCCAAAATATTCATAGCCGCGTCTACAAGCACAAAACAAACACTTCACAATACATTTATTACAGTAAACAATTCTCTAAAAGGATACACTGCATCCACAATAGATACCAGTCTGGTTGGAAGTCTCTCTGATCATAAAAGTCTTTCAGTTGTAAAATCGTCTGAATGAAATGTGACTTCGAAGCTACAATTGGTTCCGCATTACGCGTGCAGAACATGCATTTATGGGAACCATATGATTGCATCGTACCGACGATTGCAAAACAACTTGCTATGGACGAGAGAAAGAGAGAATGAGAGCGAGAGAGAAAGAAAGAGAGAGAGAGGCGGGATTTGAACCCGAGTACTCACGGTCCGAAGGCGATCGAGCGTCATACCCACTACGCTTTACACCCATGCCTGCAGAGCTCCGCTGTCTTATCAGATTTCACAAGCGCGGAAGTGGCTTATCTGTTTTTTTTTTTTTTTTGTCAGCTTTTGGTCTTTCTAACATGCCTCCACTCCCCGGAACCACGAATATAATTGCTGTTAACAAAGACCAAGCGCAAAGCCTTGGTCGGCTAGATACGTAGGTCTATTTCGTACCTCAACCCCCCCCCCCCTCCCCCGTTTAAAGGTACTTGAACGGACAATAAAGCGGAACATTAAGTTAACCTATATAGTAAACTACGCTTGTGTATGCTATTCTGCAGAAGCCCGCTAAATGGAAGAAGGTTTGTGAAAGGGAATATTGTCGTTAGCCCGACTGCAGCAGACACCTATAAAGGACATCCCTACGACTTGCGATAAACTCGTATATGGGTGTCTTGTAGCCTTGTTCGAACTGATGACAGAGCGAGTTGCTCTAATAGCACTATAGCGTGTTTCTTTTTTCTTTTTCAAAAGCATCAGGACACAATAAAAACTGTATTCGTTTTCAGTTGCACGGCTCGTGCTTGTGGGGAGAGGTTATCGTCATATTTTCTGTTATTTTCTAATCTTTTCTAGCGTTTCCCGTTTCCCTTGCCTCCCCCTTTCCCCCAAGGAGAGTAGCCAACCGGGCAGTTACTCTGGTTTGCCTATCTGCCTCTCATCGCTTATTCTCTCTTTCTTTCTTGGTAGAGTCGGATGGATGCCAATTTTTTTTCCTTTCATGCCATCCTGCAATAACAAAGCGGTCATTGTCTTCATGAAAGGAGGTATATTAAGCAAGACACACCGCAAGAACAAAATAATTGACAGTCACTTCAGCATACGCCAATGAGGCTGAAGGCGAAAGCCTGCCCGCTCGAGAGTCATTAATTAAATTAATTGACATTCTCCTTCAAATGCGTTGTTACTTATTATGGCTTGTTTTTTCCGATCAATTAACACGGTGACGACGGGGACCCGCGCACCGTGAAAAGTGTTGCGCGAGCGTTTGTATATAGGTAAGACACGATGCGGTGGCGGTGTAGGCAGTAAATTACTACACCGAGTCGTCATCGGTACGATTTCAGTTAGACGACACTGCTGTCGCTCAAGGACGTTTAAGGTAGACTGAACGATGAGAAATACAAGGCTTTCGCCTTAATAACCAGTGGTCATGCCACGCTGAGGTCTCTGTACCATATAGCCGTGACGTCAAATGTTTTGGCTGCATCCGCTGTAGTCTGGCTTATCGTTTATCGATAAACAAAAACTACATTTCGTTCTAAACAAACAAAAGGCACACTCTGGCAAGTCCCGAGTACTTTTTTGTAGGCGAAAGCGGCCCACAAACGAGGAAATAGTTTTCGCTTTGTGACGCTGCGCAGTGAAAACCACGGTTATAGGTATAGGTGCGAAATTAAATATAAAAAGAAGAATCTTTTCACCTACACTTTAAAAGCAATCAATCTCCGTTCGAAGAATGAACGAAAATAAACTTTTTAGTACATATATTACCATTGTAAGCAGATTCATTGTTACCCTAACCTAACCTAACTCAGTCGCATCCACTGCGGACCTTTCGCAGCGCTACCGAGTCGAGTTGAACCCACAGACGGGTCTCGTCTCTGCCGTCGTGTTGAAAGGGCCAGGTTCGGCGGTGCACCTCCGGCAGGCATTCGCCGCCTACCTGACGGATCCAGAAGGACTGGCGGGCAAGGGGCACCGTCCTGGCCACTACACGTTCAGCGGATACAGCGACGCTCGGGAGATCGGAACTCCCAAAATTAGTGTTGTGAAGGTAAGTGACCGCGTTTCGTTTCGTTTGGTGTCCCTTTGCATACAACGAAAGTATTCATGCCTACTCCCCTGCCGCTTTTTTTTTGTATGTATGCGTGTGTCAGCGCATAGACCTCATGGTTGTTCCTGGGCACTGCAAATACATGTCTAATTGATTGATTGATTGATAATTATTTTACAGCTAAATTACAGAAATGGATTAGAGACAGAAAGTAAACCTAAACCGCATAGCCGTCACAAGCTCTATCGCCAGAGGGGCGATCATTTCTTTTAGTTTTCCGTATTTTTAAATATCGCCTGTGGCAGATAGCATAATTCTTGTGCCTGACATGGATTATTCGAAGAGGCGTACATTATTAGCACGAGAAATCGAAACATATACTCAATTAATTAACGGAAATTCGCGAATTAACTCTATATTTATTTACGGGATGGCAAATAGTGCAATTTACGAAATGCAGCCTGTGAGTTTGCAATACGTATTCGCTTGAAGTGAACCCCCATAATGACGCCAGTTTCGACATATAATTTCCCAAAGTGCGGGCCGAAATACGTGGGCGTTCCAGTTACTTTCGTGCTTCATTGCATAAACGGGCGTTTTGTTAAAAAAGCAAGTGAAGCAAAACTGCATTTTTACGACGAGCTCGATGGCGCATGTCTCCAAAGTGGTGCCATTCTGCAAATTCTTTCCAAGCGGATACGGCTGCAAGCTCACTGGCTACGATTCGTAAATTGCAATATGGGTCGTAAAGTACTGAAGAAGTTAATTAGTGATTTTTTTAATTCGTTGAATATGTGTTTCCATTTCTCGTGCAAGTAACGTCCACCTCTCTGAATAGTCCACCTCAAGGACTAGAATTATGTTATTTGCAACAGGTGATTTCAAAAGTTATGGATAACTTAAAAATGATCACTCCTGTTACTAACAACCCTCTTTTTCTGTTAACCCCAATCCTTATTGATTTTCCTTGCTTTGACCGAGCAGGATACCTAAATTATGACCAATGTGTTTTATTCTCTTCGTTAACCATTTCTAATTAAGTAGTCGTACCTATTGCTTTTCCTTAAAATTATGATGTCAGTTGCGCTAATGTAGACTTGTTGCTGTTGTTGTTCATCTTAGTACTATCATTTCCTTCTTTGCTGTATAACACAGAGAAATGGAGAGGAGAGAGAAATAAACATTCAATAATGAGTACTGCAGATGTTTTCCGTGCCGTATTTCTGGCATAGTACTCCAGATGAGATATGCGACACATGAAGTGTCGCATATCTTCTTCTCACACGCATTACACACACAGACACACACATACATATAACAGAACACATGAAATAACCGGCGGTCTATTATTAAAGAAACAAAGTAGAGTATAGCATAGGATTATATGAAGTGATGAACTAGGATATTTGACGGTATAAGGTCTAGTCAGATGATGCGTCACAGGGATAACTTCTAGAACCGGCGTTCTTTCGGTAGTGAGAATAATGATTGATGCTCATTACGACAGCTTTATTTATATCTGCTGTTAGCGTAGATGAGCTCAGGAACCGGCCAGAATCGTTACGCGCGAAGAGTTTTCATTGTCACCTTCTCGTTCCTCTGTACGACTTCAAAGATGCGCTCGTCCGAGACCTTTGTTGCGTTAAAAGCAAGTCTGCCTGCCAAAAACTGGGAGGGCTAAACCTCTGAAAACGGAACGAAATGCGAAATTGGCAAACTGGTTATTGGCTATTATGGTGAGCAGGGTTGTAGGCCAGAAACTAATTCGTGAAAGTTTATTTGTCAGAAAGATGGTCGCATTCACGCACATTTGGTAGAGAGAACGGTAAAGTCGCTGGGACCACTTACATGACATTTTTTTTTCTCAGATAGTTATTTTCTTTTTTCTTCGCTAGGGACACTTGGTGCAAGAAATCCACCAGAGCTTCACTGGTTACATCTCACAAGTGATAACCCTGCATAAAGACAGCCCATTCATCGAGTTCACCTGGACCGTGGGACCCTTGACGCAGCTGTAAGACGGAACGTGTTCTTAAAATTCCACGTAAAAGAATAATTCCTGGCGCCCCTGCTTAAGTCACGGTGCGCTAGGAGCATCCTTGCTAAACTATCCTGGCACCCGCCATGGTGGCTTATCAGCTATGGCGCAGCGCTTCTAAGCACAAGGTCGTGGGGTCGAATCCCAGTCGCGGCTGCCGCATTTCGTAGGGGGCGGGGGGCGGGCGAAATGCAAAAACGCCTGTGTACCGGGCATTGACTGTATGATATAGAGCATCAGGTGGCCAGAACTAAGCAGGAGTCCCCCGTTATGGCTTGACTCTTCATCAGATCGTGTTTTGGCACATAAAACCCCAAAATTTAGTTAACTAAACTATGCCGTACAAATGGGTCTGATTGCTAGTAGACTACTAGAGCTTTTTTATTTGTTATTGTACTTATTCAATATCCAGGTACTCGATTCCTATTCTGCTTAATGAATTTCGATTGCACTATCATGTAGTCTTTTATGTATTTGTCTTTTTTGGGCCAGATGGACGCTCAGGCATTGATTGCTGAGACGCTTATATTTCTGAGTCACTGCAGGGATTAGTAGGCATTTATTTATGCAAATAAACAAACAAAGCAAAAATCCGACGTTCCTCCAACTCTCGACTTGTCTGATAGACGTTCACTGGCCTCTACAGGTCCGCCATTTTATTTCATAAGCTTGCCCTCGATGCGGCATAGGTGTGTATTTAAATAAAGGCTTGGAGGTCCTGCTGACGGCGAAATTTTAGTAGTGACTTAGCAAAGCAGTCGCCCATGAGACAACACGTACAACTGTCTGTTAAAAGCACAAAATATGGTGAATATCCGCTGGGGACGCTGGAGCAACAGACTTTGGTCAGGTCAGGGACTGTTGAGGTGTCGGAACTCGCGCCCATCTGACGGTAGTCGTAACCTCCCTCCATGAACCGTCGTCTCCTGATAAAGTCTGTGTTCCAATACTCGTCGTAGGTGGCTAAACAGACAGTTAAGCTGACAGCGGCCATCTTGAGTCTCTTTCCGCTTCCGACGAAGCCGGCAAAGGAGACAGCTTCGCGAAGACACCATCGAAGTCGAAAACGGTGCAGGCGACATTGCTGTTCAGCCGCCGTCCTGTTTGGACAGCGGAGTTGTAAACTAAACGGGAAGGTCGTTTGCCTACAGGCAAACCTAAAACCAAGAAGGGCGCTGACAGATGGAGCAGCATATTGTGGTATAAAGGTTATAAACAGGGATAAGGTGCCTCAGAACAGTCACCCTTTGTTGTGCGTTTAAAGTAAACGTTGTTGGATTTTCCATGGGTTCGCCCACGCAAAGTAATAAAATAGGGCAACATAATAAGCTTTTCTTAGCTTTTTCTTGTGGACGCCAGGTGGCGTCACATCGTAGAAACATCATCTAGCCGATTCTAGACGCGTCCCATTACTCGGGCTCGAAGCTGTCTTAGCTGTCAAAGTAGATTGTCTCCAACGCTGGCCAAAATTGGGAGAACACCCAGAGACTTGCACCAGCGGAGGATGATTACGAGGATCGGAAGAGACACACGGAGGCATTGAGGGATATCTGTCCCGAAGGATACGCGATTTTTGGGCTTAAGAGCCGGAAGGTATAAGAAAGGGTAATATAAGGTAGAATTTGTGGTGCGAAATTTTAGTGCGTCTTTCTGTCTACTTGATGGTTTCACTGGTTCTGACAATGTTCCTGAACCAAGTGTAAAACTGCGCTTTGCTTCTCAGAATGCGGGACATGGGACGCGACAAGGTTACGGGCTGCGATGTCATCAGCAAGTTCGAGAGTGACCTGCAGAGCGATGGCTTCTACACGGATAACAATGGCTGGAGGAACATGCACAGGACGTGAGTACTTGGAACTGCGGCGGAGTCTTTTTGAGGGCACGAACCTGGTAGCGCAGAAATTCAGTCTGATGTGCATGCACTACATCGCACGCCGCATTCTCAATGAAGCCCACCGGCACATTCCGTAAAGTTAGGCAAGCTGATGTAGGACTTGTCAGCAATATCCAAGAGGACAATTTCTATAGAGTGTATTAAAGATTGTAAATGCATAGTCCTCAGCATGCATGCATGTAGACACGCACGCACGCACGCACGCACGCACACACACACACACACACACAAACACACACACACACACACACACACACACACACATACATACATACCCGTGAGAAAAAGCACACGAACCAGAAGTTCCGCGATAAAGCTCATGTTATTCACAGCCTATGGATGTCACTTGTTCGTTCTGCAGTCCTCAATTTCGTGAACGCAACCGGAAAAATTTATTTTAAAATAGGCTTGGTAGGGCGAGGAAGTGCGAAAAGGCCAGAAATTAGCAAAGTTCGCCGGAATGGTTGAGGAATTAATAGACTCATCAATTACTACGCTTCGACTTACATTATTATCATGCCTTGCTTAAAATTCTGTTCGAGATGGAAAGTACATTACTGAAGCATGAAATGATCTGTGCTGCTTTGCCTCGTTGAATTTTGCTCTAAAGTTGGGCTACTCGTGATGTGAATGTCCCGTAAATAACACTGCTAAGTTTCTGAACGTCATCATTATGGCAGAAAAGTCCACAGTCTTCCAAACCATGAAACTTTGCTTACTTTTGTCTAGTGTACACAATTTTCCTTTTTCAAAGCAAATAATTACAGCCGATGAGTGTACGCAAAAATGTACGACGTCGCGAGCTGCTAGTTCGACGATTTGAAGGTAGCGTCATCACCCATATTTCGTTTCTTTCTTTTTTATTGTCTTTTCTTCCTTGCCATGCCTCTACTCTGGAAATAGGGAACTATAATCGCAGTCCGCTGCACGTCTCTTGGCAATATGTGACGTTTCGTCCGGCCGGCTCACCACAAGTTCTCTTAGACCGATTCCGACAGTGCGTGCGATCTGCGCCATTTTTAATGCGACTGAAGTTTGAAGTTTATTGTAGTCTTTTTATATTACATTGCATTTTTACACTTTTCGGGACCCAACATAATGTTGAAGGGGGAATATCGGAAGAATATTTTCGTACCTTCGTATTCATGCTCTCAAAATGGGCCGTCCTTCCATGGCTATCGCGTCATTCATTTTCCTCCGAAACTTCGTCTGATCGTCGTGCTGCAAATCACTGACGATAAGTTTCATTGTGCTGTGTCCTCCTCCTCCTCATTGTCGAGACGTTGCCTTTGAGGGTGAGATCGCGACTTTAGAATCGGCGTGCGCACACCACCTGGCCAAGAGCCTTCAGTGAGGGCTTAAACCTCCTGGCCTTGTGCCCCAACACTTTCATCGCTCTAGGAATCCCCTTGGGCAAAGTGAGGGCACTGTGTGGCATTTTCGCCTTCAGCTCCCTTGTCGCTCGCTGTTTGAGTCGCTCGCACTCCTGCTTCGGGTCCAGGTTCACAGTAGCGAGAGCTACCGGGTCCAGGAGGGATGAGCGGGAAAGTGACAACTCGCTCACAGAACTGTAGGCCACACCGTTGCCCGTGCTACCCGAGTGCCCTGGGCCCTATAGTGCACCCGCACCACCATGCTGTAATCGTGGCGAAAGGATGCACATGAGGCCCTGATGCCATGTGTTCATGTGCTATCCGGGTACTATAGGAGACGTTGAATATAGTGAACTCCTTGCGTCTGGTGTCTTTCGGACTATTTCTCACCTCTTCCGTCAGGCTTTATGGCTAACAGGATGGCCTCCATTGCTTCCCACATCTAACAGCTGCCAACGCCGCTCGCGAGGTGCCGGAATTTAAGGCCGCGTCTGTGAATGTGGCATTTTCCTGCAAGGCCAACCTGTTCTGCAAGATTGGCTCTATACAAGCGTCGTGTCATCAGCCCGTTCATGGACCGGTTTTATGGCGCTAACCTGCACGTCTTTCCAAGGAGCGACAGCAGGGAGCACTTTCACTTTGTCCAATGAGCGCTCTACGTATAACTCAAGATGACTCGGTCCAGATTGAAGTTCCGACCGCGTGTAATGGCGGCGATGATTCCTCTTGGCATTCCGATATGAGGTGTCCGAGTAAAGAAGGCCGAGGCTATGACGCAGATCTTCGACTTGTGCATGCTCGGATAGACCCATTTTTCCCACGAGAAAACTCCCAGTGTTTTTTTTTTTTTTTTTTTTGTGAGCTTGCTCAATTGTCATTTGGTGAGGTAAAAGCACACAGCACCGTAACAAGACCTTGAAGTAAGCACAAGCAGACGTCAAAGCGTGAACCGTACGTGTGCTCGCTCCTTCACGTTTATGCGATGTATTCTCATGAGGTGCAGAAGCTGCTTCTACCTAGATTCCAGTCGTTTGAGTTAGGTAGCTGCCCCTCCTCTCTCGTGAGTTGCGATGTAGAATGTTGACCTATCCTTCTAGCGCTCTTTCAGGTTTCCAGCCACACTTTATTCCTTTTCGTGTGGCGTGCCAGCCAGGAAGGATGTACTTTGTCTTCTCCGGGGCAACTGCATGCCTTCCTCTCGCAGACAGTCTGTGCAACGTATCAAGCACCCTCTGCACTGCCCTAGTAACTCCTTGGGTCGTCAAATGAGGGTCGCCACTTTCCGTCCGCAATGTCCACGTTATACATATATGTGGTTAATCAGTCACCATGAATCTGTCGCCGACAGGCAGCCAGTCCTGGCATTATTTGATTCGAGAGCGTAGGCGAAAGAATGGGGCCTTGATGAATGCCTACACTTTTTTCGCGAACGTCGTCGGATTTAGATTGCCGCTACGGAATCTCGGGTTCCCGGACGAACTTAGCTGGCATACACATGGGAACGCGAGTGTCCGAGTGCTGCCGCAACGGCGGAGCCTGAGCCCACTATTGAAGAAAACAAAACACAAAAGCGACCCTTTCCTTTGTAAACACGCTCTTGTGGCAGTGAAGTGAAATGAAGAGAAGTTTGAATTATTCAAAGTGTAACCGTCGTACAGGTACATTTTAGGGGAAGAGGAAGGACAAAATGCCTGACAGGGCCCCCGTCCCCCTACAAACAGTCGCAGCATTTGACAGACAGCCCAGCAATGACCTTTCACAACATGATGCACATAAAATAAGATTAGTAGCACATTCTGAAAACACGCGTTT
This sequence comes from Dermacentor silvarum, assembly GCF_013339745.2. Taxonomy (NCBI): domain Eukaryota; kingdom Metazoa; phylum Arthropoda; class Arachnida; order Ixodida; family Ixodidae; genus Dermacentor; species Dermacentor silvarum. The sequence goes on from NC_051163.1 coordinate 55,994,077, forward strand.
AATCACATCATCGCTGTCTCAGTTCCTTCTGTGTTCACAAAACATGATTGCTTCGAAATGTAGGCCAGTTGAGTCAGGTAAAGCTTAGTACATAAAGTTGTGGGAACGCCTGAAGCCGCAAGCCCGAATAATAGAAATCCGTGTACTAACCATCATTCCCATGGTATCTGTATGATCGCAGTACAACAGTTCCATCTGTTACGTTAGTAGAAAGCTATGTAGCCAGGTCCACTGTATGATTGATGGGTGTTACAGCGATCTGCAATAGGTGTTGTCGAAATCCACGCGCCAAGAGCGGTCGCTTCTGAGTAACCGAAACAGATCGCGAAGGCTGTGCATTAGCGGACTGCATGAGCATGGAGGAGATTATGGAGCCGGAGACACGTCTCGGTCGCCATGTTTTATACACCAATTATTTTTCTCCATTAGTGAGTGGACTCCGTCTTTCGACTGAGTGTATCGGAACCTTCTCGCTCCACTGGACTCTCTGCCACACTCGAATCCATTTCCTCACTTCAACACCCATTCAGCGGCTCCGGCAGGTAGTCTGGATTACGCACTGCCAAACCTGCACCAACTCCACTACCGAGCTTAGAATCTGTATTAGAATATATGCTATCCTCGTTTGAGTTGACTAATCCCCTCCGATGTCTTAAAGCACTATCGGCGCAAAAATGTGACCCGCAATTTTTCGCGCTGTTTAGGTAGTTGTCGACTCCATAATTACGGCACGAAGGCTCAGTTCTTTGAGAGCGCCACAATTAATCGATTATAACGCACCTTTTATACAAGCTGATCAATACGCGCGTCAAGCGCAGCGTGGCCTCCGGACGTGAAAAGTAACATTACGCCACCGAAAGCGCAAATGGCGATCATGTGGCATGTGTGGTGGTTCAAGGTAATACAATGACCGTGTCGCTGTACGCTTCCAAATTGGCTTCGCTTGGAAAAGCAGGGGAACCCGCTTTCCCGTTTTGTGCCGTCGAGGGCTCAACGGACTCAGCTTTTGGCAGCACGGTCATAATGCGTTTATACACGTCAGTGATATCTGATACTACGAGACCGCTCAATGATGCAATGAGAGCTTTTTTTTTTCTTTTTGACTATGTCCGTAGCTGCGCTGCGCTTGCCAGTGCCTGTTTTGAAATAGTCGTATTAGGTTGTAAGTTAATTTAACATTTGTTGCACTCTCAGGGATATAACACTCCATAGCGCAATTACTGGATCGACGGAGATCCAATAAAGCTATAAAAACGAAAAAAAAAGCAATTTGCTGTCAGAATCGCTTTAACGTCACGCTCATCACTTCGTTTTATCAGTTAATTGTTCGATGCTTAGCCGCCTTTTCAATTTCTTTCTACCTCAATGTTTCGGTGGCAGAGAGATGCTACTGTTTGTTGTAAAATGTTATTTGGTTGGGCGTAATGGATATGTATACACGATTATTTTTTTATTTCGTTTTGTAGCACTTATGAGACAGTGCTTCCTAATAATATGATCTCATTATACCTTATAGGCGAAAACGCCTTCTCCTAAAGGGGAAGGGGTCGAGTGAGGGTGCCGTCACGTCATTCCTTCAAAGATGGCTGCCTTCTTGAGGGCAATTAATGTGCGCGGCCTTTGCTCTCCTTGCTCGCAGGCTGACATTTCAAGATGGCAACCTGCCCATCCCGGGTAACTACCACCCAGTCGTATCATGGATCTACATTGAGGTTAGTCAGAGAGTCTACAACTCTCACGATTCGAACTCTCCATGACAAAATCAGATGCATCTTTTCGCAGGACCGAGCGAAGGACCTGCAGATGATGATCCTTCCCGACAGAACCCAGGGGGGAACCAGCATGAGGCACGGCCACTTGGAACTGATGGTATTAAAGCCTACCTCCAAACCCCTTCCCCCTCCCCCCCCCCCCAAAAAAAAAGACATTGATGGCGATTTAGCGTTAAATGCCCGAGAACTGCCTTAGCATTACGTAGCGCCTTTTTGAGGTATCGGATCAATGTTTTAAACCGCGTTCAGCACACTGCAAATTCGCACGTTCTGCCTCTTAGAGGAGCGAAGGGACAATGACTGTGGTATTGAGTAGACCAAAGCCAGTTGCAATATATATATATATATATATATATATATATATATATATATATATATATATATATATATATATCATGTGACCGTTTCCCCAAAGTTTACACATTCGCTTGACACTCCTAGTGCTCACGAATTAGAAAGTTTTAGCCGGTCCGATATTCCGTTAAACGCCAATGGACTGGGCGTTTTACCGAATGGGCGGAGGCGTAAACGTGAGCGGCCGGAGCCACCTGTTGGAGCAGAGCTCAACCATACAGACACACAGAGCTAATAATTGCAGTAGCCAAGTGCAATCTTTTTCGCTGCAGGGTTATTTTTTTTTTTTTTTGCAGCAGCAGCAGCAGCCTAAAAGCGTCACGATTCACGTTTGCCGAAAAGTAACCCCTGCAGCGAAGTAGAATACACTTGGTTGAGAAAATATTAGCTCAGTGTTTGTCTCGTTCAACTCTGCGCCACGAGGTGGCCCCACCTGTAAAGCCGCTCACGTTTGCGCTTTGCGCCCATTCAGTAAACTGCCCAGTGCGGCTGAGTTCACCGGAATACCGGACAAGCTAAAACTTTGTATTAAAAAAAAATGCCGCCGAAAGTGATTCTGCCACATTCTCCGTTTGTAGGAGTGGCGCGTCAGCGCAACGCTTCGAAATAACCCAGTTCTGATCATTACGTCACTTTGTCCCATGCTTACCGATCCTAGCATACCCAGCTGCCCATTACTGCCAATAGGGTAGGCCAAACATAACCAATTTAGGAAAAATGTAACAAGCCTTTCGTTCGCTCGCTCACTCTCTCGTCTCTTTCATTCGTTCGTTCGTTTCATTGTTTGCCTCGTTTTTGTTGGGTGGATGTTGTGTGTGTTTGTGTGTGTGTTTGGGGGGGGGGGCTTAATGCATAGCCAGCATTTACATAATGCGAATGCCGTGACAGATACACAGACGTCACTCCACAAACGATGATCTGGGAATGCCCGAGACTCTTCAGGAAGATGGCGTCGATGGTGAGGGCGTGGTCGCCAGAGGAACGCACCGGCTTTTCCTGGGTTCTTCGTCCGAAGCTCGGCAGCTGATGCGGCTGCAGGCGCTGCAGCTCGTATACAGGCCAGTGATCGTGGTATCTCCTGGTGAGTGGGTTCCCAAGAAGGACACGGTGAGTATGCAGGTAGAATAATGCACACAAATGACGATTCGAAGCCCGGGCATAGTTGTGGTTGAAGGGAATTGTATCGGGCTAATGGTGACTCACTGTGAAGGCTTCACATGCGAATGCCCAAAGAGTTGAGTGTCTCTTTAACGTTATCCCGTGGCTCGACCGTGTTCTCGAAAGACGTCACTGTCTTAGCCTGGTTAATTGTCACCAAATTTGTTTGGCCCGTCGCAGGTGACAGACAATTGGCGCGTTCTTGTATTTTCACGCACATTGTTCTGACTATTTCGGTACACACACAAAACAAATATTTATTTAATTTATTTATTTATTTATTTATTTATTTATTTATTTATTTATTTATTTATTTATTTATTTATTGAGCTTCACGTGAAAACTAGAGCGATAACGTCAGTGATGTCCCCTGGCGCCACTGTGTGGCCAAAGAGGAGTCTGCCTCGAGCCGACCTCTCTTCCCTGTGTCCATCCTTGTGGACATCGGTTTTATTATTTTCAATGTTGTACTAGAAGCGCTAAGAGCAAAAAAAAAATATCTTGTGCTCCAACTTGAAGCTAGATGGATGCGGCGACACATAATTTATCTATGTTTCCATACGGGCTTTCCAAAAAATGATACCACTTTGTACGAAGCCGTTATATCGTAACCGATGACCAAGAACGTCCGTGAAGTGTATTTTAGATGTACGTGATGACTGCGCTATTGAGCATAAAAATCAACCTAACAATAAGCCCCCACGCGATATTGTATCTTGCTTATATGAACGTGTTTAGGCGAACAAAGGGAGGCTTTAGCCTTAGAAAAATGTCGGTCACTTTTTCGTCATACATGAGGATGTTGCTGTTTGCATGTACCCGGGCGGTCAATCAAAGAGTGTTGCGAGACCAGCGCTAACGGACAGGGACATGAAATGAAGGCGGCACCACCCGACACTGGCAACAGCACCAATAGACTAAGCGAGGGAGATCATATCAGCCCACAAGAATAACTATCAACAAGATTGAGTCTGTACACAAGAAACACGTTTTATTTGTCGTAGTTAGCACAGGGACTGTTCACCTTCTAACCTTTCTAGTATGAACCTAGCACATTTGTCTACACGCCATATCATTGAAATGAACTCTTCAGGTTGTACCCACTTAGATAAATATATTGTGTTCGTTGAACCTTCACGTACTCGTAGTACTCAAAGCCTAAAGCTTTCAATGTTTCAGCCTCTAACCGACATGTGCAAACAGTCTTTCTTTCAACAGTCGAACGCCAATATAACAAAGTGTTTGGCACCTCCGAAATCGTTCGTTATACAGGTCACTTCTTTGTAATGGTCGCACACCCCACAGCTGATAATAGAACCGGGACAAAATTATTCCTTCGTTAAACAGATCATTTCGTTGTAGAGGTGCTCGACCGTATAGAATATTGTATTGCTTTGCCTGGAGAAGTTCGTTCATTACCATTAACCAATTTTTGTGTGCACATATGCGATGTTTTCCCCACTCCTGCAATAGTCCCAAGGGGGCTGCAGTACGTGAATGTAAACAGTGAAATAAGTTTAAAAAAAAACACAGACTGGGTAACAGGTGGGTAACCAACCCTTCTGTGAGCCTCTCGAAAAAAAAGAAAAAAGAACGGTGTTTGCTAGCGCTCGCTAAGAAAGGCTAACAAAAGTCAACTATCATGCCTTGAAAAGCACATACCTATGTGTATGGCCTTGCATGTTTTGTTTCTTGTATTTTCACCCTCTGCTTTGATACGGTTGTCAATATTAATTCAGAAGCGTATCACAATAAATTTACCGTTGCCAGTTCAGCGCCGTATTGTGTCCCCTTCGCTCAGTGCTCGTGTTCACTATATCCCTAGCATCGCATCATGGCAAACCAAACAAGCGCAACGCAATGCTGATGTCGTTTTTGTCGTGGTGGTGGTGGTGATGATGGTTGTAGGAAGAGAGCAAGAGGAGCAGGAGGCTTGTAGCTACAGGTCTACAGGCAGGTTTAACCTGGCGATAGGCACCGGCAATTGTTCTGCTCATAAGCGTCTCAGTCCGTGTCACGAGTGTTTACCACGAATCCCACACATCAGAGTCTCTTATGGAAACGAAAGAAGGCGCGAAGCTTCGTTGAAGGCAATGGACCCTTCTGGAGATCCCCGGTGTTGAAGGCAAGCATGTGGAGCACCTTTCCTGTTTTGTAGGTTCTCAAGAACAGCGGAACGAGACAAGACACATCGAACACTTTCTGCGGTCGTGCGCGACGCAATGAGTTAGCATCAAAATACAGGCTCGTCGGTTTAGTAAGAGACCGCTTGGCTATAAGAACTGACGAACTTTCCAATATAATGTTGCCTAAAAGGATAAATATAGAGATATTTGCTATGTGTGACCAAAGCATAAAAGCAGCCAGGACGTCGCGGATAAACCTCCACTTCGTCTTTGTCCGTATTTAAATAATGTTATATATTTTTCATTCTAGAGGCAATATTGTGTCACAGAGCTTTTTTTTTTTTTTAGAGTTAAAATGTCAAATAAACGTTCTTTCCTTCATCGCCGCATCTGCAGCCTGCGCCTTTTTGGGTCTATCTATCCATCCTAGCCTTATTAAACTGTTGATGAATGAAAATAATTCCTTTAAAATTTCTTCTGTGCTGGGCAGTGTTCAACTACGTTCCTCAAGTACAGCAGCCTGACGCTTTAGCGCTGCGTCACAAGTTCTCGCCGGCAGCGAGGCAATGTTTCTCAGCGTTAGTGCGCACTAGTGCGTCACGAATCTCGAAGGCCACAAAAAACAAGCGGAACTTCGCGAAGACTTCAAGGGCGTGCACCTAGATGGCGCAGGCTGCCCAGAAGGAAGCACTAGCGGACAATAAAAAAGATTTACAGGTACTTGCGAATATCTGTGGGAACGCAGCGACAAATCTAGGCCTTAAGTTTAGCACAGAGAAATCAGGGATTATGATCTTTAATGAACACACGAGTAACTTCGTGGTGTCAATTCAACAGCAAGTAATACCCATAGTGAAGCAATATAAGTACCTCGGCGTACACATAAACGAAGGAAAGAATTACTCAAGCAATCACCAAGATAATCTGAAAATAAAGGGGAAGCGGAATGCAGCATTAATGAAACACAGAGCACTGTGGGGCCACAATAAGTATGAGGTGGCGCATGGAATCTGGAAAGGAGTAATGGTGCCAGCGCTAACATTCGCAAATGCCATTATATGCTTAAAATCGGATATATTGGCGGGTTTGGAAGTTAACCAAAGATCAGTAGGCTGGTTGGCTTTGGGAGCCCACGGTAATACGACAAATGAGGCAGTGCATGGAGACATGAGTTGGGCCTCTTTTGAAGTCAGAGAAGCACAAAGCAAAATTAGTTTTGAAGAAAGGCTCAGGAACATGGATGAAAATAAATGGGCGGCTAAAGTGCACAAGTATCTCTACATGAAAAGCGTGGACACAGAATGGAGGAAGAGGTCAAGGAAGTTGGCAACCAAGTACAGGATAATCGAAACTGTAAATAGATAACCAGGGGTCATCATAAAGAAAGTGAGAGAAATAGAGACCGTGAATTTGATGCAAAGAATGGAAACGAAAAGGACAATGGAGATTTACAAGAATGAGAAGAAAGAAATTAGAAGGGAAAATCTGTACGACAACACAAAGGGCAGTGCCTTGCTATTTGAGGCTCGAGCCGGTTGCCTAAGGACGAAAACATATCGGAACAAATATTCGGAACTAGATGAGACATGTGTATGCTGCAGTAAAGATCCAGAGACCACTCAGCACATCCTAATGGAATGCGACGGGATCCACCCAGCGAGAACCGTAGGTAACGTGCAACTCCCAGAAGCGCTTGGGTTTAAAGTGGAAGGAATAGATGAGACATGTGTATGCTGCAGTAAAGATCCAGAGACCACTCAGCACATCCTAATGGAATGCGACGGGATCCACCCAGCGAGAACCGTAGGTAACGTGCAACTCCCAGAAGCGCTTGGGTTTAAAGTGGAAGGAAACATAAACAGATCAGCCGTAGAGATCAGCAAGAGACGATTAGAGTACTGGTGGAAAAAAAGCAGGGAAAAGATGGATACAACCTGATCTCTTAAAATCATAGGCAGTGGTACAAGCTAAATTTTTGAAAAAGGTATACAAAAATGCTAGATAAAGAACATGTGTAGTATACTTGATTAAATCAAGCAGGCTAGGTGACTATTTGTCGCCACCCCGTTTCAAAGGGGATGCCAATAAATCATCATCATCATCATCATCATCATCATCAAGAGCGATAGAGAAGCCCGGCTCTAGTACACGGCTTATAAGTGACTCGTTTCGACGGTGACATGCCGGTGTGTGGCGGCCTTGCTTGAACGCTAATCGCATTACCATCGACAGTAGCCGTGAGATGGGTTCTGCCAGAATTTCTTTTCATTCCAGTTTTCTATACTGAAGTCACCGCTACCCAGAACTGTGCACGTGTTAACCCTGGAAAGGATCTCGGGGTCCCAAGTGTTGCTTCGTCTCGAGCACCTTGCGGTCACCGACGAAGCTGTGGAAGTCAACATTACGGTGCGTACATTTAAACGACAGCATTAGCTTGCGCAAGCTTTGTAGTTCCTGCTAATTTTGGATGTCTGTGCTTCCGTCCTAGAGGCATCTTGTCGTTGGTCGTGGAAGATCCTGGGAAAATGGGCGACAGAAGGAAGGGCGATCCCAAACATCAAAACTAAATCTCAGTGACTAAGCAATGGAAAAAAAAGAAATAATAAACGCAGAAAAAGTCAATCTTTAGAATAAATCATACCAAATCCAAGATAAAGTGTACATCCCAGTTAAGGTTACCCAAGCTGTTGAAAGAGAAAGATTGTGGAACATACGATTTTAGGACCTACGGTATTCAGTCATCAGGCGCATGATGACCGAACAGCGCAGGTCGTAAAACCGCAGCCTGCGCTGTCTATTTTAAAATATTTTCATTCTTTCGGACAGCTTTGCTAACGTTAGCTGGGACACTCAACACAGCTTGCTACCATACACCATAGTCGGAGCGCGATTGGGAAAACATCCATTCACGGTGCACGTAATGGAACCGAATTGTGGGGTTTTGTACGTGCCGAAACCACTATCTGATTGTGAGGGATTGTGAGGGATAATTTTGGCCACCTGGGGATCTTTCCCGTACCCCAATATTGCGGGAGACGGGGTTTTTGCCTTTTGCCCCCATCGAAATGTGACCGCCATTGCCGGGATTTCATCCCGCGACCTCGCGTTTAGCAGCGCGACAACATTGCCGTTAAGCCACCACAGCAGGTACGGTGCTCGTAATCAGAACATTAATTATCTGCGTAATGGCTAGAATAGCATTGCATATCGCGATAAAGCACATCATTACATGTACTACTTGTCAGACGTGGACAGTCATCATCATCATCATCAGCCTATATTTTATGTCCACTGCAGGACGAAGGCCTCTCCCTGCGATCTCCAATTACCCCTGTCTTGCGCTAGCGTATTCCAACTTGCGCCTGCAAATTTCCTAACTTCATCATCCCATCTGGTTTTCTGACGACCTCGACTGCGCTTCCCTTCTCTTGGTATCCATTCTGTGACCCTAATGGTCCACCGGTTATCCATCCTACGCATTACATGACCTGCCCAGCTCCATTTCTTCCGCTTAATGTCAACTAGAATATCGGCTATCCCGGTTTGTTCTCTGATCCACATCGCTCTCTTCCTGTCCCTTAACGTTAGTCCTAAGATGTTTCGTTCCATCGCTCTTTGTGCGGTCCTTAACTTGTTCTCGAGCTTCTTTGTTAACCTCGAAGTTTCTGCCCCATATGTTAGCACCGGTAGAATGCAATGATTGTACACTTTTCTTTTCAACGACAGTGGTAAGCTCCCAGTCAGGATTTGGTAATGCCTGCCGTATGCACTCCAACGCAATTTTATTCTTCTTTAAATTTCTTTCTCGTGATCAGGGTCCCCTGTGAGTAATTGACCTAGATAAACATACTCCTTTACAGACTCTAGAGGCTGACTCGCGATCCTGAATTCTTGTTCCCTTGCCAGGCTATTGAACATTATCTTTGTCTTCTGCATATTCATCTTCAACCCAATTCTTACACTTTCTCGATTAAGGTCCTCAATCATTTGTTGTAATTCGTCGCCATTGTTGCTGAATAGGACAATGTCATCTGCAAACCGAAGGTTGCTGAGATATTCGCCGTTGATCCTCACTCCTAAGCCTTCCTAGTCTAAGAGCTTGAATACTTCTAAGCATGCAGTGAATAGCATTGGAGAGATTGTGTCTCCTTGCCTGACCCCTTTCTTGATAGGTAACTTTCTACTTTTTTTGTGGAGGACCAAGGTAGCTGTGGAATCCTTGTAGATGTTTGCTAAGATATTCACGTATGCCTCCTGTACTCCTTGATTACGCAATGCCTCTAGGACTGCTAGTATCTCTACTGAATCAAATGCCTTTTCATAATCAATGAAAGCCATGTAGAGAGGTTGATTGTACTCCGCAGATTTCTCGATTACCTGATTTATGACATGGATATGATCCATCGTAGAATATCTCTTCCTGAAGCCAGCCTGTTCTCTTGGTTGGCTGAAGTCAAGTGTTGCCCTGATTCTATTGGAAATTATCTTGGTGAATATTTTATACAATACTGAAAGCAAGCTAATGGGTCTATAATTCTTCATTTCCTTAACGTCTCCCTTCTTATGGATTAGTATAATATTGGCGTTCTTCCAGCTCTCTGGTACACGTGAAGTTGTGAGGCATTGCGTATAAAGGGCCCCAAGCTTTTCAAGCATGATATCTCCTCCATCTTTGATTAAATCTACTGTTATTCCATCTTCTCCAGCAGCTTTTCCCCTGGTCATGTCTTTCAAGGCCCTTCTAACTTCAGCGCTAGTTATAGAAGGAGCCTCTGTATCCGGTTCATCACTATTTTGAGTGAAAGTAGCTTGGCTGTTTTGGGCACTGTACAGGTCAGTATAGAATTCTTCCGCTGCTTTTACTATGTCATCGAAATTGCTGATGATATTACCATGCTTATCTTTCAGTGCATACATCTTGCCTTGTCCTATGCCAAGCTTTCTTCTTACTGATTTAATGCTGCGTCCATATTTTACAGCGTCCTCAATCTTTCCCACGTTATAATTTCAAATATCCCTTACTTTTTTCTTGTTGATTAGTTTTGACAGTTCAGCGAATTCTATCTGATCTCTTGAGTTGGACATTTTCATGTTCTGTCGTTTCTTTATTAGGTCCTTTGTTTCTTGGGAGAGCTTACCTACTGGTTGCCTTGGTGCCCTACCTCCCACTTCAATTGCTGCTTCTTACGTGGACAGTAAGCAACACCAAAAAAAAAGCATCAGTCTTATTTGTATGCGCGCATACGAAGTCAGATGGTGATTCACGGTCGATAGTAATTCGAAAACACTACATAAAGACTACAGTCCACTACATTTTCAGGCATGGAGTGGTGCCTGACACCGGCAAGAAAAAAAAATTATTGCCGAGAGCTAGTGGGGCTATACTAGTTCAGGTACAACCAAACTAGGAAGGCCCACTAAGCTCTATCAAAGTCACTCCCTCAGCAGAACAGGAATTGGCCTCCCTGGTGCAGTATTCGGCCGCTACCTCCCTCATGACTCCGACAATTAACCCATGGCCCTCAGTCCCCCAGTGGCTGCGGAGCACCTGACCAAGGCGGCGGTCAGACCTGCTACGCGGCAGAGGGTGCTAAGAATCTCTGGGTCCGGACAGGCCGCCAATGGAAACTGAACCTGGCAACGTTCAACACGCGCACCCTATCGAGTGAGGCTAGCTTAGCAGGACTATTTGACGAATTATCAGGCATTGCCTGGGATATTATTGGCCTTATTGAGGTTAGAAGAACTGGTGAGGCTTACACAGTGCTGACTAACGGCCGCGTCCTCTGCTACAGAGGTCTTCCAGATAAGAGAGAATTCGGGGTAGGATTTCTAGTCCATAACAACATAGCGGGCAACATTGATGAATTCTACAGCATTAATGAGAGGGTAGCAGTCGTCGTAATAAAGCTGAATAGGAGGTACAAGAGAGAGAGCAAGCGAGAGAGCAAAGGCAGGGAGGTTAACCAGAAGTCAGTTTCCGGTTTGTTACCCTACACTGGGGTGGGGAATAAAGGGGTTGGAGAGAGTGCAAAGAGAGAGAGAGCGAAAAAAACACACTCAAAAAAGACACAGGCATAGGTAACAAAGGAGGCGTTCCAATCAGAGACGTTCACACAGGCCAGTGGACTTCAGGGACCGCAGGAGCGCTTGCACGGCCTTGGGATGCGATGTTGAGTCGCGTCGATGTTGCAGAATTCTTTCTTCCAAAAACGGCTAGTCGTCCAACTGGTTCAGCACGACGGAGAGCGATTGTCTCTGCACACTGTATTGTGGGCACTGACAAATAACATGACGAATCATTTCCGCGTCTCCACAATTGTGACATGCTGCACTGTCGGCCATCCCTATGCGGAACGCGTAGGCATTGGTGAACGCGACGCCCAACCACAGCCTACACAGAAGGGTCACATCTCTTCGGGGAAGTATTGTTGGAAGTCGAAGGCTTGAGGTTGGATCCGAGGTGTATAATCGGGCGTGCATAAAATGTGGTTTGTTCCAGTCTGATGAAGTGCATTGGCGTGCAAGTAGGCGGAGCATCCTTGCAGCATCTGTCCTAGACAGCGGGATCGATAGGCGGTTGTCTTGTTCATGAGCTGAACGAGCAGCTTGATCGGCACGTTCATTGTCAATAATTCCACAGTGACTTGGCAGCCACTGAAAAATTATTTCGTGTCCTTTCTCAGTCAGGTGGTGTATGGCCTCTGTGATTTCGAAAACCAGTTGTTCCTGTGGACCGCGCCGTAAGGCTGACAGTAAACTCTGCAGTGCCGTCTTCTAGTCGCAGAAAACGGACCATTTGTGTGCTGGTTCTTCATTAATAAAAAGTAGTGTGACTCGAAGCGCTGCGAGTTCTACTGCCGTCGACGTCGTCAAGTGAGATGTTTTCATTTTGATTGTGGTGGCTTTTTCTGGAATAACGACAGCGGCTGTAGAGTTGTTCTGCAAGACGGAACCGTCGGTGTATATGTGGGTGTAATTCCGGCACTTTTTATATAATAGGAGTAAGGTAAGCTGTTTAAGAGCCGGCGATGACATATCTACTTTTTTCCGGACGCCAGGTACTGTCAGGTTGATCGTTGGCTGAACGAGGCACCAAGGAGGAGTGGAAGGTCTCGCGGCAGGTGTGAAGCAAGATGGTATAGCCGCATGATGCGCGGATACCATTCGGCAGAACGAGGCGTGTGGTATCTCCGCAGGTAGAGAGGCTAGATGGTGGCAAGGAGTCCGTGCAAGGTGCCTTACGTGCATTCTTATTGCTTCAACTGTGATGTGGGTCTTTATGAGGTGGTCTCTGGCGATTGCAATAGTTGCCGCCGTTGACGCACTTCGAGGAAGACCTAGGCAAATCCGGAGCGCCTGGGCCTGCACACTTTGTATAGTACGTAGGCTTGTTGTACTTGCGTTAGTCAATGCTGGCAAGCTGTACCGCAAGAAGCCGAGAAAAAGTACTCTATATAATCGAAGCATAGCGCTTGTCGACATTCCCCAGGTCTTTCCAGCGAAGAAGTTCAAAAGGTGACAGATGCCTGAATACATGGGGGCTCCATGAGACGTCTCTGTCAATTATGCCACCCAGGAATTGTATGACCGTACAAATGGTATCATCTGCCCATTGATTAACATGCTGTAGTGCGTCATAGGCTTATGCGTAAATGCCACAAGTGCACATTTGTCGGATGAAATCTCCAGGCCTTGATTTCGGATATAGTGCGCAGTCTGAGTGGCAACTTTTTGGAGCCTGGCGCGCAGCTGTAGGCCTGTCACTCCGGACGCCCAAACGCATATGTCATCCGCGTACATTGATAATTTAACTGTGTTTGGAAGGTGATGAAGGAGACCAATCGGCGTAAGGTTAAACAACGTAGGGCTCAGTACACCACCTTGGGGGACACAACAGTAGGTGTAATGCGAAGTGTGGCCTTCCTCGGTGCTCACAGAGAAAGATCGCATAGAGAGATAGCTATGAATCCATCGCAACATCCGACCACCGAGGCCTATCTCTTCGAGAGCGGCGAGGATAGATTGATGTGTAACGTTGTCGTACGCTTCTTTGACGTCGAGGAACAAAGAAGCGCACAGACGTTTACACCCTTTTTGGTGCTTAACATAGGTAACCAGGTCGACGACATTATCAATCGACGAGCGGCCGCGTCGGAATTCTGCCATGGCAACTGGGTAGACGTTGTGGTATTCCAAGTACCACTCCAGGCGTCCGAGGATCATCCGGTCCATCACTTTTCCCACGCAGCTCGCTAATGCAATCGGGCGATACGATGAAAGCTCCAACGGAGACTTTCCGTCGGCTTTGGTAGCGGAACTATGCGACTAGTCCTCCAGCTTGTGGGAAGTGTGCCAGCTCGCCAGGATTCATTATAGATTTCAAGGAGAACACTCCTCGCCCTCTCACCCAGATGACACAGAGCTCTGTAAGAAATTCCGTCAGGTGCGGGTGACGACGTGTGTCTGCACAAAGCTAGCTTCGCCTTGAGTTCATGGATTGAAAATGGAAGATCCATGCGGGGGTCACGTGGTGGCGGGAAGCTGATGAAACGTCATAAGCTGTTGGAAGCTGTGCGTTGCCCGGATAATCTGGCACAGAAGTCTTCTGCGACATCAATATCTGGTCGTTGTTGGAAGAGGGCCAGAGCCTTGAATGGAGACCGCTGTACGGGTGGCGTCCTGAGCCCTCTCACCGTCCTCCATAAGTACAATAGGGGCTTGCGAGGGTCTAACGATTCACAGAAAGCAGTCCAGCGTTGTGACTCTAGCTTATCTAACTGGCGCTGGATCTTCTTTTGTAGGCGTCTAGCGGTCCGTAGATCGTCCATTGACTTCGTGCGTCGGTATCTACGTTCGGCAGGTCGCCGTATAGCTCGAAGTCGCTCTAATTCTACGTCAAATTCAGTGAATTTCGAAGAGCACATTAGAGTATGTGTACTGTCTTGCACTGTGGTTTTGATTATGTCTTCCAAATTACGTAATAAATTACCTTGACATTGGTCTTCAATAACAGCCTGGAATTTGGGCCAGTCCACTCTTCGGATGGTATCACTTGATTTCGACGACGACGGTCCTCTGATCTTGACATATGTGGGAACATGGACACTCCCGTGCGTTTCAATGTCCGTAAACCATCAAAGTGAAGGTAGTACAAAGGGAAGGTAGTGCAAGCCTACGCCCCAACCTCTCGTCACAATGATCAAGAAATAAAACAGTTTTATGAAGATGTTGAATTAGCAATGAGAAAGGTGCAAACTCAGTTTACTGTAGTCATGGGCGACTTCAATGCAAAAGTGGGGGAAAAGCAGGCTGGTGAGCAAAGAATTGGCAACTACGGCATCGTTTCTAGGAATGCAAGAGGAGAGATGTTAGTAGAATTCGCGGAAAGGAATAAGCTCCGAATAATTAATACCTTCTTCAGGAAGCGCAGCAACAGGAAGTGGACCTGGAAAAGCCCTAATGGAGAAACAAGGAATGAAATAGATTTCGTACTCTCTGCTGATCCAAGCATAGTGCAGGATGTAGAAGTGTTAGGTAAGGTAAAGTGCAGTGACCATAGGTTAGTGAGGTCTAGGATTTCTCTCAATTTGAAGAGAGAAAGAGTAAAATTAGTCAAGAGGAAACAGGCCAACCTAGAGGCAGTAAGGGTAAAAAGCAGACCAATTCAGGCTGGTGCTCGCAACCAAATATGCAGCTTTAGAACAGCAAGATAAAGACAACCTAAAGGTAATTAATGAAACCATAACTAGGTTGATCTCAGAAGCAGCAACTGGAGTGGGAGGTAAGGCACCAAGGCAACCAGTAGGTAAGCTCTCCCAAGAAACGAAGTACCTAATAAAGAAACGACAAAACATGAAAATGTCCCACACAAGAGATCAGATAGAATTCGCTGAACTGTCAAAACTGATCAACAAGAAGAAAGTAAGGAATATTCTAAATTATAACGTGGGGAAGATTGAGGACGCTGTAAAATATGGACGCAGCATTAAATCAGTAAGAAGAAAGCTTGGCATAGGACAAGGCAAGATGTATTCACTGAAAGATAAGCATGGTTATATCATCAGCAATTTCGATGACATATTAAAAGCAGCGGAAGAATTTTATATTGACCTGTACAGTGCCCAAAACAGCCAAACTACTTTCATTCGAATTAGTGATGAACCGGATACAGAGGCTCCTTCTATAACTAGCGATGAAGTTAGAATGGCCGTGAAAGACATGTTCAGGGGGAAAGCTGCTGGAGAATATGGAATAACAGTAGATTTAATCAAAGACGAAGGAAATATCATGTTTCAAAAGCTTGCGGCCCTTTATACGAAATGCCTCACAACTTCAAGTGTACTAGAGAGCTGGAAGAATGCCAACATTACACTAATCCATAAGAAGGGAGACGTTAAAGATTTGAAGAATTATAGACCCATTCGCGTGCGTTCAGTATTGTATAAAATATTCACCAAGGTAATTTCCAATAGAATCAGGGCAACACTTGACTTCAGCCAACCAAGAGAACAGGCTGGCTTCAGGAAGAGATATTCTACGATGGATCATATCCCTGTCATAAATCAGGTAATCGAGAAATCTGCGGAGTACAATCAACCTCTCTACATGGCTTTCATAGATTATGAAAAGGCATTTGATTCAGTAGAGATACCAGCAGTCATAGAGGCATTGCGTAATCAAGGAGTACAGGAGGCATACGTGAATATCTTAGCAAACATCTACAAGGATTCCACAGTATACCTTGGTCCTCCACAACTCCACAAGAAAAGTAGAAAGTTACCTATCAAGAAAGGGGTCAGGCAAGGAGACACAATTTCTCCAATGCTATTCACTGCATGCTTAGAAGAAGTATTCAAGCTCTTAGACTGGGAAGGCTTAGGAGTAAGGATCAACGGCGATAATCTCAGCAACCTTCGGTTTGCAGTTGACATTGTCCTATTCAGCAACAATGGCGACGAATTACAACAAATGATTGAGGACCTTCATCGAGAAAGTGTAAGAATTGGGTTGAAGATGAATATGCAGAAGACAAAGATAATGTTCAATAGCCTGGCAAGGGAACAAGAATTCAGGATCGCCAGTCAGCCTCTAGAGTCTGTAAAGGAGTATGTTTATCTAGGTCAATTACTCACAGGGGACCCTGATCACGAGAAAGAAATTTACAGAAGAATAAAATTGGGTTGGAGTGCATACGGCAGGCATTACCAAATCCTGACTGGGAGCTTACCACTGTCGTTGAAAAGAAAAGTGTACAATCATTGCATTCTACCGGTGCTAACATATGGGGCAGAAACTTGGAGGTTAACAAAGAAGCTCGAGAACAAGTTAATCACCGCACAAAGAGCGATGGAACGAAAGGTTGTCACAGTTTCGCCCTAAGGGCGAAGCAATGAATGCGATAGCAACACAGCAATGTCATACGAAGTAAGGTGAGCGGCTTTGGTAGCAATATGAATTGTAGTAAACATGAGCTGATTAAGTAAGCAGGTGTGCTGCGGCGTAAGTATACCGACATGAAGAGAGACTCGATGACCACGAGAAGGCGCGTGTGGAACGGTGGTGTTGATGAGAAGCGCTTCCCGTGGGGAGCGCGTGCGAAGGGACACACCTGTAGCGCAGCACTGCCGATCTGGGCAGCATTTGCATGTGTAGCGTGCGTTGGAAAATGTGGCCCGACTATTACTAACTGAATGAACAAGCGTGGTGTGAGCGCGCACAAACAAACATGAATAGATCACACTGAATGACTGCAGACAACGACTGTCAAAACGCTGGCAGCAAGCGCATACGCCGCAGCGGGCGAGGTACGTGCGGTCTATCGCTTCAACGGAAACTGAGCGGCGACTGCACAGCGCATACAAAGGTCAGAGCCGTGTGGAGATAAGAGACGGTGCGAGCGAGCGATGAGCGCGGTTGTTGGCAGAGTAGGAGTGCGCCCCCCCCCCCCCCCCCCCCGCTCCCTCCGGCGCTGGCTTCCCGTTTCCTTGCTTGCCCGTGGGAGATTGAGTGCGTTCGCTCTCCGTGATAGCGCGCGTCCCCGCACGCTTCCGCTCGGGCATACGGCGCCCGGCGAAGATTTTATCTATACGGAACCTCACGGCGACGGTGACGCCGACGGCAGAAATCCGGTTGAAGTGTCCATATAATTGCTATCGCAATAAAATCTTAGGACTAACGTTAAGAGACAGGAAGAGAGCGGTGTGTATCAGAGAACAAACGGGGATAGCCGATATTCTAGTTGGCATTAAGCGGAAGAAATGGAGCTGGGCAGGCCATGTAATGCGTAGGATGGATAACCGGTGAACCATTAGGGAGGGTTACAGAATGGATACCAAGAGAAGGGAAGCGCAGTCGAGGTCGGCAGAAAACCAGATGGGATGATGAAGTTGCGAGATTTGCAGGCGCAAGTTGGAATACGCTAGCGCAAGACAGGGGTAATTGGAGATCGCAGTGGGCATAAAATAGGCTGATGATGATGATGACATAAAGACAAGATGCATTGAATTACATTCTGGAGGATTACGTTCCAAAAGAAACGACTGACAACACGCATGCTCAAACACACGCACACATACACACATGCAGAAATAGATAGATAGATAGATAGATAGATAGATAGATAGATAGATAGATAGATAGATAGATAGGATAGATAGATAGATAGATAGATAGATAGATAGATAGATAGATAGATAGATAGATAGATAGATAGATAGATAGATAGATAGATAGATAGATAGATAGATAGATAGATAGATAGATAGATAGATAGATAGATAGATAGATAGATAGATAGATAGATATATAGATAGATATATAGATAGATAGATAGATAGATAGATAGATAGCTAGATAGATAGATAGATAGATAGATAGATAGATAGATAGATAGATACTTCATACATACTTCATACATTCTTGATAGATAGATAGATAGATAGATAGATAGATAGATAGATAGATAGATAGATAGATAGATAGATAGATAGATAGATAGATAGATAGATAGATAGATAGATAGATCATCCAGTTAACCTTTCCGTGCGCTGCAGCGTCTGCTCGCAGGTCACCGGCTGGAAGACGTCAAGCCAGTCACCCTCGGTGCCAACCAGTATCTGCCGGGCCCCACTCGTCACAGCTGGCCCACATCGGGCGCAGATTACGCTCAAAGGCACGTTCCCGATCTGAACATGCCAACGCCTCAGACAAGCACGATGTCACAGACAGGTGACACTGTCGTGAGGCTCGCCCCAGGAGAGATTGCTTCTTTCCTGGCGCAGCTAGTAGCCGAATAAAGAAACTTCAGACATGAAAGTTGCAGCTTCAATTATTGCTTATCACAGAGATAATTGGGCGCTAGCGTTCAACGGGAACACTTTAGCTATGACAGACTAGGCTATAAACAAAGGATACGGTTTAACTTTTATTTGTAATTTTTAAACGGTTTAGGAGAAAGCACGCCAGGGAAGTTAACCATGGTTGCTCCCGGTTGGCTACCCTACACGCTAGGAAAAGAAACGGGGGCAAGAAAGATAAAAAGGAAGAAAAATCCCAGCAGAACTCATCTCACGATGACTCTTGATGGTAGCGCGATTAGCGTGTGAGCAATGTAGCAACAGACCATAATCCTGAAATCACGTTTGTATAACATCTGTCGTGGTTATTCTAAGACTCACTTTCCTTCAGCTATATGAAACATATCCCGGTATGGTCCCACTTTGCTAAGGCACTCGCATGTCACGCTCGCCAATGAGAATCGCGATATCATGACGACTGTATGACGTCGACGATTTCAGGACGATTGAATGACGAAGAAGTAATGACGTAAATGAGATGAGGATTCTTAAATAATGATGGAGGTATAACCTCCTATGACCCCTTGTACAATACATTGCTCATTGCCTTCAACTATGTTTAGAAATTCACTCGGAAGTGATTACGCAAACTATTTTTCCGAATATGAAGTACGGTGCATGTGTAACCGTAAAGAAGTAGTTTACGCATATCCTTGTCGTCCGCTTGCAAGAAATTTAACGCTAAATTGATCTAGACCTCTGTGTCGTCCCAGACGGCCGAAAGTAAGTTTGAGGTTTGTTTCTAAATCACCGAGATAGCGTGAAAATACCGGATGCAGCAGCAACATGGCAATGTACTACATGTATTTCCATCTTCATCTCTGCGTTAAAGCAATGAAATGCAGTTTTTACCATAACGAAGATTAGGAGATTGTGGAGATTGTGGACACATGGAGACGCAGCGTCTGGCATCCAACCGTGTAAGTTCATAACATGATAGTACACAATAAAAGCCACCTTGAAAAGTGATTACGCCCCATACTTGTGTTTTGGGTCTCGGGAGGATAACGACGACCGCGTGACCACGACGACAAGAGGACAATTCGATGACGACAAGTGTATGACGATGATGACGGCACAGCACCGGCAGAATCTCAATTGAATGACGACCGCACGATTTCGATAGAATATCGAAGGATTGATGTTGATGGAACGACCAGGTGGTGTAACAACAACGTCATGACGACAATGGGATAACTTTAGTGACGTCCCTGATAGAACGTGTAAGCGCCACTGAACGAGGAGTCCCCCACTACGGCGTGCCTCATAATCAGATGGTGATTTCGGCATGTAAAACTCCATGATTTCATTAATTACGACGACGAAATGTGCCGCTATACCCCAATCTTAGCAGTTCCTTGCCGCACTGGGGAAGCTGCAGGGCTCCTTAGCCAATGGGAAGGATGAGTGCCCCTCAAGATGGGTTCATCCGTGCCGCGTCGTCTGCTCCGCACCTGCTTGCCATCCTTTCACTGCGTTCGCAACTGTACGTGGAGTGTCGCAGCAAATGTTTTTACAGTGAAGCTGTTAAGGGCTAGGTTCCCGGAAATCGCGTCCGTGTAGTAGACCAACCGGCGTGTACAGCAATTTCGGCTCCATGTGCGTGGTGGTTTCCAGCCAGTTGTGCCTTAGCACAGGTGTCAAAACGGATGATGAATGGCCCATTATTATACCTCTCGCGACCAAGCGTCGCGATACTCGGCGGCGGCACGTCCCACCAATCGTTTTGCCCCTTTGTCGCGTGACGTAGAAATCGCGCTGCTTTCAGCAGTTGCACTTTCGACTCGCTATGGGACGGGCACTCGTTTAACCACATCTTCCAGGATCCTGACGTCAGGATCCTGACAATGCCGTGCAGTGTGCCGCGGCTATGAACGCTGTGGCTCATATGCTAGTCTATAACGATGGGGCGGACTTGGCGCCGCAAACGCACTACTTGGCCATCACGCCGGGCGAGAACAAGACGCTGGTGTGCTTGCTCTTTGACGAACCTGCCGAAGACACTCAATATATGATGGTATATATTGTTTTGTGGCGCAAGGGCCAGCTATGGCCAAATTGCGCCAAGACGTGGTGTACTAAGTGAGCAGTGGTGGGATCAATGACAGTGGGTAGGTGTAGGGTGGCTGTAAAGGGGCCTAAAATCCTGCGCACTGAAAGGTGCGTAAAAGACAAAAATAATAAGATCATGACAATGACGTGATAGGGGCGCAATGAATGTAATATAGTATAAAAAGTTTTAAGCGATACAAGGCAATACTTCCTCACAGAGACCCTTAGAAGCGAGGGCCTGGAGGAGAGTGCACTTCAAACATGTTGTCGCAGCAGCGTCCTCTGGAAGAGGATGCCGCTACGAATCTCTCGGGCGAAAAACTTTCAAAATGTTGATGTCGGCTAAAACTGAATCGTGCTGAAATACCGGGTCATTATGTAAAAACATCGCTGGGTGAAGGGGTATATTCTCTCTATAGGCTTGAACAAAGTGCTTTTTTCTTTCAGGTTCTATTAGTGGACACTCTACTAGGATGTGAAGTACTGTAAGTGCCTCCCCACATCTAGTACATGTCGGGAGTTCACCTCCAGACAACAGGTAATTGTGCGTGCCGTAAGTGTGTCCTATTCTGAGCCTACAGAATAGGACATCATTTCTTCTAGATTTCGTGGTCGATGGCCAGTTCGCTAAGCGAGGCTTGATTAAATGGAGTTTGTTATGAGTCTGGGCGTCCCACAAACGTTGCCAGTGGACTCTAAGTCTCTTACATAGATATGGCTTCATATTGGGAACAGGGATGGTCATAGATGTGTTGCCAGCTTTTGCTTCTATGGATGTGGCAAGCTGGTCTGCCAGTACATTTCCCTCGATGTCTCGGTGTCCTGGCACCCAGCACACCACAACATGCTGCCCGGGCGCATAAATATTACATACAAGCGAATAAAGCGATACTATTACAGGATTTTTGTGCCTTTTCAGAGATTTTAATGCTTTTACTACGCTCAGCGAGTCTGTGTAGATGATTGCTTTTGGTATTTTCGATTCTTTGATGTATTTAAGAGCCGACAGTATTGCATAAGCCTCTGCTGTGAAAATGCTCGTTTGGGGGTGCAGGGCGTCGGCATCTGAAAATGATGGACCAACCGCTGCATAAGAGACGCCAGCATGAGACTTTCATGCATTGGTGTAAAATTCCGGACAGGAGTATTTATGCTGCAGTTCAAGGAAGTGCATTCGAATGTGTGTAACGGGGGCGTGCTTTGTAACATGTAAAAAAGACAAATCAGAGTCTACAATCTGCCACTGCTATGGTGAGACCTCTATAGTGGGTGTTATTGGACAATGTTCAAAGAGTGGGACATCCATTTCCTCGGCCAGACTTCTCACACGCAATGAGAAGGGCTCTCTTACTGTGGTAGCTGGACAAATCATTTACGGTGGAATATGTAGGATGTTGACTGTTAGCATTCACTCTAAGGAAATACATGAAAGCTGTGTAGGTCCTCTGCAAGTGGAGTGACCACTCATTGGATTCGACGTAAAGGCTTTCTACGGGGCTTGTCCTAAATGCACCTGTAGACAAGTGAATACCTAGATGGTGGACGGGATCCACCATCTTCAACGCGGTTGGGGTGGATGACTGATAAATTATGGCCCCGTAGTCTGGTCGTGTTCGTATGAGGCTTTTATACAAATTTAACAGACACTTTTTGTCACTATCCCATGTAGTGTGTGACAACACAATTAAAATATTAATTGTTTTCATGCACTTGTTTTTTACGTGTTTTAGGTGTGGTATGAATGTTAGCTTTGTGTCAAGAATTATGCCGAAGAATTTATGTTCCGTTTTTACAGGTAGACGCTGTCCTTGCAGGTCAATGTCGGGGTCGGGGTACAGTCCTCTCTTTCTAGAAAAAAGGACGCAGGTGCTCTTTTGTAGATTTAGGAAGAACCCATTCTCGTCTGCCCATTTAGCCACCTTGTTCAGACCAAGTTGAACCTGCCGCTCACAGATTGCAAGGTTGCACGATTTAAATCCAATCTGTACATCCTCGACATACGTTGAATAAAACATGTTGCGTGGGATGCATAGACGCAAGGAATTCATTTTTATAATGAAGAGAGTGCAACTGAGCACCCCACCCTGTGGCACTCCATTTTCCTGCCCAAAAGGTCGTGATAATGCACTGCCAACCCGAACACGGAATGTGCGATTCTGCAGGTAACTTTCAATGACATTTAACATATTACCACGTATACCAATGTGGGAGAGGTCTCTCAATATTCCAAACCGCCATGTGGTGTCGTAGGCCTTTTCCATGTCTAGGAACACAGATAAAAAGAATTGTTTGTGAACAAAAGCTTCACGTATCTGTGCCTCAATACGTATCAAATGGTCAGTGGTGGATCGACCCTCGCGAAAACCGCACTGGTATGGGTCAAGCAGCTTTTTTGGTTCTAGGAAATGTATCAGACGGCGGTTTATCATTTTCTCGAAAGCTTTGCAGAGGCAGCTTGTTAGAGCTATGGGCCGGTAACTCGATACGGACGATGGATCCTTGCCCTGCTTCAGGATAGGGATCACTATGGCCGCTTTCCAGGCAGAGGGGATCTCGCCGGAGGTCCAGATAGAGTTATAGAGACAGAGGAGGGTTTTCTTCGCTTCAGAGGGCAGGTTCTTCAACATTTCGTTTAGTATGCGGTCAGAGCCTGGGGCAGATTGGTTGCAGAGCTGCATGCAACACGTGAGTGATGCATGCAGCTCTGCTAGGGAGAAAGGTAGGTTATATGGCTCGTTTCCGGTGCTCTTTCGGTCTAGTTTTTGTTTTTCTATTGCTGATTTGTATCTTTTAAATGCTGGAGAATAGTGTGATGAACTGGACACATCTTCAAAATGTGCACCCAGATGGTTCCCTTGGTCCTCCAGGCTGTCTCCCTGCGTGTGTACCAGGGGAGGCGGATGTGTTTGTCGTCCTCTTACTCTATTGACTCTGTTCCAAACCTTGGCCTCATCCGTGTACGAATCAATGCTTGATAAGAATTTTTGCCAGCTGTCTCTCCTGGCTTGTCTGCTTGTTCTCCTACCTTGGGACTTAATTTTCTTGAAATTGACAAGGTTTTCAGCAGTAGGGGAATCGCGAAGCTGCCTCCACGCTTTGTTCTGCTGCCTACGCGCGTTCCGGCATTATTCATTCTACCACGGAACACGGCGTTTGCTAGAAATAGTCCACTTGTTTGGGGGATACACTTGGAAGCTGCATCAATTATAAAGTTAGAAAAATACTAGACGGCACCATCAATTCCGAGCGAGGACATGGCAGTCCACAAGATCGTACTGGTAAGTGTCTGGAATTTCTCCCAATCCGCTGCATCGACCTTCCACCGGGGAGCATGTGGTAGAGATTCGTGCTGTCTTGTTGCTCTCAGCAGTACTGGGAAATGGTCGCTCCCGTAAGGGTTTTTTATAACTTCCCATTCAAGCTCAGAAAATAGAGACGGGGAAGCTATGCTAAGATCAATAGAAGAAAAGGTTCTATTTGCGATACAGTAAAATGTAGGTTCCTTCTTATTCAGGAGACACGCACCAGAGGAAAAAAGAAATTGTTCAACAAGACGACCTCACGCATCGATACGAGAGTCGCCCCACAGACTGCTGTGCGCATTGAAACCGCCAAGAACAAGATAAGGTTCTGGCAATTCGTCTATAAAGGACTGAAATTCATATTTGTGTAAGTAGTAATGGGGGGGGGGGGGGGGGTATGTAGAGCGAGCAAATGGTGATGAGTTTGTTCAGAAGGACAAGTCGAACTGCCACTGCTTCAAGGGGCGTTTGTAGCTGCAAAGGTTGACATACTATGCTTTTGTGAATTACAAAGGCAACACCGCCTGATGATGCGATAGCATCATCGCGATCTTTACGAAACGTAACACACTGTCGGAGAAAGTTTGTATGTTTTGATATTAAGTGCGTTTCCTGTACACACAGCACTTTTGGATTGTGTTGGTTAAGAAGTTCTTGGATATCGTCGAGGTTCCTTATAAGGCCTCTGACGTTCCATTGTATGACTTGTGTATCCATAATAAAAGTAAATTGGTGTGGTGTGTACAAAAAAGGAAGTGTTGCCTTAGATTACAGAGCCGTTTGCGGTCCTGTAATTTTGGTTTTGTCTTTTCTAGAGCGGTCCAATGAATTTGGCCGTTCTTTAGGTGTGGGCTGCACCACCTTGCTTGGAGTAGTGTCCACAGCCTCTTGCGAAGCGCTGGACACTCGCTCTAACGAGTGATGTGTACGTCGTGTAGCCTTCGCCTCGAGGGACGAAGGCTGTGGCCTCACCAGCCCGGAAGCCCGGAAGCCGATGGATCCTCCTTAGCCTCTGAGCTGTGATGGCTGCTACCAGCGCTGGTGGAGGCCTCTGGTGTGGCCGATATCGAGAAGGGCAGGGCAGCCTTAGCTGCTCCCACCATGGGGGCGGGTGGCAGTCGCCTCAGTACGCTGCGCGTGCTTTGGGCGACCGCCGGGGGTCCGTCGTGATGCTGCCGCCTGTTGCACCACTTCGGCAAAAGAAGTTTTCATTGAAAATGAAGGTGACAGACGCTGTCGTGCTTCCCGGAAACTGATATTCTCTTTGACTTTGATTGTAATTATCTCTTTTTCTTTCTTCCACGTTGCACAAGATCTGGAATATGCAGGGTGGTCGCCATCGCAGTTCGCGCAATGGGCCTCAGCAGTACATTCGTCAGCAGAGTGATCTTTTGTAGCGCATTTCGTACAAGTTTGTCGCCCTCGGTAGCTTTGAGAGGCATGGCCAAACCTCTGACACTTGTAGCAGCGTCGAGGATTGGGAATGTAAGGTCTTACACGCAGTTTAAGGTAGCCTGTTTCTATTGCATCCGGGAGTGTGCTAGAGCCAAAAGTAAGTACTATGTGTTTGGTTGGTAGTTGTTTGTTGTCGCGCCTGATTTTTATGCATTGTACATTTATAACGTTTTCTTCTTTCCATCCATTCAGGAGTTCTTCATCAGTCAAATCCATGAGGTCGCCGTCTGAAACCACACCCTTGACGGTGTTCATTGTTCGGTGTGCACTAACAGATATGGTTTTATAGCCAAAAGCCACCAGGTTTGTAAGTTTCTCGTACTGCATTTTGTCTTTTACTTCAATCAGAAGGTCACCACATGCCATCTTGGTGGCTTTGTAGCCACTTCCAATGACCTCCGTGAGACATTTTGAAACCAAGAAGGGTGAAATGTTTGTCGCTTTCGTGTCAGTGTTTTCACAGTGAATCACGTGGAAACGTGGGAAAATTTCGGTGGTCTTTGCGAAGAAGTTCAAGGATTCATCGGTGCGCCCTCTTTTTATGAGAGGGCGATCAGGCAGTTTGATGCCATACAAATTAAATTGATTTCGGCAGCAGTGCCAGCCGCCCACCGCGGAGACCAACAAGGGGACCCGACAGGGTTGTTATGAACAAGACCTGCCAACGCCAGCTGTACACAACCACTATAACCAAATATGATATAACCAAGGTTGGCTATCTCACACAAGGTTAACCCTAGCTGCCTGGAAAATCAGAAATTCAGAAGTGAGAAGGAGACAGGAAAGATTCAAAGTGAGAGAAAAAGACGAAGATTGAAGAGGAGGATAGGAAAAGGCAACTACCGATTTCCCCCGGGTGGTTCAGTCCGGGGGTGCCGTCTACGCGAAGCAGAGGCCAAAGAGGTGTGTTGCCTCCGCTGAGGGGCTATAAAGGTCCAAGCACTCAGCATTGGCTCAACCCCCAGGATCCCCTTTTCCCCGGACACGGCTAAGCCACGCACGGTTAAGCGCGGGAGGGTCCAACCCCCATGTGCTCAGGTCCGTGGTGTCGCAACACACCAAACGCCTGCTGACGCAGACGCCCCTGCGGGGGACACTCAATATAGTCAATAATGATAATATATAAATTCACTAAAGCAATATTCACTATAGCCGACCCACCATAGTCACAGCTTCGCTGGCTTCCATCTTCACAGTAGTGGAAGGGCTCTAAAATTTTTCTTCTGTAAAGGCATCCTGAACCACCCCTCGCGCTTGGTAAAAAAACACAATCCACGGATTCCCATACGCGGCTGCTATTGGCCAATAGTTGACTTCAATCAAGAAGGGTGTTTGGATCATGGCGCTTCTTGTTACTGTAGCTGTATATATTTATAGAAGCAGTTTAATAAACAGGTAGAAGTAAGGGAAAATCTGCGTTTCTAATTTCAATAAGAGCTGCGTACTTTAGGAAGTACAAATATCGTACTATCGCCGATTATCGTCTGCTGACGTGCGGCCGAGGCCGCCCGCATAAGATAAACTTTGGCCAGATTTCTTATCAGTGTCGTAAACGCCGGGTCTCGCAAATTTCTATTAGTTTTGAACACTAAACTAGCCTTGAAACATGCGAAACTTGTCATGATGATGATGATGTAGTGTATTTGGTGGCGCAAGGACTAGGTGTGGCCAAGAAGAAGAAGTAGTTTATTGATGTGAAAAAGTAGAGAGGTCGGCCGGAATATGGAGCATCTGGCCTGCTACTCTACGTAAGGGAAGGGGAGGAGGGGAAGAAAGAGGGTCACAATGGGGGATGATAATGGGAGGAACTACGTGAAAGGACACATTGCACAGATGATTATCACAAGCGTGAGTCCAGGCCCGTGTCGCCTAAGAAGCGTGAAAAAGCACGCATTGCCTCTGTTGTCTGACAACTCTGTGGCCCTGCGCCTAGCAATAGGTCCTCCGACAGTGGTCTATTATATAAATGTCTCAAGGTGGCTGCCAGTGTGAGTCTTTCGCGTGCATACTCAGGGCACACCACGAGCACATGGTCTATAGTCTCTATAACACCACACACTGAACATTCCGGGGAGTCTGTCCGTCCAATGATGTGCAAATATTTGCGCGTGAAAGTGACGCCTAGTCGCAGTCTGTGTATCAAGCATGTATGAGGGCGTGGAATTCCACGCAGAACAGGAAATTGCATATCGGGATCCAGCCTTTTAAGGCGAACGTGACGAGCGTCTGGCTGGGCCCAGTATGTTTTCGTCGCACTCCTCATTAATTTCGACAGAAGGCATGTGATGTCTGGTCTAGAGAACGGCACTACAGTTCGCAGGCCATTGCTGAGGGCGCGCTTTGCTTCAGCATCGGCCATCTCATTACCATTGAGCCCACAGTGTCCTGGGATCCATTGGAACACTATGCGGTGGTGTTTTTCTTGAGCGCATGAAAGTAGCTCGGCGATCTGCAGTGCCAGAACCTGATATGCGGTGTGGCGCAGGAAGCATCTCAAAATTTGCAGCGCGGGTTTTGAGTCCGTGAAAATGCACCACTCTTGAGGTCTTTCCCCGCAGATGTGGCGAATCGCTTCCCGTATAGCCACAAGCTCTGCAGCGGTTGAAGTCGAATTATGATCTAGAATGAAACCTCGAGTCATCTGCTGGGCTGGTATCACCACAGCTGCTGTCGATGCCGTTGATGACGCGGACCCGTCTGTGTAAACATGAACATAGGTCTGGTATTCTGACCAGATGTATGCCAAAGTAAGTTGTTGTAGTCCGCTAACGGGAACCATTGATTTCTTTAGTATGCCGGGGACGTTCACGCATACCGAAGGTTGAGTCATCACCCACGGTGATTTGACGGGGTCATATGGAAGGGCATAGCCTGATGTTATGTGGGGTAGATGGCTGCGGAGTGCACTTGTGAAACTGCTGTCCGACCGCTCATGTAGAACCGACGTCAATGGATGGCAATGATGTCGTGTAAGTAAGCGTAGATATACTCGAAGTGGTTCGTGGGACAGGTATACCGATAATGGGCATACGCGGGCTTCCTCAATTGTGCCTTTGTTGGAGGCACGCCGTGGCAAGCCGAGGCATATTTTGAGTGCCTGCGCTTGAACGCTCTCTAATGTCCGTAAGCAGGAAATACTCAAATTTGAGAGTATCGGGAGGCTGTATCGAATGTAGCCTATAAATAGAGACTGATAAAGTCGTAGTAGGGAGCCTTCCGTGGGGCCCCATTTCATGCCTGCTACGAAGCGAAGAACATGGCAAAACAGATTAAGTTTTTGCTTCAACATATTCACATGCCTCGACCACGACAAACCACGGTCAATGATAATGCCCAAGAATCTGTGGTGGGAGACATAAGGTATTATAACACCGTTAATGGAGATCGGATAGCGGCAGACGGATTTTCGCGTGAATGCAACCACAGCACATTTCTCAGCAGCTAAGAGCAAACCCTGACGCCGTATGTATCGTGAAGTAGATGACACAGCACGTTGTAATCTCGCACGTAGTTGTGGGCGTGTTGTACCAGAAGCCCAGATGCAGATGTCATCTGCATATGCACTGATGTGGATGTGAGCTGGAAGTTCGCTCACCAGGCCAATCAGGGCCACATTAAATAATGTTGGGCTGAGGACTCCTCCCTGAGGAACTCCACGGCATACCTGATGACGATTAGTCTCTCCGTCAGGCGTGGACATGTAAACGAAACGGCCGCTGAGATAGCTCACAATCCACAGATAAAGCCGGCCGCCAATTCCCAAGTCATCTAGGGCATCTAGAATGGCTTCATGAAGGATGTTGTCGTAGGCCCCTTTGATGTCTAAGAAAACAGCGGCGACAAGTCGGCGTCGATGTTTTTCATGGTCCACTGTCGTAACGAGGTCAATGACGCTGTCAATCGAAGAACGACCTCGCCGAAAGCCGGTCATCATGTTCGGATAAAGATCATTTCTCTCCAGAAACCATTCGAGTCTCGCCAGGACCATTCGTTCCATAACTTTTCCAACACAGCTGGCTAATGCAACTGGCCGGTATGAGGTAAGCTCATAAGGAGTCTTTCCTGGCTTCAAGAGAGCAACCAGGCGGCTGATCTTCCACTGCTCCGGAACAATACCGGTGACCCATGTGTCATTGTAATAATTGAGCAGCGCAGTGCGACCAGCCCTGCCAAGGTGAGAGAGAGACGAATATGAAATCCCGTCAGGACCAGGGGCAGATGAATGACGACACGACGCAAGAGCAGCCTCTAATTCAGGCATCGTAAAGAGCAAGTCGTAGTGGTCACTGGGGGAAGGTGGCGCAAAAACCTCGAATTGAATTGAGGCTGGCAGAGTTGTGCCCACAATCATCTTGCAGAAATCGTCCGCTACCTCTACATCAGTGCGACGCTGGTAAAGGGCCAGAGCACTGAAAGGCTACCTTTCTTGTGGGGGAGAACGCAGGCTCCTAGCTACATGCCAAATACGTGACAGCGGCTTGCGAGGATCCAGTGATGAACAGAACTTCCTCCAGCGCTTCCTTCCTAATTTCTCGAGATGGCGCTTTATTTGTCGTTGAGCTCGGCGACAAAGGGCGAGATCGTACGTAGATTTCGTCCTTCTGTATTTCCTTTCAGCGCGCCGTCGGACTGCGCGTAACCTCTCGAATTCCACGTCGATAGGAGACCCCGGCGTCGGTGCACATAAGTTCCGCGTGGCCTCACCGAGGGCGGACGTGATCAAGCCTTCTATTTGGGTTGGTGACTCGAGATCCGCACAGGAATTCTCCACAAATGTCTTAAAGGTGGGCCAGTCTGTGCACCGCACATGAGACGAAGTAGGTGCGAACCACTTCACGCAGATATACGTTGGTATGTGATCACTGCCATGAGGTGTGGCCAAAGAGTGCCAAGAAGTGGTATTGAGTGGTCGGTGAATTGATGAGTAGCGGTTAGTAGATGCAACGTGGCTTTATAGAGGCCTAAAATTGATCGCTATGTAAGTTCGTAAAATATATACTTGCAATAAAACTATCACAATGACTACACTTAGGTGTCCTATGGATATAGATGACGTATAAACTTAAAATAGTCAATTAGTAATAACTTTCAAGCAACACTACTGCTTCACCAGGGCCCTTGAACACAATGGCTTGGAGGCGTGTGCCTCAACGTAGGCCCCTGAGGGAGGCAGTGCTACGGCTCGCTCGGGTGTTTAACATCTAGCACACGAACATCATTGAAATAATCTATTACAGATTTCATGTCAAAGAGCGGGTCGTTGTCGAGAAACAATTGTGGGTGTAATGGAACACGCTGTCGGTATACAAGGGGAAAGCATTTTTTTCTTTGATCTTCTACTTCGCGACATTCAAGCAAGACTCGGATTCATTTAGCGTTTCGCCACATTTCCCACAGACAGGAGGATCACCTTTTGTTAACGGATAAGAGTGTGTGTCATACGTGTGGCCTATTTGAAGTCGGCAGAAAGTCACCTGAGTTCGTCGCGTTTTTCTTATAGGCCGCCAACTTCCTAAATGTGGCTTTATTAAGTCGAGCTTGTTGGAGGAGTTCGCGTCGCACAAGAGTTGCCAATAGCACCTCCGTATTTTGCATAAGAGCGGTTTCAGATCTATGGCAGGATTAGCGATGGAGGATTTGTTAGCGTTTGATCCTATAGATGTAACCATTTTGTCGGCAATGCCTTCAATGCCTATGTACCCAGGAACCCAGCATATTATGACATGTTGGGGAGTGTAAGCTTTGTACAGAGCCGAGTAAAGCTCAGTAATTACAGGACTCTCATTTTCTGTAGCGACTATAGAGGTTTGACGACGCTTAAAGAGTCACTATACATAACTGCCTTCCCAAGCTGGATGTCGTTCATCTACTTCACAACAGAGAGTACATAGGACTCAGCCGTAAAAATACTTCTTTCCGTGCAGAGCAATCAATTCCGAGAACGATGGGCCCACCGCTGCATAAAAAACACAGGCAAGTGACTTAGATGCATCCGTGTCGAATTCTGGGCACGAGTATCTTGCTTGAAGTTCCACGAAGTGCATTTGGATGTGTGGGTCGAGGCATGCCTTGTAACTTCTACAAAAGACATGTCCCAATATATGAATTGGCCCTGCCAGGCTGGTAATGACTCGTTGAAGCCATTAAGTGATATTCAAGGAGTGGGACACTCACTTCGTCACTAATGTTCCTCACTGCAGGTCGGTTATGAAACAGGGTGGCACTGGTCATATCGTTTATGGTTGAATAATTGCGATGTTAATTGTTAATTGTTGGCGTGTATTTTGAGAAAATACATGACACTAGAGTACGACCTTTGAAGATGGAATGACCATTCATTCGATTCCACGTGGATAATCTCTACAGTGCCTGAATGCACCGGTCACCATGCAGGTACCTAGATGGCGAACACGGCAAAGCATCTTCAAGGCACTTGGACTGGCAGAATGATACACTAAGGCTCCATAGCCAAAAGTGTACGTTTGAAACTTTTGTACAGATTCATGAGGCACTTCCTGTCGCTACACCACGTTGTGTGCGATAAATCTTTTAGAGCATTCATTGTTCTTAGGAACTTGTTCTTAATATATTTTAAGTGTGGAATAAGCATTACTTTTTGGTATAGTATGATGCCGTGAAGCTCAATATCAGAATCTGGGACCCGACCTTACTCCTTGAAAAAATGACGCAGAAGCTTTTAAGAGGATTTTGCAAAAATCTATTCTCATTCACCCACTTTGACACATTATTCAGGCCAAGTTGAACGTGTCGCACGCCGACAGCGAGACCACAAGATTTGAAAGCTATCTGCACATCATCAACAAAAATATAATAGCGCATACTTCGTGGAATGAATGAGCGCAAGGAATTTATGTTGACAATAAAAAGAGAACAACTAAGCACTCCATCTTGTGGTACCCCAATTTATTAGATAAATGGCCTGGGTAGCGCACTGCCAACACTAAAATTGAAGGTATGGTGCGATAAGTAACTTTCTATTGCATTAAGCATGCTGCCTCGAATGCCCATTTCTGAGAGCTCTCGGGAAATTTCAGATCGCCAGGTAGTATCATACGCCTTTTTCATCTCGAGGAACACGAAGACAAAAAATTTTTTGTGAATGAGAGCGTCATGAATCTGTGCCTGAATCTTTACGAAATGGTCGACTGTAGTCTCTAAAACCCCGCTGATATGCGTGTAACAATTTATTTGTTTAAAGGAAGTACAATAGCCGGCGATTGATCATTGTTTCAAATAGCTTACTGAGAGCGCTTGTTAGCACTATAGGCAAGTTTGCAAGTTTGCACTCGGTCGGGCAAGTTGGCACTCGATCGTGCAAAGCTTAGGCACAGCGAAAGGGACAATTCTCAAGTCTTACTGGCCGCTTCCGCGAGGTATTAACTTGGTTGTTGCTAGGTCTTAACTTGGTTTAACTTCACTACGCTTGTAGGGAAGGTATTCCCGGGCGATCATTTTCGGAGATACCATCCCTTTCGCGAAATTTCGTGTGACTAGCGCTGGACGCATCGGCGCCTACGAGCGCCAACGTACCTGGCATGCCGCAAACACAGGCAGGAAGGCAGGAGCCGTGTTTGTGTCGGGCGAAGCGAGCGCGCACCTGCGCCGGCGGTTACTAGGCAACGCGAGGTGACGTCATCGCTACAGCTTGGGCGCATGCGCGGCTAGGCAACGCTAGCGGCGTCGGCAGCAGCTCTGCGCGTTGCCTCTTTGGTGCTGCTACAATTTGTTTATCTCTATCTCGCTCTCATTCTCTCTTTCCCTTTCCCGAGCATTGAGCGCGCCGCACGCATGCAATTATTCCCTCTCCTTAACGTCCCATGCCAAGGCAACATGTGCACGGCACGGAGAGGAGACGAGTCACACGCCGCTCCGCGAGGTGGTTGCTAGGCAACGCAGTGATGTCAAAGCTCGGCGAGATTTTGCGACAGCAGGCGCCACTTTTTACGGTTAGCTAGAACAGCTTTGCTGTTAAAAATGGCCACGAGCTTCGAAATAAAGTTTGAGTTGCCGCCAAGTATGTGCTGTCACATCTGCGTTTCTTCTCGTCCACCCGCCGTGGTGGCTTAGTAGTTGTGGCGTTGCGCTGCTAAGCACCAGGTCGCGGGATCGAATCCCGGCCGCGGCGGCCGCGGCGGCCGCATTTCAATGGGGGGAAATGCAAAAATGCCCGGGTCCCACGCATTGGGCGCACGTTACAGATACCCAGGTGGTCAAAATTAATCCGGAGTCCCCCCCTACGGCGTGCCTTATAATCAAATCGTGGCTGTGGCCCAGCAAAACCTCAGAATTGAATTCCTGTTCACGCTACGTGTACTGTTTGTAATATGTCCCGTTCCTCCATGTCCACGTCACTTAAGGGATACGATACCAGCGACAAGAAGCAAAGGAACTTCGACACTGGCTGAAACCAACGTGAGCTGGTGCCCTTCGCCTCTTCTCTTTCAGACGCCTCTCTTTTTGCTCTTGTTCTCGCATAGGCCCTCCGGTGAATAGCGCGTACAGGCAGCGCAATGCAGAACACTGATCGCGGTATCGTATGAACGTATCAAAGAAGTGCGAAGTGCGCCCGCCGAGTCCTATCGGCTTTCTTCGTTCCGAGCGAAGGGATGGATGCGGTGGGCCTGGTGTGCCGTTGGCGGCCGTGCTGGCTTTTGTGGCCGTTTGTCTTGCTGCTGATGATATGGCGAGGTCCTTGGAGTGCCCGAGGAGCCAACCAGTGCGAACTAAGGGTAAGCACTAAGCAAACTATAAGCCTCAACGTTCGGGGACTGCACAGCAGGTTATAAGGGGCGCCAGGTAGTGGAGGGGTTCCGGTTAAATTCCGGGGTTCTTTAACGTGCACCCTTAGTAAGCTAGAAGAGCGTTTTTGCATTCCGCATCGATCGGAATGCGGCACCCGAGGTGGGGAATCGAACCCGCGATTTCGTGCTAAGTAGCGCAACTCCCCAGCCTCCTTACCACTGCAGCAGGTTGAGGATATAATAGCTGACCTACCGGTAACTTTTTTGAGAAAAAACTGCGCATTAGTAATTGTACGCCTAAGCAAGTCCTCACTTTGAGCGGCTCAGCAACCTTCAATCTCGCCAGCTTACTCCCAAAAGGTCAAGCTTCAAGTCAGCCTAAAGTTCACAAAGTGGTTTGCTCGGGACTTCTTTTTAGCAACGGGACTTCTCAGATTGCACTTAAGCGGGATCCTGATGTTCAATGCGAAACGTTTGAACTCTGGCAAGGCTTGGATACTTACACGGAAGGCATAACCACTAAACGTTGTGTCCAATGCAAAAGTTGTTGAAGGAGCACGGACAGACCATATTAAAGTTATGGAAACGCTAAGCTCTGCTTCTCTCATGTAAGACACCTGGCGACACCTAAAAAGTTGGGAACCATCAAATAGATGCAATAAAACAATTCACAACATTAGAACTAATTTTTAACAACTGAACTTTCTGCGTAATCAGTGGCGCACCGGTACAGTTGAGAGAAGATTTAGTGCGGTGCTACTGCAGGCGATCACTTCGCAGAAGGCACTACCCTGTTTAACGGGACGTTCGAAGTGCCGTGTTTCGTTGGTTAATGTTAGTTAAAGCCTGCAGTCAATTTTCCACTCGTGCGTGTGCTTTGAGTCGTTTTAAAAACTTTTACAGCGAAGCTGTTACCCTCCAGTTGGTCGGGATGTTTCGCAGCGTCGTCCTCACGGAAAAAAAAAGAAGAAAAAGACCTTCAGCGATTGAGGCGAAAAGTGCATACACTCTTTGGTATCACGCATACAACGTACAGCACAACATTTGTTTCAATAAAGCACAATCACAAAACAAGCATCTGTAGCACCATCGACGTCGAAGAGGATGAGGACAAACGAGGCTGGCTAGGGACAGATAGGTCATTGCCTAAAAAGCGAAGCTGCCGCGTGGCTCACGTCACGAGCTGCCCGTGCAAGGCTGCTTGTAGATTTTATCCGCCGAGGCGAATGGCCGTCAACTAGGCCTTCTGTTCTGTAAAAATATACTCCTGTTAATTGTGGCTCGTTGTCATCACTGACTTTGCACTCCACACATCTAATTCACACAATTGATGATAAGGAGCTCCTGGTAACTGTGCGAAGCACGTAGCGCTCGGCGCTACGTGCTTCCGGGCCACATACTGTCGCGGCGACGGCAGCTTGCGACGTGGGGAGTGACGTCACTAGCCTTTCATATGTAAAAGAACCCGCCTACCAACTGATTTCATCGTTGTAGCAGAACTGCTATGGGTAGGCCACGCATAGTTAGGACTCCCGAGGAGCAAAGTGAATACGGGGAGAGGCAAACGGAAAAGAAACGGAAATAATACAAGTGGCGGAGTGCTGCCAAACTGATGAACTTCGTTCCCAAGAGACTCAGCGCAAGCGCCAAGCCAGGAAGGACCCGACTGTTCTTGCGCAAAAGGCTTCGACTTTAATGCGGCCTTAAGGGGACATTAGTGTTGGCATTCCGAAACCCGAAAAGAAGGACTGGTTCCTGTCGTTTGTCAGGGACAACTTTGGAATCGCATGCTACAACGACCCCTATCAACCAACGACGCGGTACACATCGTGTTTGGATTAGGTCTTGGTCACGAATGTAGCGAAAGTGGTTGCGGAACCCATCACGATGTACCACAGCGACCAGAAAGCGATTGTCACTGCCATCACTCTAAAGCAATAAAGCATTGCATACCCCTCTCATCAGTTGAAGTGGTGGTCTTCAACAGCTTCGCTAGACATCCAGTTTCGCAGGGCGCGGATGTCGAATAAACTTGTCCCATGAAAAAAAAAAACGCCGTATGCATGATTACGAGGAAATAAGAAGATATTTAATCATTCTGATAACGAATACTCGCTCGAAAGTGCACAAGGCATCATCTACCACACTGACTATCTTTCAACTCAGTCGGCAGCTCAGCGGAGTAAAACTATGCATATCGACATATTTATCGACAGTCCATCATAATTTGTGGCAAAAGGGGATACTTCCTCTCTTCTACATTAGAAGTGGAGAGTACACGTACCACAATATACGTTGTTTTAGTTGTTCTTCGCAGCATAGCCAAGGCTACGAGACCTGCGATCGCACTGATTCTAGAGCAGCCAGATGGAGTGTCACAGTTCAGAACCGGTTGCTTTACTAAATAGCCATGACAAGTGGTCTTGTCGGCAGGTATTTACTTCTGTGCTTTTGTGCGACTCGCAGGTGTGGTTTATTGTGCGATACTGCTTTGTTTTTTATTAAATTATTTATTGAGGCTTTGTAATATTGAAGGTAGAGTTCTCCATTTGTTCGAATGAAATCATGCAAATAGCAAGAACAATAATGCAAGGCTGCTGCCTAGATAATAATTTCAATTTGAACAGTACAAACAAATTATTTGACAGTGGGTAAATTCATACGTGTAGTGGGCAGAGTCACAACACCGCGGAGGACGTCCTCCTGGGCCTCGTCCTTTGCAATAATGGCGTCCACAGATACACTTGTGTGGTATCGTTTCAAGCTGCTCTTTGACGCGAAAGAAACGAATAAGTTGGCGTTAAACATGCTTGGAACAGTGCCAAAGGCGTGCGGTAAACGTGCGCGAAATCTCATTAAGTAAACGACTGCACTTAAGAGTGTCAGCGAGCGCAGCGTGTACAAGCGGAATTTACAAGAGGGATCAAGAGATGGCGCTGTCATCCCGTGCGACATAGGGAGCCTACATACAACGCCGTTGCATGTAGGCTCCCTAGTGAGACACTTGCCGAGTGCTCTTCTGGATTCTTTGCTTCCGCTGTCTCTGCAACCCTTCTTCGCCACTGTATCTCAAAATATCTTGAAGACCCATGGCTTTTTTGGTGTCAGAGCGGTTATGGAGCGAATTTTCTACCACTGATATCGCAACATCTGATCTCGCTACGCAGTTTCAATGTGCTTCGTAGATGCTGCCGCCGCACGTGCTGCGGCGCTCGCTGCTAGCAGACGACAGGGCGCGTTAGGACACCTTTCGGATGTGTTCGCCCTCCTGATTGGTCGAAGAATCCTGTAGCTTCCACAGTGGTGCACCGAACTACTTAAATAGAGCATCGATTTCAGGGCTCTTTCACTTTTCACTTCTAACAAGCACATATTCTCCGGATTTCCCGTGGAGGTGAACACTAATACTTCCAATTATGCTCCAAATATTTCCGACCAAGCGAGCCATTCACGCGTCTTTCCAGCGTAACTTACACGGCCTGTCGTTGCGGCGTCTTTTATTATGAAGTTTAGTACCTTTTCAGTCAATAATTAAAACTTAAGAACAGGCAGATGTTCGTTGTCTATTTACTCCGACGGCACGGCAATAGTGGCTACTGAAATGTCATCATCCCGACATCGTAGCTAAGAAAATAAAAAAAGACATTATATGAGAGAGCAATAAATAATGAGAATTAAATAATTGAAGCCTTTAACAATTGCTTAGAATAAAAGCAACCACTCTGTATCATTCTGTTTGAATGTAGACTAGAGATCACCAGAAGTATACATCTATATCTAACAACTAAGAGGGCTTTCTATTTTGGCAGTCTATCCCATTGCATTTACACAAAGTACGTTTATCTAGGCAAATTACCCCTGAAATAGTGAGTTGTCCTAGCGCTTAGAGGAATCGAATGTACAAGAATTTTGAGGGAAGTCGATGAACTTATTGTGCTTTTATATTGTCCCTTTGAGTGCTCACAGAATGCGTGGTATGACGTTTCGTCAATAATACGCGATCGCCTTTGTCGACTTACAATCTTAGTTGTAATGATAGCAGCTGGAACCATTAGATTCACTGATGTGAGATTTGTGTTTACTGGTCACCTTACTTGTTGGTATCATGAATCACTGGCCAATAAGCCACTTCTAGACTTTAATTATTGTCATACTAAGTTAAGAGTGGCATATGTGCTTTAACAATGCGCCTATGAAGTCATGCCCGCATTTATTAGAAGAAAGTTTCCCGCGGCAAGCTTCACGTCTCATAAAATTCACGGCGTCGTGTGTCAAAGGTTATGTTCGGCTCGGTTGAAGGAACAAACCATTATTGTTCATAGTAGCGTCTGTTAGTCCACCGTGCGTTCATTATTCTCTTCGCGTTTTTCTCCGCCTAACTTCCCTTCACATTGTACAATATTGTCTGTTCCTTGTGTCCCGAGATTCTAAACAAAGCGGAGGACTTATTAGAAATTATCCCGTGCACGTTTCCATCGAGACAACGTTCGCAACCTTCCTATATTCTATAACGTTGGTTCAACAGCGCAAGCATTTTCGGGTTACGTTTTGCTTGCAGGGCTGCCCTCAGCCAAAGCCGGGGCACATCAACATGCACATTCTTAGCCACAGCCACATGGACGTCGGGTGGCTGCAGAGGGTGAATGATATATACACTAATGGTAAGCCGGCACAGAACCATATTGTTCCTTTTTACTACTCACTCTATGGAAGAAGAAGGAATTCCGTAAAAAAGCACTCACAGTTTGATATTGTGTGATTTTGTGTGACTAGCTTTACACTACGAAACTACAAAAACAACCATTCAGTTTCACCCTACCACTCTGCCGTAATATTCTGCCACACAATATTTCTTTTGGGGGGATTCAAATAACCTCCGGCAAATGCTATACAACTACTGTTTTTTACACTTGTGTAATGAACCCTGAATAATTACTGTGTGATGTATTTCACATGCCCAAGGGTTCAATGGCGTCTTTTACGTGTTTTATTTCTCCCATAATGGCAGTGTCATTTTCACCAAGTGCTAAATGCCCGTTATGTGCTTGCGCCCAATACGAAGAGCATCAGGAGTTATAACAAATGTTTATTTCTTATGTGAATCTGGTCGCTCTATATAATATGTTGTTTTCTGATTGCTGGGCATGGAAGTGGCCTTCAAGTTGCACCAAGCAAGCTTCTTGCCCTGTGTCCCCTCACTCTATTTGCACTGTATGAGAGAAAGGTTCAGCTTCAACTTCAACTAACCGGTCCAACCTATACGCTCTATTATGCAAGAGTGATAAGGCGTTACACTGTTTTAACAAGAAGTATTCAAGCTATTAGACTGGGAAGCCTTAGAAGTGAGGATAAACGGCGAATATCTCAGCAGCCTTTGGTTTGCATATGACATTGTCCTGTTCAACAACAATGGGGACGAATTACAACAAATGATTCAGGACCTTAACCAAGAAAGTATAAGAGTGGGGTTGAAGATTAGTATGCAGAACACAAAGATAATGTTCAATAGCCTGGCAAGGGAACAAGAATTCAGAATCGCCAGTCAGCGTCTAGAGTTTGCAAAACAGTACGTTTATCTGGGTCATATACTCACAGCCGACTCTGATCATGAGAAGAAAATTTACAGAAGAATAAAATTGGGTTGGAGTGCATACGGCAGGCATTGCCAAATCCTGACTGGAGCTTACCACTGCGGTTGAAAAGAAAAGTGTACAATCATTGCATTCTACCGGTGCTAACATATGGGGCAGAAATTTGGAGGTTAACAAAGAAGCTCGAGAACAAGTTAAGGAACGCACAAAGAGCGATGGAACGAAAAATTGTAGGCCTAACGTTAGGAGGCAGCAAGTGAGCGGTGTGGATCAGAGAGCACACGGGGGTAGCCGATATTCTAATTGACGTTAAGAGAAAAAAGTGGAGCTGGGCAGGCCATGTAATGTGTAGGATGGATAACCTGTGGACGATTAGAGTTACAGAATGAATACCAAGAGAAGGGAAGCCCAGTCGAGGACGGTAGAAAACTAGGTGGGGTGATGAAGTTAGTAAATTTGCAGGTAGAAATTGAAATGAGCTAGCGCAAAACAGGGGTTACTGGAGATTGGAGGGGAGAGGCCTTCGTCCTGCAGTGGAGATAAAAATAGACTGGTGATTATTATGATGATGAACACATAATTTCTTTGATGATTACGGGTGCACAGTCCTGCGCTGCATTACTCAGCACTTCCCAAAACAAGCTGTTCGTCTTCGTTATCTATCATCTTGTTCTTTTCATCTTTCCTTCATCGCGTAAACACAGGGATAAATTTGTAAAAATCATGCCAACGGGCGGCGTGTGATGCTGCTAATTTTTTATTGCTCCTCACGCCATTCGAAGTGCGCGTTACAGGTTATTTCGAAGTGTTTGACGACACAGCGGTCTAGATCAAGCGAGTACTTGTTTTTTTTTTCTGATGTTCTTTTTCCCATTTTTATACGGTTCCTAACGAATCTGACTGCACACCCGAAATGAACATTTCTTCCCTTCCAAGTTCCGTAAGTGTTCCCGGGAGTTTATTTTGAAAATCGCGGAATGTAACTGCGCATTATATGGAACAACGGATCCCCGCAAGTTAAAAAGAATATATATCGTGTCAGTTACAACGAAGCGAAGACATCTTTGCGGAATGTGGGCGAGTGACCGGGCCTGTGTCGCAGTCGTGAGGAACATCTACAACACCACGATCAAAGCGCTGGACCAGAACCCCGCGCGGCGCTTCGTGGCGGCGGAGAGCGTCTTCTTCTCTCGCTGGTGGAACGAGCAGCCGGACGAAGTGAGAAAAATGGTGCGAGACATGGTGGAGTCAGGTACGTCATTCTCTTAAAATTCCATAAACAAAGACACAGCCAGTGGGAACTTGACGTTTAGCGACACCATTTGATGGCTCTCGTGCCAGCTTGACAGTATTAGGGAGTTTTAGAATGTCGTTTTGAGTACCCAACCTCCTCTGCACCTCTTTTGTGTTGTTTTTAGCTTCATCGCTTTATTTTAAACGCATGGTCAATACCCTAGCGTACCCTATAGTGTTGCGTGCCATACTTCTAAAACTCCTCGTTGTGTTTAATTGCATTGGAACCTGCACCACCTAATATTCCCACGTTGTATGCGCATCATCAGAGAGCTATGACGTGTCAGTAAACTCATCACAGTTTACGAAATAGTGGAACGCTCGACAAAGAGAGGTTTGAAGCGCCGTCTGCGGCGCTTCGCGCCTCTTTTTACACCGACGCTTCTTACACCGACGTGAACATTGCCCGATCTTAGAAGGAAATGCAGAGAAGTATAATTGCAACGACCATGTTTCCATATTTGTTCGTGGAAAGGTGTCGCCATCAATACTGTCAGCGAATTCATTTTTACTCTTTTATCATTGCCCTTCTATGAGAATAATAGGACGAGACAAAGGCGTTTCTAACGGGTTCTGGTTGAAGGAAGCGTGACAAGGCGGCCCTACCAGGACTGCTGCCGGTGACGTCTCCGGTATTCCGTAAACTATAGCGCGTTCACGAACAGCATAAACCTCTCTAGTGACTGCAGCCATGGTTTTTGTGTTTTGATGCTGCGTGAACAGACCACATAGTTACCGTGTATGGCTCGGCGACGTATTTACCATATTCTCATGCCTTTCTCGTCGGGAACTGCCGACAGCCCCACTGCGTAACCCACCTTTCTTTGTGTCTACCCAGCGCTATACGGCCCAGAGACAAGTGATATGCGCTGTTCTTGATAGACTGGACAATCTACCACTATCGGAACAGGAATTTCCTGGACCAGTGCTATCAGAGTAACGCCGCGTAGAGGCCTATATATAGAGGCCAAGTTCCTAAGGCCTACGAGCCTACACATCAGACTTTGAGAACGACTGCCTGCTACAGTTGGTCTTTCTTTTAATTCCACCACGTGTAATCTGCCAGGTGCAATAATATGGGAATGAATTACAATGTAAGCATGGAGGCCCGTTCCATACACCGTTCAAGATGTATATCCGTGCTTTACGTTGTGGGCGCACCTCTTATCTCTTGCCTTTTCTCTTCCCTTACCCCTATCTCACGTGCAGGGTAGCCAGCCATTACCTTCAGTTAACGTTCGCGCCAGTTTTAGACCCCCTTCCTTCCTCCTCTTTAGTTTGAAACTGCGCCTTGGTCGCTTGCTTTGAAATGTCTCTCACCAGGGCGGCTCCAGTTCGTGGGCGGCGGCTGGGTGCAGAACGACGAGGCGGTGCCCCACTACACGACCATCATCGACCAGATGACGCTGGGCCTGCGCTTCCTGAACGACACGTTCGGCCCCCAGTGCGGCACGCCCAGCGTCGCCTGGCAGGCCGACCCGTTCGGACACTCCGTCTCGCAGGCGTCGCTCTTCGCCAGGGTTGGTGTATACACACTCCGCGCTGCTCGCAACTGCGTACGACGCAGTACAGCGAAATATTAAAAGGAAGCGTTACTACGACCAACGCGTATAACGAAAGGCGAAAAACACGCAAGAAGACGAGTGCAGGCGATAACCTATTCCGGCTATACCTTTATGGATAATCAAACGGATATTTATACACGTGGCTCGTCAGCTGACGTCTCGCATTAACAAGTCGGCAAGAAGGAACACACGAAACGAAGACAACTGAGCAAAGACACAAGCAAATATAAAATTAAGGGGGAATCTTTTGATCTGTGAATGCAAGCTTCCCAACATGTGGAATATAAACTAGTTTTTCTTTTCTTTTTTTTAACAACAGCAACGAGGGGGATCACTTGCACCTATTGCCTAGCCTCGTTATTTCTTGAGAGACTACACCGGAAATTGGTTATCAATAAAGCTATTGTCTAAGACCCACTGGTGGCCTAGTTAGTCACGATGAAATAAGGCAGCGCACTTCGAAACGACGACGTAACACAGCATTTGCAAACACGAGTGCTCTACTGCAACTCTCGGTTCATTGCTGGATAAGCATACATAAATACGCGTTCCAACGCACGCGTGGAACACTTTAGAGAAGAGATGACAGAGATTTTCGGACACTCATACGAGCTAACAATGATACAATGAGTATTGTAGGACGACTGTGTCATGGGCCGTAATTAAGATTGGAGTGCTTACTTAATTGCTATGTGCACACACACCTACTCTGTATTCAGAAAATTTTATCTTTGTTTGTTCATTTCAAGACCATTTGATAATGCTGACCTTGCACGCACATGAGGACTACGTTGAATGCATTTATCTATAAAATCACGCATGTCACGCTCTGTATTCTACCAGATTCCTCGTTCTCGTCAAGCTGTTGCTTATAACTTTTAGTCCAAGACATTAGCCGAGATATGTTCGATCCAGCTAACATGATCGACTTAAAACAAAATAAGCAGCTTTGCATTACATGTCAAGTTGATTATTCATGTTACTTTTTGTTGTTAATCTGCCTGTTCGCATGCTTTTGCTTTATTAACTATTTAGTATTAACATTATTGCAGGTACCTAATTGTTTGGCTTGATATAATCGACTCACCTTATTACTTTGTATATTGTTCACATGTCGGCACTATTACTATTGCTCGTTGCCTTTATATCATTAACCTGTGAATTTAATCATAGGAGGTCCCTCTATAATTTTTTTCCCAAACTGTGGACTACCTACTGTAATATCTTTAACCATGTATAGACAAGGCCAGAGTTGCAAAATGAGATGCTGTCGTTGTATGCGTCGTTTCAGATGGGCTTCAGCAGCCTCATGATCGGCCGGATAACGTTCACCCTCAAGGACAAGTGGAGCCAGTCTCACTCCCTCGAGTTCGTCTGGCAGGCTGATCCCCAGCGACAGGGAAAGTCTACTCGCAGTACAGCATGTGCCATAACGCATCGGGGCATCAACCCTCATGCACACATAATTCGCGTTCACGTGAATTCGACATTGCGTGTGACATTCTTTAGCGAATCGCGGTATATCACGATGCGACAGCGTTTACATGTAGCCCATTGCCCTTCGTCTGAAACAAGCTGGGAACCTTGTTTCCGGCAATTTGCATTCCA
Source organism: Dermacentor silvarum (assembly GCF_013339745.2). Taxonomy (NCBI): domain Eukaryota; kingdom Metazoa; phylum Arthropoda; class Arachnida; order Ixodida; family Ixodidae; genus Dermacentor; species Dermacentor silvarum. Next base: position 56,038,473 of record NC_051163.1, read on the forward strand.
CCGGGGAGCGGAGGAGAGCGCACGGGGATAGCCGTCTCTCTTCCACAATGCGATGCGCCAGCGTTTGAGGGCACCGCACGAGACGACTTAACCCGCATCGAACTACTACCCTGTACTGTCGCAACAATGCGACATTATCCCGTTTACACTGAAGCGATGTGCTATAATCGCGGTGCGATTCGCCACTTGTCGCACTCATGTAAACGCCGCTGCAATTTAAACATCTCTGAGACTTCTTTTCGATAGATTTTTTGTTTGCTTTTTATAGACCATTTAAAGCGCCGTGGCATGGGTGTTTCCATACATGAACACGTGACTGCACCCCCATTGGGCGCCTTTCGTCTTCCCCTTCCCGATTGCGGACGACTTACTGAGTAAATGCACAAAAGCATTGTTTTCCCTTTATAGATTAATTATTATTCGCCAGTAATGTAACGCTTTCAACCCCGAAGCACGAAAGGATCGTTAGTGGTGGGGATAATGTACGCACTGCCTTAATTTAGCCTGACTCCAATTGAGCACATGTGTGTCCTCCGACATAACGATACCCGATTACGCGTAACTCCTTTCGTTATTTTTCTCGTAAAATAAGCTAGCTCTTATCACCTCAGTATTGAGTAATCTGTTGTGACGCTAGTTATCTGTGAGAAATCTGTCGATAATGCATTTTTCAGCGCCATTCAAAATTTATACGCTGTTTTCACTGCTTCTCGCAACCATCGGTTCTTTTATAAATTCAAGAGATTTCATGATAGTCGTTGGAAATGCGTAAGTAGCGAGAACTGTCATAGCTACATATGCAGAGTGTCCCAGCTAACTTTAACCAAGCTGTTGGACGAAAAAAAAAGAAAGGACTTAAAAAACAGGGCGCCAGATACAAATATAAAACGACGATGATTGCTCGTCAGTTATCTGACAACTAAACACCGTAAATCTTGTGATCGTATCATGCAACGTGTTTTTTTAAATATTCTTTTTTTTTCCTTTGAACAGCTCGGCTAACGTTAGCTGGGACACCCTGTACGTGAAGGTCTGCCCACTTAGCTACGCTGTTATTATATTAGCTTATCAGTCGCAAAATTAGTCATTCGGATAAAAACAAATTACGCCGTAAAGAATGCTGGTTTCTCCCATGACTGACCTCCTTGACCTTAAAGGGACACTAAAGAAAATAATTACCATAAGCTAAATCAGTAAATTATTTGTCTAGAAGTCTATGATTGTTTGCTCTGGGCCAATACATAAGTTAGTTGTGTAGAAAATATCCCCCGAAGGTTCCGCTGCTCCTAAATTTGAATCGCGCGCAAAAAAAGCGTACAAGCTTACGTCATCTCCACGCGACCTTCCCCCATCACCGCTCTACGTAAATGAACCAGTGATGACGTCACATGAGAGTTACCACAGTCCACAAAAGGAGGCGCCACTTCGATTTTCCGCTTTTCATAATTTTTCTCGCTCACAAAAGATTCGTTCTCACTACGAATGACGAATTCGTTGTAGCACTATCCTAATCTTCCAATCTAGCTGGACCTAATATTTTCCTTTAGGGTCCCTTCAAGTGGTCCCATCGAATCGATGAGGAGGACGAATAACTTTTTTTTGCGACTTAATTTACGGCAACACTAAAGCAGACCGCTGAAAAACTTCATGAAATCAACTTTCACAGCTATCAGTGTAAAACACTCGTCTCCCATATTTAAGCGCCCACCAGGCGGTCAGTAAAGCCTCATTATAGCGAAGTTAAAGTGCAGCCAGAATGACTTCGTTATATCCTCTATTGCGAGCACTGAACTATTAATTTCTATAAGTATTCGAACAGAAATTTCACCTACTTCGTTATGTTCATTAGTTTTTTTTAATATCCCGTTTCGCTACACCTAGGTTCGACTTGCATAGCTTTCAACTACTGCTTCTCTCATCGCATTTGTATACGTTGAGCTCCCTGTCGTGAATCTATCGTGAAGCGGTTAATTAAATACTATAAATCTGCCCATTTCATTCCTGCGACATTGGCATACAGGAAACTGGCGTGCGCGCATGTGCTCTCGAGCGCCACAGCACGCGACGATCATTTCAAAGAGCTATGCTCTGTTTCACACACCAGATGCAACACTGCGGAGGCTAGCAATACCTCTTGCAGTGAGTGCATTCACACTTAGGAATAGTCCGGTGTTTTTTTTTTTTTTCTGACCGATTTCTGTGAAACGTTCCTTATATAGGCTGAATCCTGAAGAACATAAAATCATTTCATCTTTAGAGACAAAGAAACCATGTACTTATACAGCTGCTAACACGTTGTTTTAAATCAGTTTGCTTTTTGTTCTTGTTTTTGTTGTTTTTTTCTTCGTTTTTATTTTTAGCCCTTCGCGGCAGCCTCCCGTGCATGATAGCCCGAGCAAACGCCACTGTGGTGCAACCAAGCATAAACGGAACGCTCCGCGAAGCATTGATGGACGCGCGGAGAGATCAAAGCTTTTGTGACCGAAATTCTTGCCTAGCTTCCACAGCGTCGTATCCGATGTATGAAACATAGTTTATAGTTGACGTTCGCACGAAAGAGGCGTTCGTGCGATTTTGGCCTATTAGGCAATAAATAACGAGAATTATCGCCTAATTGCTATAACATCGGGCTGCTGGGCTGAGGAATCAATATTCTATCCCACCATCGGCCACGTAATTTAGCTTTAACGCGATAGCGTTAAGGGCCAGGTGTCGCAGAAAATCCGGCGTCGGCGTAAGCGCCGGCATCGTTGGCAGAAATAATCATGCCGAACCACATCCTCCCGAACCGGACAGGCCTGTCACGTGGCAAAAGGCGTTAGTGAAGAAAAAGTGAATTTCTCAAAGTAAAATCCGTCAGAAAATTATAAAGCACGACTTTACCACAACCTACAGACGTGATAGCGTCGGATTGTAATTTGAATATACGAGAAAAAAAAGCCTGATAATCAGCCAGGGATCTTTGAATGCTATCGCGTTCCACTCTTAAAGGCGAAGCATAAGCGTCCTCCAATTTTTCTTAACCATAAGCTATTTGTCAGGACCACGGAGGTTGTCAACTTCCTTGGTCAGGACAGCAGTAGCACCCAATCAGCTACGATCACGAAACTCCGGCACGGTTGGCAACGAGATATGCTTCGTTTCAAAATTTTTTTGCAGCCAGAAAGGTAAGTGTGATATAGCCATTGGACAAACCAGCACCCTGAAGGGTTGAAAAATGCTTACTGCGCCTTGTCTGTGGTCCTTCTGAAAAAACTAAGGGCTCCACACTATTGCTTGCAAGTATCTGTCAAACCGGCTATCCGGTTTAACCGGAGGGACGTGAATCTGGTCTCGAAAACCGGTTATCAGAATTTCGTGAAAGTGATATTCAAGATATCTGAATATTCGGACACGAATATTCGGTATTTAAAAAAAAAGAAAATGTAAGCAGGTTAACCAGAGCAGATATTGGGTTTGCACGAGCGATCGCAAAAGTAACTACCAATATAAGAATACAAGACAGGAAGAGAAGTAATCTTGGTACAAGTACAGAAGAACAAGTATCCGGCTATCCGAATATCGGAATATCCGGATACTATTAACCGAATAAGCAACCGAATAACCGATCACTCCGGTTATCCGGTTTTTGAATCCGAATAACCGGTGAATCTAATAACAGGATAACCGGTTTTTCCGCAAAACCGGTTTGATGTTGTTGTACTGCTCCACACTAATAGAGCGGGCCTCTCCGTGAATTGAGTAACTGGAGGGGGGCGCCCGCATTTGCGCAGGTGGAGACGGCGGTCACATCTTCGCGTGGGTGCCCGAGAACACGTACGTGAATCCGGGCCACATCTCCTTCGGTTCGGAGTACTGCATGTATTCAGAAGTAAGCGTTCGACGTATCTGCACGAGTTAACTGCATGACCTGACGAGCTTAGCACGCACTCGCGAACGGTTTGAACGAACGTGGCTGACACATAGCGCAGACGGAGTGTACAAGCTTAGCATTTATGGGAACAACAAATTAAGAAGGAACGCGTTATCAATTACTGAACAATAGAATACTCTTTGATAGCTCTATGTGCAACTCAGTGACAATAACCCGTCGATTATTAGCGGTAAGAACGAGGGGGCCGAAAGATGTACGATGTAACAATAGAGACTGCATGAAGAGGTTACTGTTTGGAAAATATATCTGCTACTGTTCTGGCGGAAAGGTTCAATAAGTAGATTGCGGGAAAATCGAAAGCTGCAAAACAAGAGTGAGAAAAAAAAAGGCGGGGGGGGGGGGGGGGGGGTTCAGAGTAGGGTATGATAGTAGTAGTGGTGTTCAGGTGTATCCGGCAAATTTAATTCACGTATATAAGGTTAATGGAAACGCATGACAAGTAACATAATACAAAGGAGACGTAGCGTGCTCAATCACTGTCACATACTTGAGACTGAGAGAAAGTACGCAGAAGAAACGAAAATTTCGTATCATTTTGCCTTGAATTAGGTTGCGTTAGCTTAGCTTGCATCCTGAAATAAATCGAACACATATTCGTACAATAAAGAAGCTTGCCTCGGAAGTGACCGAGCAAGTAAAGGCCCAGGTACGAATGTGAAGATTTCAAGACGTCTGTTGATGGTGAATGGCGGATGTGTGCTAGTATAGTTTGTTTTTCGCCGGACTCCTGCCTCCTATATAGGTACAAATTGATGCAGTGAATGGAAAGGCTGCAGACTCATTATAGACAGATGTTACTTCTCAAACTTGCTTGTTTGACTATATTTGGTGCCCCACGTAAGTTGTGGCAAAATGAGAAAATGAAATGCTAATACTTCGTAGCTGGACAGAACCAAGGTAATGTTGTTTGCCGTCGCTTGGAACAAGTCAGACCATTTTCCTTTACTTCGACTACTGATATAATTTCAATAAATAATTATTCAGGTGCTCAAATAATGAATTCAAAGCGACAGTGTGCCTGACAAGGAAATAAGAATTCATGATTGGCAGTCAGCCTCTAGAATCTGTGCAGGAGCACGCTTGCCTCTAGAGGTCAATTATTCACAGGGGACCCTGGTCAGGAGAAGGAAATTTACAGAAGAATCAAAAGAGGTTGGAGTGCATACGGCAGGCATTACCAAATCTTGCCCGGGAGCTTACCGCTGTCGTCGAAAATTGTACAGTCATTGCATTCTACCGACAGTAACATACGGGACATAACTTGGCGGTTAACAAAGAAGCTTGAGAACACGCAAAGAGCGATGGAACGAAAAATGTTGGCGTAACGTTAATAGACAGGAAGATAGGGGTAGATCAGGGACCAAACAGGAGTAGCCGATATTCCACTCAGCATTAGGGAAAAAAAAACAGAGCTGGGCAGGCCATGTAATGCGTAGGGCGGATAACCGGTGGACCTTTAGAGTTACAGAATGGTTGCCAGGGGAAGGGAAAGCGCAGTCGAGGACGGCAGAAAATTACGTGAGCTGATGAAATTAGGAACTTTGCAGGCGCAAGTTGGAATCAACCAGTGCAAGACAGGGGTAATTGGAGGTCACTGAAGGTTCGTCCCGGGCAGTTGAGATAAAAATAGGCTGATGATGACGATGGTGAATTACGGTTTTAAGCATAAAAATTCGGGACTCCGGCGCGGGTAATGCTCTTGGCAGTTTCTTTAGTAACAAAGACGAACCCGGATATATCAAATCTGAAGGGGATCACCAACAACTTCGCCATATAGGTAATTCTATATATCAAATAAAACATTTAATTAAAAATTTTCGAGGGGACCTTACTGCTGTTCGTTATACACAATAATTCGTTATATGCGGGTTTCATATCTCCGGGTTCGACTGTAATTGATACCCAGCACGCCAGCGAACGCCGTTCCCGAACAAAAGCGGTCGGCAAAGTCCCCTAAAGGTTCACTATGTCATGTGCCCACTGACTGCGACACATTGAATATTTCGTTTCACGAATCATCAGTAAGCTTTCCATAACATCTTCGAATAATTTTCGTGAGGACATGCTTTCGGGATTTCATTTCCTTTCCCCTTTCCCACTGCAGGAAAGCTACGAATTCCAGGACACCAGAATACCGAACCTCCTCCTCACGTACGCCGAACGACAGGTGCGCAACCACGCCAGAAGTGCCACTGCGCATGCGCGTCATTGCGAAGCCTTATAATACTTGTCTGACCTTCACGTTTAAGGCTGTATTGCACGTATCGAGCGGATCGAACCTGAGAGAGAGAGAGACGAATGAACTTGAATGAGAAAAAGAGGCGAGAGGTAGTAGAACGTAAAGTTGGGCGAGTTGGCATGGATTCATTTTGTCGTAGAATTCAGCGCGCACAACATCGAGAGTACAAAAGCAAGGAAAAAAGTACGGGTGCGCTGCTTGTTATGTTCCTTTCTTTTTTTCTTCTTTTTTCTCTTTTTTAGTTTCTTTTGCTTGTGCGCGCTGAGGAACAAGGGAAAACGTACCCTTAAGCGACGTGTCGCTAGCCTGCTTCTCCACTGTGGGAAAGAAGTTGAATATGTGAAAGAAAAGAAACAATATTAACCATATTCAAGAGCCTAGGAGAAGCCGGCGCCGCATTTTTGCGCTGTCTCCTTATACCATATCAATAAACAAAAAAACAATAATTTAAGCATGATAAACACAGAGCACATATGGTACTTGCAAGCATGCAGGAAGGAAAAAAGATATAAGCGTGAGCATTACGTCACCGACAGCCGACCTCTGCAAACCAATTCTCCGTCAAGGCGCTCCCTTCGCTTTTTATCTCCTTGTTTCTACAAAATCCGGCGCCCTACACGCGAGCCTGCGCTCGACAGACTCGGGCCCGTGCGCGTTTGGGTCTTGGTAAGCCTTATCGATACACTCATAATCACATGCTTTGCTATGGGCTCTGTGCACATTTGTTCGCGCCAATTTTTTTTTTTCTTGCAACTTTAGTCGCTGCTGGTAATGTCTGCACTCACCCATTCTTTGCACGTGCGAATTGCTGTCGCACTTTTCGGAAGAGCGCCCTCTGAGATAGCCGAGACCAGCGGTGGGATACATTCAAAACCTAAACCGATACATGATCACGTATTGGGTTTCGCCTCTCTCTGGCTTCAATTACAGCGCGTCACGCTGCTCACTGCTGTTATTTTTTTATCCTCCATGCTTGCAAGCGACCACCTTCGCATTACACGTCCTGGTTTATTATTTCGTGAGCGCTCACCTTATTTTTTTTATGTATGGCTTCGATGCGCACGCGCAGACGGAAATGTACACGAACGACACGGTCGCCATGATGTCCGGGGGGGACCTGGCCTTTACCCGCGGTGACTGCCGATTCCAGAAACAGGACGCGTTCATCACTACAGCTAACCGGATCTCGCAGGCGATGCAGCAGCGAACACCCGTCTACGTGGTTCACTCGACGCCCGCCTGTTACATTGAGGTTGGCCGGTCGCTTTATTCGTTTCTGTAAGGATGACGTCACGGTGGCCGACATTGGCGAGCCGTGGTTTTCGCATTTATTCGGCAAGGCCGAAGCGATCAGTAGAACGGTGGCTGCGGCGTTCAGCCAACGCCTCCTAGACAGCACGAGGCCGGTGCTGCGACACTACGATCTGTGACGTCATACTACCTTGCTCGACTGGCATATAATCTAATGGGGACGATCGTGAGTAAGACGCGGTGACGTCACTGCTTTCGTCACGCCGGGCTTGGCAATGAAAATTTCGGTCCAAGTAGGACGATGTCATAACCTCCTAAGACTCCTTATACTTTATACATTGCACATTGCCTTCAACCTTTTTTTTTTTTTTCGGAATTCACTCGGAAGTGATTACGCAAAATATTCCTTCTGGGTATGAGGTATGATGCATTTGTAAATGTAAGTAAGTGATTTACTCATATTGTTCTCATCCTCTTTCGCAAAGTTTGACACCAAATTGAGCTATACCTCTGTGTTGTCCCAGATAGCCGAAAGCAAGCTTGAGGTGTGTTTCGAAATCACTGAGATTGCGTGAAATTACCGGACGCGACAGCAAAATGGCAGTGTACTTACTATAAGCAGCTCCATCTTCACATGTGCGTTTAAGCAATGAAATGCAGTTTTTACCATAGCACGGATGAGGAGATAATGGAGACATGGAGACGCAGCTTTTGGCATATAACCGTGGTATTTAAATTTCAAAGATTGTTTCTGAAGTTCATAACGTAACAGTAGACAATAAAAACCACCTTGAAAAGTGTTTATGTTCCTAAGTTGTGTTCGGCTCTCAGAAGGATAAAGCAGATGGTTCAGCCCGGCCAAGAGCGAGAGCGTGTTCTACTATAGATCGTAGCTCGTGAGCCGAGTTATAGAGATCCGCGACGGTGAATGTGACGCGTGCTGATGGTGGACGGCGATGATTACGGCAGCATGGTTTTAACGCGATAGCGTTAAGGGACCCGTGTTGCAAAAAATCGGGCGTCGGCAACCGGCGTGATTAAATAGACCAGAGCAGACGCTGTAAAAATCCGTGACGTCCCGGCGAGCTTGTGTGGAAATTTAGGAAGTCGTCGCCATCCATCTTTCGCCATTATTTTTTACACAAACTTCAGCTTTATTTGTGTTCTCGCTGCGGAGACTGCATCTGTGAAGCAAAATTGTGAAATGGTATTTCAGTTATTAGTTAGTATAGTTTTTAATGAATTTTAAGTGGTCTAGTAAACTGTCATCAAATGAAAACTTGCTCCAGCATATCAATACCACTAAGCTGTGCGTGGTGTTTGCCGTGCCTACATCAGAATTTTGACGTATCAAAATCACCTGTCATGCCTATAGTAGATAGGCTGGCCATTACAGATTTAACTTGAGATTGATTGGTTGATTGATTGATTGATTGATTGATTTATCGATTAATTGATTGTTTGTTTGACTGATTAAAGATGTTTTTTAATCCAAACAAAAGGCATCTGAGTGTCCGCATATATCTTTAGCGTCTCTTTAACATGCGAGCCAGCATTCGTCACCTTTTGTGCCGGCACGTGCGTCTCTTTGCGAAGGCGCTGCGCGCGAAGTCTAGGACATGGCCTCGCTACTCGGGAGATCTTCTACCATACACGGACATGCCGGGTCGCACCTGGACGGGGTTCTACACCACGAGGCCGAGCCAGAAAATGTTGGTGCGATACGCGAATGGCTTCCTACAGGCAAGTACGCAATGAACCGAGAGGTACCAGTCAAAGTTTCTCAATCAGATTGGTTATCCGGAAATCTGCAGCAGGGTGCCGGAGCATCTAATCAATGTGTCAGTGCACTTAGTTCTATCAGAGCACTACAATGATAGCCATTTCGGTCTCTCCGAGAAGCAGGCTTTGCGGCTGGCAAGTATTTGTCCAATACTGCGGGATACACTTGGCAACTGACTTTGAGATGGCCCAAACATTAGTCCTGCTCTGCGGATTCTGATCAGGACCAGAGCAGTCACTTCTGATAGCAACGCCAGTGACAGGCTTCGGCTCAATTTCTAACTATTTCGGGTTCCATAACGTACACTTATGCTCAGCAGCTTGACTACATAGCCATATGGAGCCAGCGTGGTGGAAGCAGCCGTCGATACACCATTGCTTCTATTTTATCGCTTTTATTATTTTTCTTCTCTTTCTTTCACGTATTCCCTTTGTCATTTGAAATCGTGCAAGCTTGGCCATGTTGGTACCCCATTTAGCATTTCACCCCACAAAAAAATACAGAGATACAGTGTAAAAGACGGTAGACTAAGACGCACTGTATTTCTTGTGACCTCATTGTAGTTATTTCATTGGTACTGTATATGAATTTTTGTAGATTGATGCAATTTTCCTGGTATTCTCGCGTACCCAATGCTTCATATAGGCTATCAGTTTTAACAGCGAAGCTTTTTAAGCCAGCCGTAATTCGTGTTTCGTATCAAGAAACAAAAGAAAACGAACTTTTCCGCCGAGGCGGGGTTCGAACCCACATACCCACAGTCGCAAGGCGAGTGTCGTAACCACTAGGTTATACAGCCACGCTTGGAGGACATGCATTTATGCGAACCATATAATTGCGTTCGCGCGTCGTCCCCTTCGTCTATAGCTGGCGCGTTCGCACGCTCGTGCTCTGCGAGGTGAAGAGGATTTGCGCGCTATGAAAGCGAGAGAGAGAGAGAGAGAGACGCATTCACGGAGCGGGTCTGCTGGAACGCGGTGTCGGCATTGCAACGCGGTGTCGCTATTGCAATGCACTATGCAACGCGCAGTGACGGCCGTAAGTCCGAGACGCGTGAAAAGAAATTATCATCATCATGAGCAAGAAGATGAAAAGTTCGCGCGCACTTCTGGAAAAGGCTGGGCTACGATCGCCAGCTTCGCTGTTTCAAGCGTTGCGTGGCCGAGTGAAAGGTTAAGTGTTTTTTTTTAATCTTTTAAAGAGTGAAAACGATGTTCACATTTGCCTTGTTTCTGCACATCTTCTTTCTTCCTTTTTATGCGCAACTCCAAATGGACCTACTTATCCAATGCCTCGTACGCGGCCAGCGACGCATCTTTATATATTAAAAATATGTGAGGAGAAAGCTGAGAGAAGGAGACGACGACAGAACGAAGTCGAATTAACCGACAAGCTGAAAAAACCCATGAATCACGAAGGAAACATCTTGGAATGGCAGGGGAATGCAAAATCATTCGTGAACTATTTACCTGCATGTTGAGCAACGTACAAGTGGTCAAAATTGATGTCGTATTACTCCACGAAAGCGTCTACGACTGCCCACATTTTAGCTTTGGTACTTAAGTTCCACAAAATAGTATAGATTAGTAGTATTTAGTGAACTGATGTAAAATGGCATCGAAAATTGCGCGTCCTTCATTATTCCCCGGTTAATCACTATTACTCTCTCTGGCGTCTTCTTTTATTTTGTAACGCTTTATTCCGTGGGGAACAAAAAGAGAAACCCTCATTGCTTTTAGGCAGTACCACCTTCCTCACTGCACGGCGCTTTCTTAATTCTGGCTCGAAACTAACCGAAAGGTTGCAAGTTTATTTGACATACCATATATATTAGTATATAGGTTACTTTGTTTTTCGTAGTTGCTACTCCTAATGACCTATCTACCTATATTCACCAACAAAGCTGGTAATAGTGCCGAGCTAACGGCGTTCCTTGCGCGACGAAGAAGCAAGGAGAAGCAGAAGCTGTAGTCACTCATGACGTCTTCATTGCATTTAACAAATGCTTTATCCTCCCCTTCGTCGTATCGCACGCCGTGACGTCACTCTGGAGATTATCGAGACGGGTTTTAAGAAATGCTGCATATCCAACGCACTCGACGGCATCGATGACTCTGTGGTTTCGACTGTCGAGAACGCCTGGGAAGCATCCGATGGGGATGACTTCTCTGGCAGTTCCAACGAGGATGCAGCTTGTGGAATTGACTAGTGAGATTTTGTTGCCGAGGTTAGGATAAATACATTTATTTATTAGTTCCACGTTTTTCGTTTTTCTAAAAAAGGACATGGATCGGCCAATATTCGAATTATTATTTTTAATATTTCTCGACGGATTCAACATGAAGGGTCGACCTATATTCGCATAAATGCGATAAGTCAGTTGTACGTTCACAAAACCCGCCGGTGTGGCTTAGTGGCTATCGCGTTGTGCTGCTAAGCACGAGGTCGTGGGTTCGATACCCAGCCACGGGGGCCGCATTTCTACGGGGGCGAAATGCAAGCGTGCTCGTTCGCTTAGATTTAGGTGCACGTCGATGAAAAACAGAGTGGTCAAAATTAATCCGGAGCCCGCTACTATACGGCGTGCCTCATAATCACATTGCTACACACGTGTTGTATTTCGCCGTTTGAACGAGGCCATCACTCGAGCAAAGCGGAGGTAGAACGAAATGGGCACGCGCTGTGAATCCAATCGGTCAGCGCTGCAACCGCTCCTGTAAATATAATCTGGAAATAGTTTGTCGTTTAATTGACTCGTCCTTCGCGTAACAATATTGCTGTTTTTCGCATAAAACCCCAGGTTTGATTTTTTTTTTTTTGCAAAGTAGTTTAAAACTGGCAGTTGTACAAATGCAAGATTATAATTACTTCGTGTGTCTTACCGCTGTCCTAACCTTGCATTGTAAACGTGCTCGTCGTGGTTTTCGATGAAAGACCGACATTTTCCTGTGGTCAACAGGCCAGCAAGCAACTGTCCGTTCTTGGAAGCGGTGACACAAGTGCTCGAGTCAGACACCTGGGTAAGCGGAGCATTCACGAGATCGTAAATTAACACGTTCTACTGCATCGTTATCACGCGTCGACACATTTGCGCAAGCACATGCAGAGAGTTGCTTCACTGATAACAAAAGCCGTTACACAGTTTCATACCAAAATTGCCCAAGGGAAATCTAGTTCTAAAGGAAGATAGAATGACAAACACGCCATTATAGTCGCAAGGTGAAATTGAATGCTTCATGTTTGCGATGCATATCAATGTTCTGCTGTCTTCACCTTTCACCGGTGATCGAAGAGCCACGTAACTCCCCTATAACTGATGGGCGCCGGTACCAGTAAGTTGACTAAAGCACAAGCCCACCTCCACAAATGCTGCGACGGTACCGAGCGTGAGAAATGCTTAATATTAGAAGACGCCTGTGGTTACTTACACGCTAAGAATTCCCGAGAAGCTCTTCAATAGAAAAGCTCCCCATAGCGGCCGTGCATTGAAATTATTGAACATAATATTCAGACGTTGCAATTAAGGAAGACAAATGGAATTACTTAAATTTCGCTTTTTACTTATTAAAGGCAAATTGTCTCTTCTTTCTTCCCAGCCTTACATGCACCCACTTACGGCCCGCAGAACAAGGCATCGTCATACACCTTACAGTGCCAGAACTAACGTTTTGAGATAATCTTCATTCCCTCGCACAATAACACAGTGGAGCAGTCTTCCTATTGGACAACTGTCCAGCATTAACTCGATTGAACATATATGTAATTAAATTGGCTGAATTCTTCGTCTTTAACTAACTTGTTGTTGAGCCTGTTGCTTAATGAACCTGTTATTGTTATTGCAGATGTTCTTTTTTTGTTAATAATGACTTATACTGTTGCGCTACTGAAGCTGTGTTGCATAAAAAATATTTCGTTGTATTCTTCGTATAACGCAGCATTAGACTTTTCTAACGTGCTTGTCGCGATATTTTTGTGTTGTACACCGACTCTACATTTACTGCTTTATTGTGTATGTAAATTACCCCTCCTGCTTGGCTCTTCCAAGGCACGCAGTATTTCATAAATAAATAAAAAATAAATAAAAAATTGTAACCGCCATGGTAAAACGATATCCGTGCACAACATGATTGTATGTGGAGGTGGAACAATAGCGATTCCTTGTATTTAACAAAGCTGTGTTTGTCACGTTCTTTGTACTTACAAGCAAGACTGAACGAGCGCAGGCGCACGCAGTGAGAGGCAATAGAAGCGCCGGTAATCGGCTTCGGAAACCATTATATAGGAGGCATGATGAGAACTTACTAATCAGGGACACTCGACCACCTTCGCGTTGTCGCGTTGTTTTTCGACGGGCTACAACGTCCGGCTAGTTGAAAAGTTAAAGCCGACCAGAAGCCGCGTTTGCGTGAACGCTATAATGTAAACGCGGTAATCGGAAAGGCGAATCGATTAATGCGCAAGGAGGGTATATCGATACGGGTTAATCGACTCACGTTGTGCTAGCGTATCGCATCGAGGGATAGAGAGAAAATAAGACTACTGCTGCCGCGTTGTGTTCTCCTCCACTCGCCGTCGAAACAAAGTCGGCGAAAACAGGTTCAGGCTTGCTCCGGACAAAGGAGGATGCACCGTAGGTAAATGTTGTCCCATAGCATTACTGTGATGCCGTAAGAAATTCGATACGCTATACCGTTGCATTCATACAAACGCAGGCTACACATGAAAAGTACGCGATGAGTTGCCTTAGACCACGCGGGGGTTCCCAAACTTTCTAGCCTTGGGAAACCCCATTTTCTTTCCCAGAGGGCCGTGGAAACCTTCACCTGGTTCTTTTTCTCACCGCTGTGCTTATCCACGGCCTCGCGGTCATTGTTGCGATGAATCAATTGTACATCCGAAGGGCGGATGTGGTAGTTCTAATTGTTAAATTCAAACTGTAATGCAAAAATCCACCGAAGGAGGGATGGAGTCGAATTCGTTTTGCCGAAGCCGCTCGCGGGACCCTAAAATGCCTTTCGCGGAAACCCCCGAATTCCGCGAATCTCAGCTTGGGAACCCCCTACCTCAGAACGTTGCAGCTGTTTCTGTAGTGCTACCGGAGCTACCCTGACATCCCCTATGCGTAACTGTATGCGTGACGACTTCGCTACAGCAACTCTGCCATTGTTCTTGCAGGCGAGGCCGTCGCCACGCTGCTACACCACGACGCAATCACGTGAGTCGCCAGTATGAAGGCTCGTATTGTCGCTCACGTGAGCGCCCTGACACCCGAGCAACATTGTATGCTCACGCCAACCGCATTTCCTGCATCATTTCCACTCTAGGGGCACGTCCATGGATGATGTCGCCAAGAATTACACCGACATCTTATCAGATGGCATCGAGTCATGCGAGGCAAGACGATCTCCTTGCTTGTTGCGTTAAGTGACAGGTACATCGAGCTGTGTGCCTTGTGTTTCTTTCAAGATGTGTGTGAACCGCTGAATAATGCTTTGCATTTCAGTTAATTCTAGATCATTGTTTATGTAAAGTTATGTCTAACGTTTTATTTATCAACACTTGTCCATACCGTCATGTTACTGTTTCATTGATGTTTAATTATATATAGGAAATTGTAAAGTTTCGATAAGGGGTGCACAACCCCATACCTTGTACGAGATTCTGTCTGTGTTCCGAACACTCCTGAGACGTGGACTAAACATTGAATTTGAATTGATTGATGTCGCGGAGTCTTCCACTGTCAGCGCTCCTATGTTACGCGACGCGATGAGCTTCCTCAATAGTACCACTCAAACTTTGTTCGATTTGGTATCTGACGACATTGCTACGCGTTTAGTGCGGCTACCTCCCGGCGCCAAATATACGCGTCTATTCCGCAACATATGCCTAAAATACGCCACTAATATGTCCCATATGAAACAGAGAGACAGAGAAAGGAGGTTTGATGAAAGGCAATGCGGAGAGGATGGCTGAAGGGGCGTGTCGCTGGCCTGCTACCCCACACCGGGGTAAAAGGGAAGGGCACCCCACAGGGAAAGTAGAAGATTACAAGTGATAATGTAACGTACTACGAGATAAACACCTGCTGCCCGGTCGCTCAGGTTTGATCAGTGTCCTCGACAAGTGCGCAAGAAGACACGCACTGCAACGCACTATATATGCACACGTATCTCCTATTTGCATCAACAATCTACATGCATTGCAATTTCAAAAAAAAAAAGAAAAAACACAGCTCCTATGGACCACATAAAGCGGATTCATTTCTCCGTGTCTACAAAACGGAGCTGAATATTCATTGCAGGATGACATTTTCTTATATTTGATTCGATGTGCTATATCTCTACTGCAGCATCTTGAATGCTTCAAGCATATGTTACGCGTCTGTTAGTTGATGACGCGTTTCTTTTGCGTTTCTGCTTCTTCTCTGACGTGTTTCGTACTTCTATTTTGCCCTCATGTGAGACGAAGTAGCCGTCACCACCTTCCGATGTCAACACCCCCTTTTAAAGTCATGTCTATTAAAAAATAGGAAAAAAATGTCATCGGCAAGTCCGTAGGGTTTTATACTAGGTTCGATCAAATTCGAGCGCCGAACGAGGTTATTGATAACGTAGACGTAACGTGCAATTTTCGACCTGCGTCCTCCGCAGCGATTGGTTAGCACGACCCTGGTGTCGCTGTTGGATCCGGGCATTCTAAGGACCGACGAACTTGCCAAGCGGTTGGGGTTCTGCCACCTGCTAAACCAGAGTGACTGTAAGCACACCACGGCTAATAACAAGGTAAGTGACACGATGTTTAGCGGCTTTTGTTGAAAACTTATTCGATTCATGAATCTAGAACCACGTTCGCAAAGCTTCTCATTCATAAGAGCCGCTTCTCGTTGGCCGGCAACCTTCAGTAATATGTCGGACATCGCGATTTGCTGACGTCTGCTCCTATAGGAACAGTTCTAACGCGTTAAATCATTTCGGAAATACGCGCCCAGGAATCGCAAAGTCTAACCAGAACTCTTCAAACTATTATTATGAGGCTTGGAAACTACTATAGATCTTTAGTCACTGAAAGGAACTCTGAAATATCTCTACGTATATTGATGTTGTAGGCGACATTGCGTCGCCTCTAATTGGGCGCGTCTTTATAGCTCTTCTTCAGTTGCACATATTGTTGATGGTAACGGCAAAAGGCTGACTCAAGTTTTCTCACTGGCAGCATACGTCCATGATACCGAAGTAATTAGTCTTCTTTTTGTCTTTTATTTTTTTAGTGCAGGCGTTTACAATAACTAAAAGGTTATTTTCTCCAGAAAAATGAGTAGATGGGATATTGAATCGCTAGTTAGGGTCGGCCACAAATCATCCGCGAAAATCGAGCGTTCGCCGCTTTCTGCGCTTGCAAAACTGAGAGAGCGCACTGCCGATTTAATGAGCCTTGCTTCCTCGCGAAGTTGAGCATGCGAGTACCTAGCCC
Organism: Dermacentor silvarum; assembly: GCF_013339745.2. Classification (NCBI taxonomy): domain Eukaryota; kingdom Metazoa; phylum Arthropoda; class Arachnida; order Ixodida; family Ixodidae; genus Dermacentor; species Dermacentor silvarum. The sequence goes on from NC_051163.1 coordinate 56,055,150, forward strand.
AGTAGCGTTATTACAATCCAAGAAAATAGAATATCGGCGAGTCAACTGGAGGAACGTTCCAACGTATGGTGGTTAGCCTTAGCACCGCTTGACCGGGAGCCAATAGACCACTTGCCAGTCCCGTACCGATCGCGTATGATTCTGTAGCATTTAGACACGCAGCACAGCTCGGCATACTCGCTCGCGAGTGCACCGGCTCATACTCCTCACTCCACAGTTGGAGCGTCAGTGCGTGCCGGTGAATTTGAGTGAGCATGAGCGTGTACGTGATGACGAAAGTGTGAGCATACGTGTGCGCCGGGAATTGTCTTTGGAGAAGAGAAGAAGCCTTCAAAACACCGTGCACAGTTATTTAAACATTGTGTACGGAGTAAAAGAGCTCTGACGAAGTTGCTGCCCTCAGGCTCCCCAGTTCGGCGTGGTCATCTACAACCCGGCAAGTGCTCGGGTCTCGCCGTACGTACGCCTGCCACTATCCACCGGCGATTCAGTCGTCCTGAGCGTCACCGGACCAGGAGGCACCAAGGTCGAGTCGCAGGTAACGTAGTCTGTGCCAATTCAGTGGAGCGACCGCAAAAGTAGCATTCCCGATGGGTTCCAATACTCGCGGTAGACGGCTAAATAGACAGCTATAAGCGGTCAGCCGCCGCCTTAAGTACAGTTTCAAATCTAAGGAAGCCGGCAAAAAAGAGAACTTCGCAAAGACAGCATGGAAGTCAAAAACAATGCGGGAGACTATTCTGTCCAAACAAGATGGCGGCTGAGAAAAAAATGCTTGAAAAAACGACGGGAAAGGCGCTTGCGCAGAAGTAAACATTGTCACGCTTTCTTATGAGCTAAGCAAGGCACGTAGCGTTTTTCATATGTTCACGTAGTACGCTAAGCGTTAAATTACAGGGGTAGTATTTTTTTTCAGCCGTTTGCTTGTCAACGCCAGGTGGCGTCAAGTCTCAGAGATGTCTTCTAGATCCGTTACGTTGCTTGGGCTCGAAGCTGTCCTCTTAGTTATCTATATAAATGGTATACGATGCTGCGGAGAATTAGAACGCACCCTTCGAAAATAGCGGGTTCACATTGGATAGTCATGACGCAATTCTTACATTCCTTTAACTCTGCTACTGTGCAGTGCAGTTACTATATGTGTATTCAAATTTTATGAGCGTAGCAGGGGTGTTTCAATTGTGACGTGTCCGATTGAGATACGAATTTTTTTTTATTTCAACCCTAGACACTGGACACTCACGCCAGGAACTCTAGAGGAATACCTATTCTAAACTGACAGCTTTATACAGACTTTAAACTGACTGCTCTAGATGAATTAATAATTGAATAGTCTCCCAAAATGTATAACTAGATAAAATATATTACATAATTTCTTGTCAATACTCAGAAGCTAAGCACGTGTTTTAGAGAGATGAACTGTATTTGGTCGCGTGCACATTTGTATAACACGTTCATCAAGTCCTGTACTGCTGCTTCATATAGTTTTCAATATATCTAGCGATGATGCTAGAAGGCCCTTGTAAGACTTGTCCCGGAGGAAAGCGGCAGGAGAAGATGGAATAACAGTCGGTTTAATGAACGATAGAGGAGATATTGAAAAACTTGCGGTCCTTCATACGGTATGCCTCATGACTTCAAGTGTACCAGAGAACTGGAAGAATGCGAGCATTATACTAATCCATCAGAAGGGAGAGACTAAAAAACTAGGAATTATACGCTCATTAGGTTGCTTTCAGTGTTGTATAAAATATTCAGCTATGATAATTTCCAGTAAAGTCAGGACAACACTTGACTTCAATCGGAACAGGCTGGCTTTAGGAAGGGATATTCTAGAAGGTACCACGTCCATGTCATCAATCAGGTAATTAAGAAACCTGCGGAATGCATTCAATCTATCTATATGGCTTTCCTAGATTATGAAAAAGCATTTGATTCTGTAGAGATACCAGCAGTCATTGAGGCATTGCGTAATTAAGAAGTACAGAAGGCACACGTGAATATTATGGCAAATATATGCAATGATTCCACAGCCACCTTAACTCTCCCCAAGAAACGTAGAAAAATACTTATCAAGAAAGGGATCAGGCAATTTTGTTGACGGCATGCTTACAAGAAGTATTCAAGCTATTAGACTGGGAAGCATTGAGAGTGAGGATCAACGGTCAGTATCTCAACCTTCGGTTTTCAGATGACATTGTGTCCTGTTCAGCCACACTGGGGGTGAATTGTAACAAATGAATGAGAACCTTAACCGTGAAAGTGTAAGAGTGGGGTTAAATATTACTATCGAGAAGAAAACGTAATGTTCAATAGCCTGACAAGGTAACAAGAATTAATGATCGCCAGTCAGCCTCTAGACTCTATACAGGAGTACATTGTCTAGATTAAATTACTCATAGGGGACCCCGATCATCAGCAGAAAATTTGTGCGCAATCACTGCATTCGGCTGCGCTAACATGTAACAGAAACATAACAGAAACTTGGAGTTTAACAAAGAAGCTCAATAACAAGTTAAGGACCGCGCAAAGAGCATTGGAACGAAAAATCTTAGGCGTAACGTTAAGGAACAGGAAGCGGTGTGCATCAGAAAGCAAACGGGGATACGCGATATTCTAGTTGACATTAGGAGAAAAAAAAATTTAGGTGCGCAAGCCATGTATTGTACAGAGCAAATAACCAGCAGACCATTAGAGTTACAGAATGGATGCCAAGGGAAGGGAAACGCAGGCAAATATGGCATAAGGTTGGTTGGGGTGATGAAATTAGCAAATGTGCAGGCGGAAGGGGGAACTAGCTAGTGCAAGAAAGGGTAAATTGGAGATCGTTTGTCCTGCGGCGGACATCAAAATAGGCTGATGATGATGATGATATTTTACTATTGCATTTACCATATGCATGTCGTTTGGTGTAAAGTTCCAATAATAGATTGATCAACGTATTCCTTTTTTAAACAGTCAATTTCTTGTCCTTTGTTTGTTGTTTGTCGTATCGCTTCCTATTAAATTAGAATGAAAAGCAGTACACGACATTTACGTATACTGGCACTTCTTTCAATATATATTTTTTATGTTTGTTCCCTTCCTGCTAAAATCCTCGTTGGGATCGGAAGTACGTGTGAAATAAATAATAACTAAATCAATAACTTTCTATACCGAGCGAAGTATAAGGTTTCCGCGGACTCCGTTTGGCAAAAAAAAAGAAAAACAACCTTATTGGCAGTATTTGATGCATGCATGTGACGCCGTTGACAAATAGAAACCCGGTTAACTGAGGAGCTAATAAATTAGAAACTGATTTCCGTTACGTGGCGCGCCATGACGATGTAACAAAGGTGTACCCGTCAGCGGTTGCACGGTTGTGCTCGTTGAAGCGCAGAAGTGTGCCAGTACAGCATGGCACTTTGTTTTAAATAAACGCAAACGCAATGTTGGTTAAAAAGTTAACTCTTGTTTCTACATTAAGACAGCTGTGGTGTAATGGGTATAAATAGGGATAAGGTGTCTCAGAAAGGTTGGCCCACGTTTCGATAGGAGGACCTATTGACGAAGATCGAAATTGACTCCTATCGAAACGTTGGCCAGATTTTCTGGGGCACCTTATCCCTGTTTGTAACTTTTATACCACAGTGTGCAGCTTCATCTGTCAACCCCCTTCTTTATTTTGGAAGTGGAGACAATCAATTCGTCTTTTAATTAAACTTAAGACGCGGTGTACACAATTGTGTACGCTAAGAAAGTACGTCAACAGCAATAGCATCGATGAAAGTAGTGGTGCTTAAAATCTGTCGCATACATCTTGAAACTTCCGATTGGAATGGTATTACTAGTTTGAATTCAAAATGTTTTAGTAAAACGAGTAGAAAGGTAGACGGTTCTGTGTACTGGCTCTGTGCGAGTATGTCGTTCTATGTAGTGGGTGTACTCCTTTTATTGTTTTTAGAGTGTGTTGCACCAGGCACATTTTTCAAGTGCCTGGATGGGTGCTTTTATTGCAAGCCTGCTAGACATGAAATAGTTATTCTCATATACAATGGTCCTTTAGTGAGTTTTCGCATGGAGTCCATTATCTGTAAACTTGACCAAACTCACTAAAGAATTGAAAATTCCTAATGTGTTCTGCAGCTGTATGCGTTTTATGATTCTGAATATGCAACAAACGCGGTGAAAGTAAGTTTTCAGCCAACAGAATTCATTGGCGTCTGAAAGGGTTAAGCAGCCTAAATGTGAGACATTTTGACGTAACGGCTTGAAGTTACTGTGGGGAACCATCCCCATGCCTACGCTCAGCGTACCTCAGCGCAACGACTGCGGCTACATACAGAATGCATGCCGCCGATGCAGTAGAATTACTCGGAACGGCATTTCAGTGGCATCGATATTTCTCCCTTTAGGCTACAACTGTATTGTGCGTTATAGTATTCGAACGGAACTAATACTCGACAAATTTGAACAGTTAATTCGCGGGATCTTGCTTGTGAACTTTGCATATGTCTTCACAAATATGTCCGGTCATGTCGCTTGGCACATCACTTTCTCGAATTGCTGACCTCTGTAAATGTGGTATGTTTTGTTGGGTCTATTAAACTTTTATTATCACCACCACAACTGCCAGGCAGCCAGGCCAAAACCCGGGAAAGTAAGCAACGAAAACTTCGCTTAGTAAGCTATTTGCTTCCAAGCGGCTCTCCTCTTTATATGACACTGGCGCCCGCACCATGGTGAAGGCATCGTCACTGTCGCCGCAGCAGAGCCGCGTTGGCTCAAGCATCGTGGGCCTCCCGGCGCTCCGGACACCTGCTGACGAAGTCAGCATAGATCTGGTTTTCCTTGGGGTCTGGCCAAGGAGGTTTAAAAAATATTGCTGGAGTGGCAGCCCCCACAATTTCTTACCACCACATGTGAAGCCAGAGTTGGCCTGTAGTTCTACCGTCAACGAGGTCCGCGACAGGTGATATCTGCTCACAGCTTACTTCCATTTGGTCAGTTATTGTGAATGTTAGATTTATTGAAAAAATAAAAACTCATGGTTACTGGCTACAATGTTACCTTTGGCTGCGTATTCACACCATAATCTGCCACAAAATTTTACGTTTAGGCTTCCTTCTCAAACCAGTGACAGAAAGAAACACGTCGAACAATATATGTACGGCTAACTTATAACCGCCCTAAATAGCACGGAGTAGGAAGAAAGTGCTTCCTATATTCAACGCTATTCACTAACGTTTTTTCGTGCCTGTAGTAAGATGGCGGCGGTCCGGCTTCACTTTTGAGACGTCATCTCTTCTTCAGAAAAAAACATTTTAGACCTCCTTGGGTGTGACGTCTGTCCTGTAAGCTCGGCTTCCTCCCAGTTCCCGCAGCGCTGTGTCCTCGGACGTGATTCGAACACGCAGCCAAAACACCATTTCTGTTCGACCCCCCGCCCCCCTCTTTGACTTCGAGCAGCGCACCTCTGACTTAACGAGCCTCAGCGCGGCGGCACAAACGGTGTTTGTTGCGAATGGAACAGTGAACGGACACTGGTTCGTAATCAGGGTAACAGTCACATATGACTAGGCGTTCGTCAGGCCGCCGTACTTGTATGATGTTTGGTGAGCGGTTCCACGAAATCAAAAAGAAAAAAAAAAAGCTTTGGCAAACTTGTCATGGCAATTTATATTGCCGCACGATGTGCGGGCTGCGGATGTAATTCTTTTGTCGACACACACAACGGCTGGTAAAGAATGCTGGTCAACTGACGAGGAAATTCGTAGAAGCCGTAGAGAGTAACAACATAAGCAATAATTGCCTCATTTGCTCATCTGTATATATCTTTATTAGATAAATAAATTCCTGTTTCTTTTTTTTTTCTTTTTTTAATAATACGCCTATTTCGACTTAAGGTAGGCTTAAGCCTTGCTGCAGAACTGTTTCTTTCTCAATAGTAGCTTGTGATGAATGGTAGTGCTGGGTTGTACTTTTTGTGCTCTTTAATCTGTTTCGTTTTGTTGTGATTTGACGTTATATATATATGACCCTCAGTTAGAGCCCCACAACCCCTTTCTTCTGTCGCCATTTTGTGTTTCTTTTGAGCTGCACTGTGCAAAGAGCTTTCACAGAAGGAAAGTACTGGGACCATATAAGCTCGCACATATAACTTCATCAGTTCGTCCATGTGCAATCAATTAGTGTGTTTTTTTTTTTCGGGAATTTGGCTCGTCGTAGTAATCAAGCTTCGTTGCAGGTTGTGCCGTTAGCTCCACACCGCCACAAGATCCCGGAACGCCAGGGCATGGCCGAGTCCTCGTTGGTGTTCCAGGCTAACGTACAACCTTTGGGGGCAAGCATCTACCACGTGAAGAGCGGAAAGGTCACGACGAAGAAGCTCAGAAACTTTCTCGAAATCCACGAGCAGGACAACTACATCGAGAATGAGGTATGCCGAAGGTGTCTCCGCCTGTCTTGACCGCGCAATGCAGCAATCAATCTAATAGAAACGTTATTTAGGTTTACTTTATGAAACGGACAAGTGAGCAACGGATGACAGCTACCACCAGCTTGACGAGCCAACAGCCCCCCGTTACATCGGTTCCCAAAATAAAAATGATCACCTGAAAAAGAAGTATACGAAAATCACTAACATAATAACACAATGCTCAATAAATTTTACGTAATGACCCTTTCTTTAAGAATACGAAATTAAAAGAGAGGTTGGCGCCTTTATTGGCGCCCGCAACTACTCTTCGAGGGGTAAGCAAAACTGAAAGGAAGAACACTTAAGCACTGTAGCCAGTCAAATAGCCCGAAGATTTAAGCAGTTCCGAGTGCAGAAGAGAGTACACACGAAAAATACACACACCGTATGGTGTCGCCTTTGCAGCATTCAAGCCTGACTTGCTTGAAGCACAGGTGAGCAAATAAAATTGACAGATTCATAATAATTCGAAAGACATGGCAACATAGGCACAAACGTTGCATTCCTGAATACAAACGCGTGGTTGGCACTTACCACGTACGTTTGGCCTTTCCCCCTCTGATAAACCTTGCGCTTTCTTTTCCAAACAAGGAAACCTGACAGGTACCTTAAATTTTCCGTAATCTCGAGTTTAAATCGTACACTTGATCGACAGTGGTAGAACTGGTGGATCTCAATGGCACGAGCATTGCGAAAGAACTCAGCGATGTTCTGAAGATGCGCGTTTGAGTTCGATGCTGTTTAGAAGTTCGTCGTCATCGTCGTCGTTGTTGCTTGAAACGTAGAAAAATGGGCATGCAGTCATTAGTTATTCCAAAATCCACAACAACTTCTGAGACAGGAATAATGAAGAAGAAAAAAATAACAAGCACTCGAGCAGCGCCGCTATGCGGGTATTAGCATCGGCAGTATAGCCTAGTATCTGAGACAGTCATCCGTCCCCCAGGGAGTGAGGAGTGCACACAAGTACTTTTGTTTATACATATATACCGTGTGTCCCAGCTAACTCTAGCCAAGCTGTTCAACAAAAAATTGGGGCATAAACAGGCGAATTCTCATACAGCGTGTAGCATTCTTTGAAATCATTACTTATAAAGCTTATACTCTACCCTTGAAACCAAGACTACCGTACTTTAAGAGATAAGCTAACTCCAAAGAATACCACCCACACTGCGACGATCTCCCCAGCAAAGTCGTTTTTTTTTACCATCAATCACGTGCTTGTTAAATGAAAGAAACATTGCAGTGGTTTTCTCTCTCGCATAATTTGCCCGCAGACGCACTCGCCTGCGTTACAACCCGTCCTGTTCAGAGACTTCTCTCTGTTGTTGCAGATGCAATTCTCTCATTGTTTGCGTTTTCCCGCGCGTATACCTTGCCCGCGCAAGCTCTCGCCTGCGTTCTAACTGCGCCTATTCGTAAGGGCTGCGTCTGTCTTACGTTTCCTCGTCGCATTCTGATGTCTCCGTTCCGCGTCAATGAGCAGTTTCTTAGGGCGCGGCAGTAGTCGCAGCATCGGAATCATGGTTAGGTACATCGATTGATCTGATCTTCGAGCTTGTGGCGTGAGACGTTCGTACGGATTTGACTAATACGCTTTATCCGCCTTCAATGTCCTAAACTACAAAGCAATATATGCTTGTAGAAATGCAGCAACACCCTGTGAACACGCATGATCGCTACTAAACTGCAGCGGTTCAGCCTGTCGAGGTGGCCAAATAGAAAGCGCTCGCTCGCCCGCGAGGAATTCACAAGCGTGTTCTATGCCGCTGGCGGATGCAAGCGTACTGGTTTCAATATCCGGCCTCTGCACGAGACGTCCTGCGTTCCAATCCTGCCGTCGCACAATTTCAATGGCGTTTATTTGATTATTCATAACGCGGCACTTAGTTTTAAGTGATGAGTTTACAAAGTCGTTTGAAGGACAAAGTTTAGGCAAATCTGTTTACCATTCCCAGGCTGGTTGAACCACCCTGCTTGCAGCTTCCGTAGATGATGATGATGATGATGATGATTGATGGTGACGATGAAATGTGGCTGGGCCCTTTGCAACCGGGCGGGCAAATCAAATATGCCCTAGAAATTGGTGCCAGAGCTCCGTCTAGTAATTATTGTTTGGAATTGTACGGTTTAGACTTTGGGTAGATGTGTGTCGTTACCTGGCGGCTTTCAGACAAAATATCGCATTGGAGGTTCGGGAGCCCGCCAGTAGTTGGCGGTGGCACTTAGTAAACGTACAGAAATTTGTGTACTCACAGGAATTCGCCTATTCAAACGTAGATGGCGTTGTGGGTACTTTGGGACATGAAACGGAAGGAAAAACGGTATGGAGGCGAAAATATTCAATCGCGGGCACCTAGGCCAAAGAATGCTATACGCTATGAAAAATATTGAAGAACACAGTGCACGATACAATTATAAGACCTAACGTGCTCGCTCGTCAGAACACCATCGGTTTTAAAATAGTATCTTGCGCCGTTATTATTTTTTTATCTTGTTTTTTTTTTTTTTTGAACTGCTTCGCTAACGTTATCTGGGACACCCTATGCGTAAGCAACGTCCATATTTTCACATAAACATGACTGTTTTTTGACGTAACTCTTTATACAACACGGTTTATGTAAAGCAGTTATGTAACTCCGTTGTCTAGGTCTGTTGTCTAGCTCTGTTCGCGGAGCGTTACGCAACATCTGACGAAGTGTCGTCATGCCACCGTCGTTATCATCATCACTGAGCCTATAACATTATATTAGCTGTCTCTTTTCCAAATCCGTAATTCTCCATTATTTTTTATTCCCGATTATATTCCCATTATATTCCCATTATATTAATTCCCGAACTTTGCGGAGAAATGCAGTGGCGTTCCAGTTAAGTTCTTAACAAAACGTCGCTTTATGCATTGAAGCACAAAATTAACTGGAACGCCAATGCATTTCTCCGCAAAGTTCGGGAATTAATATCTCGAAACTGGTGTCATCCCGAGAATTCGTTCCAAGTGGATCCGCCTTGCGAACTCCACGGCTACAATTTGTAAATTGCAATATGGGCCATCAGGCAATTAGTTAAAAACTTAATGAGACAATTTTTGTTAATTATTCGATTATGTATTTCAATTTCTTGTGCAAGTAATGTCGGCCTCTTCGAGTAGACCAGCTCATGAACTAGAATTGTGCTATTTTCCACAGGCAACATTTAAGGATTTTTGAAAGTGTTCGCTGAAACACCCTGTATATATATATATATATATATATATATATATATATATATATATATATATATATATATCTTTGCCGTTTCATACAAAGCTCCTGCTCACTCTCCCTATCATGTACGTCATCAGGCTATGCTTGCAGTCTGACGCAGAATCACAACCTACCGAAGAAGTCTTCCACACGCGGACTTAGTGCTCCCTGAAGGACCTGCAATACTGAGGAAGGGACTTCTGCGATTATTGATTATTTTTCATCCAGACGTGGAGTTGATCAACATTTGGAGACGCACCCCTGCTAACAACCAATGAGATACATAGGTGGAGCAACTGCCGGCCAAGCATGACAGGCTAACTAACCCCGCCTGCGGCAACACCACTATCACCATTGTTTTCCCTCTCCCTCTATTCGCTGGCTGTCCGTCTTGACTCTCTCTAGCGCAGTGTCACTCCTTCCTTATCCTTTCATTGAAAGTTGTTCTCGCCACCGCAGCTCACCGCATTTTCCGCGATCCTCGTCGATGCAGAGGTACCGCGTCGAAATAGAGCCCGGCACGGGCCTGGTGTCCACAATCGTACTGCGGCAGCCCCAGGCGTCCGTCAAGCTCCACCAGTCGTTCGGCGCTTACGCGTACGGTGACGATTCTCCCGAGCAGGTGCGCTCACCAGGCCACTATGTGTTTAGCGCCTACAGTGAGGCTCGGGCGATGGGGGACCAGGTCATCCACCGCGTGGTCAAGGTAAGCATTGCTGGCTTGGTTATGCTAAGCCTACTCAAGGTCACCATTCTCGAAGATCAAGGTCATGCTTATCCCGCTTGGAGACTCAAGGACGTGCTACGTGCTCCATTGAGGGCTAGAAAAAGTTCAGTTGAGTAGAAAACAAGTAGAGCGTGACTATGGACTGTGGGCAGCCCAAAACAAAACAAAGGGGTAGAAAGGGGACAAACAAGCACGTTTGAGCTACATAAACATATATGCACCCTTTGCTGCTTATTTTTCGTCATATATTTAGCGTAACCATCTTTGCCATTGCTCGTGACAATTATATATATATATATATATATATATATATATATATATATATATATATATATATATATATATTTGCCGTTTCCTAAAGGCGTATCCAGCACTTCATTTGTTTTCAGAGTGATCGGGTTCTCATTCACTTGTCAGTAATGTTTCTGTCAGCGGCGATCAGTATTAGCGCACGCTGCACTCCATGTACTTTCAGGACACGAGCAGCAAGTGCGAATGAGCGTGACGCAGCTTTCCTGAAGGCAAAGTAGCGAACGCGGAGGGGAAAATAAAGTTTGTACTAGGCAATGATGACGATATTTGTTTACAGTGCTGTGGCCAACTAGTCCAAACCGTCATGCACTTGAACTATGGAGTACCTCTTCCTAAAGGCGTACCCAGCACTTCATTTGTTTTCAGAGTGATCGGGTTCTCATTTACTTGTCGTAATGTTTCTGTCAGCGTCGATCAGTATTAGCGCACGATGCAAATGTAGCGCCATCGTTCAAAAAAGAAAGGTAGTGCAAGCACTTCCTCCCTTGCGGGAGTAACAAGCTCTCCAATATTAAACTGTTTTCGAGAGTTATGTTCACTTCTTATACAAGGTGCGTTGACTCTGTTTGTACAGAAGGATAGGCGTACTCTATAGAAAGGGTTACGAAAAACTCTCGAGCAGGAGTTTCGCATGGCAGTGAAGTAACTCTCGAAAGTAAGTTGATGCAGTTACTCCCCGCTAAAGGAGTTCCAGTAACTCTCTTCCAGTTCAGTGTGTCACTCCGTCTTCCTCGATGCATCTGCGAGGCATTGCTGCAATTGGTTGCATGGAACGTGTCATTTGGAGTGCGATAGGCGGCAGTGTAAACCATCAGAATTTGGGCTCCCAGATGCGTTTTCTTTGCGGCCAATGAAAGTTCCGGTTGAGTGCCATTCTCTCACGGCATTTTGTTGCGACAACAGTTAAGTGCTCGAAACCGCTGGAATCGACTGTGCTAACCAGTGAACTATAATAATGAAACTAAATAATGAACTAAATATTGAACCCTGACGCTTTACCGCGGCGCCATGAAACCATTTGTTTTTCTTTATTACATGGGAACAGAATCTTCAGCAAAACAAGAAAAACAAAGCGCTGCAGAATTTAAGGTGACTGAAAACAATTCAAAAGTCATGCAAGCACGTGTAAGCGTCCAATAAAGGCATCCAGTCCGGGGCTGCTTATCATGCAGCGTACACACTATTAACGTGGGCAGCATATTCCCGAAAAAAAGACCGAGTGCTTCGCGGTGGTTCGGCGTGCCTGTCACACATTCTGCTGTGCCAAAGACTATGTATTCCGAGTACCGCGAACGTGTCATATGGTGGGTCACAGGGATCTTTAAAAGGTAGGAAACGAATTGTGTATGGTGTGACTATCTAAATCTTTTTCAAGTGTTTTTTGGAGAATGTTCCAGAAGAACACGGCATCACTGTTTTGGCACCATGAAACCAGATAAAAAGGTTCGCTATTACACCGGTTCTGCATCGGCTGCTCTTATCCGACAATATAGCGATATGGCTATAGTGAAGGGCCCCCTTGATATAGTCAGTTACTTACATTATATGCATCGCATAGTAATTGTTCTTCACAAGGTGGCGATATGTTTGCGTGTGGATCTTCGTTTTCATGATCGTGAAAGCAGCGTCGGCGGCACATAGGAGGCGTACGTGACAATGAGGATGGTAAGCCTGAAACATGCCCCAAACGATAGAGGATGCTCCGCGAATGAGGTTGTTGGGGGAAGACAAGGTCGAAAACATCGACAATGTCAATGCCAACAGGGACGTCGTGGTGACAATGCCGCGTAGTTTACACAGTAGCTCATAGTATTCGAAGGCGCCAAGTGCACAAAGCAAATGAAATCGCCCCAATCTCGTAGGTGCAACTGCGTCACGTAGGTCGTGAGATTAGTTGTAATAAACATTGTAGCCTCACAGTCCACTTGGAGGTCCCAGGTGGAACATTCAAAACGATTCATCGAGACTTCAAACTATGAAGCCTTTAACAAACATAAAATGCTTCCTCACCTGCAGCCTAAATATTCATTTACACAAAAGCTGAACTTCAAAACTAATGTAAGGAGACTTCAAATTTTGAATCATCTTAAATGCGACGCTGCGGAGACGTCGGGCAGGTAGGTCCTTGGGCGTTGTCCTATTGAACCATGTACACAAAGAAATGTGGCTGTTTTGCGCAGAACAAGCAAAAATAAACATGATGCACCGATATTATCAAGTTCAAATATATTCAAAAAGTAAAGGTTGTACCATTGCGAGCCCAATATTTCTAAGGGACAATATGTGTCTGTCACAAGCACTTCAGTACCGCAGGTATTTGAGATTTATTGCGCGGCCCACTTGCTGAACTTTCTTCTTCTACATCTCACAGGGACCCGTAGTGCAAGAGATTCACCAGATCTTCAACGACTACATTTCGCAAGTCATATCGCTGCAGAAAAACAGTCCCTTCATCGAGTTCACCTGGACCGTGGGGCCCTTGACAAAGCTGTAAGGCTTATTATGTCTTGCAAGCGCCGCAAATATCACGTGCGGTGTTCTGTACTTCGTGATTGCGAACATATTGACGAATGAACTATTTGTCTTCAGATTCAGTATACATCGTACTACTACTAACAATAATAATAATAATAAGTGTAAAGTACGTCGCGCTTGGAAGCACGTTTATTCGTTTATTTATTTTTTATTTTTTATTTCTCTCCTAATTCCCCTGAACACTCTTCCTGAACGGTGTTAATTGGGGACGTATTCTGCGACGATCACTTTCGTGACACTATCGCCCACGCCCCGCCTTGTCCATTAGGCGGGCGCTGATTGTCTGGTTGAGCACTACGTCCTGTTGAGCTCATCCGATTTTGCTCAAGCAGCCAATCAGCGCGCGCCTGATGGCCAAGGCGTAGCCAAGGCGATAGTATCGCCGAAGTGAATCGTGGCAGAATACGTCCCTTTTTCAGAAAATGGTGCTTGTATTTACACCCTAAAGGTGCTGTCAGTACGAGAGACCTATTTACACCCCTTTGTGTGTAAAAATGATTATTGTATAGAGGAACTCGGCCCATGTTCATAAAACTTATCTACGTATGCCGTTAGCGATTAGTTAAAGGCGCGACGATCGGGTTGTTGTCACAATCGTCACTACCCCGAGTTGCAGGCTGATGGATGCCTACCAAAGAGGAAAATGTTCCAACGTGACTTATCTGTACTGAATACGGGCCGACGAAATTGAAAGCTAGGGCTTGATCACAGCCAGTGCTCGCATGGTAGTGGTCGCACCGTTCTATGTGGCACCATCTCGCACAGGAGATTGTGATAATCAGCAAAATTTAAAGCTCCGCAACGCCTGTTGTGGCGAATAAACTGCAGATCACGCCTTTTACGTTAATGCCCGTCCTTCGAAGATGAGAGTCTTGCACTCCGCACCGCCCTAAACGAGCTAGTCTGAATACCTTTCTGATTGAACAAACTATCGGGACCATTGTGTCACACATCGCGGCTGAAGAAGGCCGCAAAATCCGCTGCTGCGATTCCTGAAGCCAACCGGACTAAGCGACCGTCTGTGACACAGCGCTAAGAATTCCATTACGTCAGTGCCTCCCAGTCCAGTGCAGTGCACATCAACTTTCTCTCCTTCCGTCGATCTTCTCATCTTTCACCTACCCTCAGTACTGCGTAGCCAATCGGACAACCTCAGGGTTAACCTTCCCGCCTTTCATTTATTGTTTTCTCTCCGTCTTTTTTATTTCACGCATTCCGGAACAGAGATCTCGGCGTATTCCATTATGAATTTCTTTCTATCCTAAATTTATAGGTGACAACTACAAAGCATGTTTCATGCAGTAACATATTTTGTCTTGCTAGAGGTATGAATATTTTATTGTGATAGCAATTATACGGACACGCCAAGTGAATTTTTGGTGTTGCCGGCGCCGTCTCTGTGATATTCCGCATGAAATCCAAATGCGATAGGAATGAGCGGCCGGCTTACCGTACGCTGCAGGTGCGAGGGCAGGCGTGTGAGGGTGAGCCCAGATGCATGGTGGGGCTTGATGGGCTCCATCTTCCGGCACGCTCACTGTTGGAGGTCACGTGATCGAGCGCGCGCTAGGAAAGGAGAGCGTGCGTCTTCTCCTCTAGTGCGGCCGTGGTTGCGCATGGCTGTCGGCGGACTGAGCGCATTAACGTCTGCACGCCGTAATTTGGAGGTAATCTGTGGCGGGTGCAAAGTCTAAGGTCGAGCCGAGATGACTGGTGGCTTCATTCGAGCTGTCTTCCCGCACCTAGTGCTGGAGCTCGCGTAACTGAAGCTTCGGAAACTTCGTGAAGCGAGCGTCAGGACGTATCATTCGCCTCTAGATGCCGGGCCGCTCATCGCAACAGCGTTGTGAGAGCTAGTGCTCGCGGTCATCGAGTGAGATGCTTTCATGTTTGTCTCGACGCACGTGAGATCATGTTTGGTTAGTAATCGTATGTCTACTGCAATTTTTACGGCTTATAAAACTACGACGCTTACTTCGTGTACTTGTGTAATACTTGGCTATCGCTATCGATGCTTCATCTTTCGAGCTAAACTGCAATTTTTGGTTTCTTTTTCAGTATGGCTAGTACGGGCTGGGCTAAGAAATCTGGCTGTGACGTAGTCAGCCAGTTTGAGAGCAACCTCAACAGCTCAGAATTTTACACGGACAGCAACGGCTGGAAGAACATGCGCCGTATGTGAGTGTCTATCATGACGCCTGCTGTCCAGCCACTTTTGGCTTTGTGGCAACCCGACCAAAACATGCATTAGATAGAAAGTCTGTAGAAAGTCTGTTGATGTATTTCTGTGACGTCTCACCAATATGCGCAGGGTGTCCGGGCTATTACGCACAAGGTTATTTATTTTTAATTTTTTTAAACAGGGCCTTGTATGCGAGTAAAACTAACTGTACGCTGTTAGCGCCCACCTAAAAGAAGCCTTCAGTATTAATGCGTTCTCTTTAATATTGGCTTGTGACGATTGAAATACTTTTAATTGATATATTAATAGCAAATATATTGATTCTAGACTTTGGAACATGTACAAAAACAATAAATTTTTATTCAAAAAATAACTGTTACTGACAACATTCAGTTCAATAGTCTAAGCACAATACGTTTGTAGGTGTCAGACATTTCCATCTTGCTATCTTGTAAAGATGGCACTAAAAAGAATATTGCGTTTTCCACTAAGCTTAACTCATAAAGTCAGAACTGACAATACTTATTCCAGTACAAACACTCGTTGTAGCACTTATGAGTCGAACAAAGCAAATTTATATCAACAAATACACTGCACCATCTTATCCGCTGCCCCGCAGAAGGACGCTGCAATCATACGCGCTGCCGATTCCTTCCAACTACTACCCCGTCACATCGTGGATATACATCAAGGTACGTTTCAACTATGACACCCTCCCTCCCCCAACCTCACAAAAAAAAAGAAATCTGGGGTTTTACATGCCAGATTCACGATCTGATTAGGAGGCTCCTCGTAGTGGGGCACCCCAGACTAATTTTTATTATAAGGGGTTGCTTAACATGCACCTAAATCAAAACTACTCGAGCATTTTTTGCATTTCACTTTCTTCGATATGTGGCCATCGCGGCCGGGAACGAACCCGCTACCTCTATAAGCTCCGCAGCGTAACGCCACATCCACTGGGCTACGATGGCAGGTACTCTTAGCGTTGAGTAAAGGTAGGTTGTTATAGTTTCGTAAGGGAAGGGGGCACTATTAGCGTATAAGCTTTGTTCTGATTTGTATCATATGCAATGTAATGAAGCATTGCCTTTTTATTTATGCAGTTAATCAAACCAGCAAGCTGAATGCTATATTTCGCTTCCCGCAGGACCGAATCAAGGGGCTTCAGATGATGATCCTTCCGGACCGGCCCCAGGGAGGCAGCAGCCTGCGCTCGGGACAGCTCGAGCTTATGGTAACCTGTTTTCCAGCTGCCGGATTCCTTGTCAATTAGACTACAGAGAGTAATATCCTTTCCCAGTACACGGAGTAGTAACGCACAAAAGCGGAACGTGCACTTGGATGAACACACATTGTTACGCTGCGAAAATCAAGGGATCACACCTAAAAATATTTTTTTACAAGTTGTTCACCCAGGCAAAGCAACGATACAGCAAATAGTCGCCTTTTGTTTTTGGCGCCGCTCTTGGTTGTGCCATTATAATATAACCGAAATTTAGCTTGTCCGTAAAAGTAGTATCGCTTGCGGACTACAGGTTTACAGGAGAGGCTTACGGCAGCAACAGCGCTGGTATAACGCATATTTTACATGATCGATGAAAGTATTTGGCCCTATCTTGAAAGCCATCTGTGATGGGTACAGAGTCTAGGCAAGCCGAGGGCTGATGACTTCATGTGCGTTGTATTCTCACCGCTTAGTTCGTGTTGAAGAGAGGCAACGATTCGCTCGCTGCGGCTGCAGATCTTCCTCACGCCAGCGTTTTGGCCGCCAGCGTCCGCGGTCATCGAGTCAAACGTGTTCATGTTGTTATGTGCGCGCGTGACACCATGCAGCATGATGCTTGTTAACTTAGTTATTAAACAAATGTTTACAATTTTATACGGCCGATATAACGGCTATCCTTACTTCGTATAGGCGTCTAATAATTTGCTATCGCAATCGATGTTTCGTCTATCGTGCGAAGGTACGGCAGTTTTTCTTTTTTTTTTCTTTTTCTACTTAGCTGTGACAAATAGGCTTAGCTCTCGAGGTTAGGAAGCAGAAAAATAAGGATAAAAAGAAATCCATCACCAGCAGCAGTGTTAAGTAGACGCACCTTTTCACCTATACTCCAAAAGTCGCGGAGAAAATTTCGTGGCATTCTCTCAGCTTTCCTTTCAATGTACATTTCAGCCGAAGTACGGCTTCAGAGAAGCAAAAAAAAGTAGGTTATTATGGTGGTGGTAATAACGTGAGTGCGAAGGCCGTTCTTCCCAAAGTTTTTCGTAAACCACCAGTGCACGCACTTTTGCTTGAGCGTGTTGATCCTGTTCGCTTGCTTATACAACTAAGTGTGACGATGTACATGTATGTTGGATTGCTTGCTTGCTTGTTTGCTTGCTTGTTTGTCGTTGTTGTCGTTGGCGTCGTCATGTGTGAGGTAGAACACATTTTTTGCTATTTTACTGTCACACAGCAATTTACGCTATGATGTTGCATGGTTATTCGGATTTGTTGTCGACGACTGCCTATGTAATAAGGCTGATTGTCTCGTGAAGCTACTTACGAAGCTTCTTTTATTTTCCCTCTATGATTCGCATGTAATTAATGTGTAAGTAAACATATAACTCGGAGTTCTAAACATTTTTTATGTAAAAAATGGGAAAGTAGGCATCCTTAGGGCCGGCTATCCCGAAATGCCAAATACAGGTAAGAATAATGAAGAGAAAAACTTCTCCGACGATAACGATACTCCCTAATCCGAAATTTGAGCGCAGCTCCATAAGTATTTTCATTTCGCGATACATTGGCTGGCGCGGACAATGTATCTCGTGCGGCACATTGCAGACAGAGCGAATGACTCGCTAATCGGGAGATCACGAGAGGCAACGCGTGGGTGACGCGTGGGCGCGATTCACAGCAGCCTCCGCAGACAGACCTCCACTCATGCAGCGCTTTGTTTCCATACGGACGACGCGCGCGCTACTCTGGCGCCATCTCGTAACCATCGTCACTGCAAAGCCCGTCTTGCTCAGCGCTACGTTTTTCTTCTCATGTTTACCTCATACCCTCCTCCTCCTCCGCTTTCCTCCTCGCACTCTCTTCACTATCGCCATCTTTCATCTCCCACTGCGCTCCGCGTTCGCTTTCCTCCTCCGCCGTGCTCGTTCGCTCGGTTACGAGGGACAACACCGACGCTTGCCGTAGGAAACAGGCGCCTAAGAACTGCGCTTTAAAAGGGGTAACAACCATCGCGTGTAATGTTGCTGCAATGTTGCTGCAATGTTCGTATCAGGAGTGCCCCTCGTCGCTACAAGGCCGCTGACACGCTGTGCGGTCGACGCTGACGCGATATTATTAAAATATTTCAAGGATGAACATGAGCGTAAAAAAGCGAATGAAAATGTACTGACACAAAAAGAAATAGTCTGAAAAAAAGTAAGGTATGACGATGGAACAAAAATGTAGAAAATAATGCAAAAATGTGCAACTTGCATCAGCTTTTATGGCCCAATTTGAGTACTGCATATGCCATATACTGCATATACTGCATATACCATGTACGTACCGTCGACTTTGCTTTCTTTCAGTGGACTTTGGTTGACACACATTCCTAAATGCGAGGCATTTCTTTGCCTAGTTGGAGCGAAGGTCGAACGCGCAGCCGTCAAATGTCAGTTTAACGCCGATGCGCCCGCTCGCACACCACCACTACCCTGGCGCTTCCTCTCCTTGCTCCACTCGCCGGTACGGGTGTGCGCTCCACAAAAAGACGTAGCTCGGTCGCGCTAGCTGCGCTATGTTGCACGTAGGCCTCTACTTGCGGTATACAACAATGAAACCTCGAAAGTATCAAGTGGAAGAGAAGCGTAAGAGTGCAAAGGTTTTGCAGAGACTATAGAAGTATGCGATGCGTACCGAAGTGGCGAGGCAGGAGGCGAAGCGACAGTTCGACGAATTATGCGCCGCCGTGGACGGCGAGTAACAAGGGTAAGGCGATGCGCGGCCAAAGAACGTCGGCACGCGAAGCGAGCGGTCGCTGAACAAGCTGCCGATATCCCCGCAGAGACCAAGCTGCGCCGATTGTAGGACCACCACTTGCGGGACGCAGATGCGTACTTTAGAAAACTTTGTCGAAAACAAATTCGGTGCGGCGTGTAGTGTCTACGACAGCCCCTGGTTCCTAGCGTACGTCGTCAGGGTGTCGCGGCCCGCGCATGTGGCGGTCATCGAGTGAGCGTTTTCCCGGGAGGACGTGAGTTCGTTCGGCTGCGCGCCACGTGCAGGGGAGAAATGTTTTTTGCATTGACTTAGATAATCCACGAGGATGGCTTCGGCCATCATTGGTCTATACCGATACAGAAACAGGCAGAAACACTTACAACTGTTTACGTGTGGAAATTCGAAAGCTTTATAGTCCCTTTGGTGAAATGTTTTTTTTTTTTTGTTTCGCGCGTTCAATTGGAAATTAAAGCTTTTATTACGATAGCAATTATATGGACACTTCAAGCAGATTTCCGGCGTTGCCGTCGCCATCCCCGTCGCCGTGAGGTTCCGTATAAAGCCCAAGAGCGACAAAATCGTCCCCGCGCGCCGTATGCGCGAGTGAAAGCGCGCGGGGAAGCCCGCTATCACGGATAGCGAACGCAAGGCGGAAAGCAAGCGCGACTTCCGTCGCTGCCGGGCGACGCTGTGCTGCGGCACCAAATGCGTATCTTGCAACCGGGCGCAAGGGGAACTGGCCACTCAATCTCCCACGCGAAAGGAGGAAAGCGGGAAGGCAGCGCGGGAGGGAAGTGGGGGGGGGGGGCAGCTTTTACTCTGCCAACAACTGCGCTCGTACTTTGCCCGGCTACGCCGGTCGCCCGCACCGTCTCTTAAAAGCGATCTCCACACGGCTCTGACCTTTGTATGCGCTGTGCATTCGTCGCTCAGTTTCCGTTGAAGCGATAGACCGCGCGAACCTTCGCTCGCTGCGGCGGCTGCACTTGCTGCCAGCGTTTTGACAGTGGTTGTCTGCGATCATTCAGTGTGATCTATTCATGTGTGCTTGTGCGCGCTGACACCACGCTTGTTCATTGAGTTAGTAAGCGAATGTGTCCAAGTTTATGCAGCCGATAAAACTACTATCGTTACTCCGAATAGCTCTCTACTAATTTGCTATCGTAATTGATGCTTCGCCTTTCGGGCGAAACTGCGACATTTTTTTTTATTTTATACAATCGTTATATACAGTATGAAGTGACACCACATCCTCCCCATTGGCTTCGCCGTCGCGTATGCAATGACGCACGCACTAGGCGCGCCTTCAGTCAACCGGAACCGTGGAGCCGCCATGGCATCGGGGAAGCGGGCTCGTCTCGCACCCCTGAGGTCCCGGTTGGATTCCCACCCAGACAGACATTTACAAAATTTTCGTTTTATAGACATTAATTCACTTTGTTTACAGCAACCTCCCGTAGAAATGTGATTTTAATGACGTGTTTTTACTATTTGCGGTGTCGGCCATTTTTGGTACTATTTTTCGGTCACGCGAACGGATATTCGGGTAATAGGGCATATAATGCTATCACATTAAATAGAAGCGGCATTAACACTCGGCGGTAGTGACGCATGACCTAGAATACGCGGCTCATTGAAATGACTTCCCAGAAAATGCGGTAAACTCGGGACTTGGAACTGTCACAGTGACAACCACCAGGTGCAAGTGTCGTGCGCTTAGGTGTTACTCAAAGACTGCTAAAAAAAAGTTGCAGTTTCACCCGAAAGGCGAAGCATCAATTGCGATAGCAAATTATTAGAGAGCTATACGGAGTAAGGATATTAGTTTTATCAGCTGTATAAACTTGGACATGCAGCAGCACCAGCAACGCGCAGAACTGTTGTCGACGCCGTCGGCGTTTTTCCCGCGTTCGCATCGAACGCGCGCGGCGTTGGTGACTGTTGCCAGGGCCTCTGGGGGCGGCTCGGGGGGTTTTCGACGACATCAGAACGGAAAACTCGTCCAGCAGCTGTCACATGTAAGAGGCCGCCTGTGGCACGAAAAAGAAGAGGAGCACGCGATGCCCGGTGTTCCGAACTGCGCGAGCGCGCGAGGCGCACGAACCGAGGTATAGTCGAGGGATGAACGGCGCTGTCCGTGGAGTTTCAACGCGGCACCGGGTCAGGAAGGTCGCATCTCCAGCTATGTTCTGGCGACGGGAGACTTGGGGGTCTGGTTGAGTCCGCGACGCTGGCCGTCCAAGGTGTGGCCGTCGACCTCGGCAAGTTCGGGCGAGGCTCCCGGACGAGCTGCAGCTTCTCACGGCAGGACCAGGAACCCCAGAGAGGCTCCCCCTTCTGCGGCAGACCGGCACGTTTGATTCTCCTCGGGACGCCACGTCGGCACTCTTGAAGAAGTTGCGACGCATCCCGACGCTAGGCCTAGGCAGGTGGGCCTAAGCTACGGCGAACGCCATCGCTAACGGGCACATCACGGACGAGATACCGACGAGCTCACCACCGTCAAAAGAAACAACGCGAGGCGTCGACACCTACGACACCCTCAATGCTGCGGACGAGCCCGACGCGGGTTCGACAAGAACTTCGCGACAACGATCTGTAAGCCCACGTTTCCGATTGCGACGCAGTCAGGCCGGATGCAGGGTGGCTAGACTCTAATGAACCCGCGCTAGGACTGACCTAGAGACTTCTAAGGCGGAGCTAGGCTCCGGAACTGAGATAGTCCTTTTTCAGTAGCTGCTATTTAATCTGAGTTTGTTATTTAAGTTCGAGTGAAGATTTTTGTTAAATCATAGTTTTAGTTTTACGTGCCGTTAGTTTGAGTTTCAGTTTCAGTGTTTGCTGTGCTCGTTTGCTGTGCCGCCGGTCGTGTCTCCTCCATCGAGAGTAGCGCATGCTCGCAACTCTCCGCACTCCCAAGTAAAGGTGACAGCAGCGTCGGAAGTCTTTACCACCTTCTCGCTTCTCAACGTTTTTGTATAAATGCGCATTTCATGCCGCAGCTAAACGTTGCCTCCCCTCGCTCCTCGCTC
Organism: Dermacentor silvarum; assembly: GCF_013339745.2. Taxonomy (NCBI): domain Eukaryota; kingdom Metazoa; phylum Arthropoda; class Arachnida; order Ixodida; family Ixodidae; genus Dermacentor; species Dermacentor silvarum. The sequence continues at coordinate 56,077,622 of NC_051163.1, forward strand.
CCTCCCTCCCCTCCCCCACCGCCTTTCGCGCGACGGAAGAAGACGCGTTTGCTCTATATATGGTGATTGTAAAGGAGGAAAGAGACACTTAATTCTGCAGCCCTTCAGGGAGCACGGCGCAGAACGCGCGTTTGTTTTCCGCCGTGCGTTCGCTCCCTGTGAAAGCGCGCGTCCCTCGACCCCTTTCACTCGCACATACAGCGTTCGGCGCGCGGCGACGATTTCATCGCCGTTGACGTCGTATGGAACCTCACGGTGACGGCGACGACGACGCCGACGGCAGAAATCCTCATTGAGTGTCCGTATAATTGCTATCGCAATAAAAAACTAGCGTAGCTTGCACTGGAGGCGCAAAGCTAAAGAAGCAGCGGAGCTGATGGTCACCTATACTCGCGGACAACTTTCTGTGGCAATGAAGGGAAAGCTACGGGCGCGTGGATGCTGCACAAGTGTTACCGCGCCAAGTAGTGCGGCAGCGTTTGACAGTGCTTTTGGCTGCTCGGAACAGACGCTGAATCGACGCAGCTTCCACGTGCGACGGTTTCGCGTTTGCCCACACGCGGAAGGGAAAGGCCGCAAAATAAGTAAAATTTTACACTCAGTTGTGTGTTCTGTCTTATTTAACTGTTGCTAATAAACTGTTTGTTTTCTCTTCCCCAGCCTAAACGAACCTGGATTAAAACGTGGGACTCTTTTCAGTAGTGCTCTCACTTGTGCGCGCTTTGCCTCCGTAGCTTTCCCTTCAGTGCCACAGAAAGTTGTCCGCGAGTATAGCTAGTCCTGGCTTTTGGGCTAGACTAAGCACTACCAAGCCATCCCCAGCATTTCCCAGATTTTATTTATTATTGATTGATTATCGATTAGCTATTGATCGGATATCGCAAGGTCTTGGCCACGTATATTGGCTAGGCTAAGCACTACCAAGTCATTCACAGCATTTTTCGGTATTTATTGATTATTGATCGATTGTCGACTAGCTATTGATTGGCTATCGATTGGCTATATCGATGACTGACTAAGCTTAAGTAGTCTCAACCATGCTTAGCTAGATTTAGCCAGCCTCAGCTTCCCTAGTTCACAGGGGTATGTGCCGTTGCGCTTTGAGCCTTCCTGCACAACCGCCAGGATTGGCCCACATATTTTTGTGGACGACTAACGAAATAACGGCCGGCTTAAACAGCTTCGCTGTTAAAATGAAGCCGTAAAACTACCAACCCTGCAGCCTTGCCAAGATTGTTTCAATGGTATATACTGCTCATAAATTTAGCCAAAGTAAATATTTATTGCAGTCGGCCGAAAACCAATTTGCAAAGGGACTGAAAACCAGTTTTACATACCCACTCTGAACCGCCAGATGGATAGCTAAGATTCTGAGGGTTTGTGTGCCAAAAGCACGAAATGATTATGAGGCACGCTAAAGTGGAGGCTTCAGATTAATTTCGACCACCGAAGAATTGACCTCGAGGCCGCGTTTCTGCTTGAATTCATTGGACGGTGCCCTTAACTACGGTGCCTCTGGACACTTTCCATTCCGCACGTTATTTTGCTATTGCTTCATCAAAACACTGGGATAAAGGACACACACCCTGTATGAAACTCTGTGTGACTACTGCAAATAATGCGGGTTTGACCAGAGTATCACGAAAGGCACTGTAGAACATCACTAAGCTACCCTGAGGGCATACTGCGGTTCTGATTCGTTGGGGATGCACATCGAAACAGCTGTACTTGTTCTGAACAGCGTTAACGTCATGTAGTAGACTCAAGCTCAAACAATTCTATTCTTTGGATTATTGCAGCTAAACATGGAGTTTGGCAGTAAAGCGCTCTGCCTGAAAAGCAAAACTTTATTCGCTCAACTACTGATACAGTCTTTTAGCATTGCGCAGGTGCGACATGTTGGCGCAACGCAGCACGTAGATTAAGGCAACTCCTGCTGGGTACAAGGGACCGCGCCCACCGAGCTACCAGGAGTCTCGGAACGCTGCCGGGCTGGCGCGCTGCTAAGAGCCGCCATTTTCGTTGTAGGCGTGGTACCCATCGGAGGTGTACGAGACGAGATTGACGGGAAAACCGTCGGCGTTACTCAGTTTAATCAGTGCACCGTTAAATATTCGATAACGCTAGCTGGACATTTACTGCTCAGACCAGAGCACGCCCACAGCAACCCAACGGGAACGCACTGCACTTGCACAGGGTGTTTCAGCGGACACTTTGAAAAAATTTTCAAGGTTGCCCGTGGCAGATAGCACAATTTCATGAACTGGTCCAATCGAAGAGGTGGACATTACTCGCACAAAAAAAATTCAAATGCACAATTGACTAATTATCAAAAATTCACAAAGCAAATTTTTAACTAATTACCTTACGGCTCGCATTGCAATTTACGAACTGTAGCCGCGGGGTTCACAAGGCGGATCCATTTGGAACGAGTTCTCCGAATGACACCAGTTTCGAGATATTATTTCCCGAAGTTCGCGCAAAAATTCATTGGCGTTCCAATTACTTTCTTAACAAAACATTGTTTATGCAATGAAGCACAAAATTAACTGGAATGTCAATCCATTTATCAGCACAGTTCTGGAATTAATATCTCGAAACTGGTGTCATCGAGAAAATTTGTTCCAAGTGGATCCGCCTTGCGAACTCAACGGCTAGAGTTCCACGGTTACGATACCACCTAATGCGAAATTTGAGAGCAGCCTTACAAGTGTTTTCATTTCGCGGTATATTGGCTGGCGCGGACGATCTGTCTCGTGCGGCACATTGCAAACGGAGGGAAGTGTGGCGCGAATGCCTCTCTAACCTGGAGATCGCGAGAGCCAGCGCGTGAGTGACGCGTGGGCGCGATTCACAGCAGCAGCAGCAGCCGACAGACCTTCCAAATGACGCGCTCGACTCTGGCGCCATCTCGTAGCGATCGTCCCCGCACTACGCTTTTCTTCTCACCCTTTCGCCAGACACTCCTCCTCCGCTTTCCTCGTCGCCTCTTTCATCCCCCGCTGCGCTCCGCGTTCGCTTTTTCATCTTTCGCTGTGCTCGTTCGCTCGGTTACCCCCCGACGTAGACGTCAACGCTCGCTGCAAAAACGGGAGCTCTAATACAAAAAGAAAGAAAACGTAACTGCGTTGTGCGTGTTTATTTTTTTTTTCGTACTCTTGGAATGTTCTGTGAGTTTCATGCAAAAGCATGGCATTGGAAGTTAATATATCATCCGTACACTACAATCCGCCCATTCAGCTACCAAACAGTCAGGTCAAATCACCCGCACCATAGTGCCGCCGTGTTCATTTCTAGGCGCGCCACCTGGCACCTATCCACACTACCGCGGTGACGGTGTCATGGCCTATAGCGTGAGCTCGTGGCCAATTGTATTTACCCAGCCTTCACCTCACCTTGTTTTCGATGAAGGCGGCAGGCCTATCTACGAAGATAGGCCTGCTGTCCGCTGCTGGCGAAGCAATTGGTTCGTGAGCGGATGCCACCCTGTACACGCTGTCAGCGGCTTGACTAGCGCCTGGAACAGCAGCGTGGTGGTGGCTTTCGTGAATGGCTCGACGCTCGATGTTTGTGGGTGATGGGACAGTTGCACCACCTCCGAACGACACGAAATAGTGGCGCTTTTGCTGTATCTGCGAATGTCCCCCTGAGACCTGAAGAAATCTGAGGGACATGAACATCAAGACGAAGACGCAACATCGTGTGTTGTGCTCTGTCATGTCAACGCTGCATCCCGTACTTTCATGTGATGCCATGGTATTCAAGATGAACTTCAAGGTTGCTTCTCGTCGTGCCTGAGGATGCAGTGGTCTCTGTCAAACCAGTGTCGATTTTCTCGAAACATTACAGCAAGAATATGATTAAAGTGTGCACGTACTTAGCCTCTCATCGCACCTCTTGCAATCACCACAAGACTGGTCGTGTGGCGAAAGCTCGCGCCCTGGCTTCTGGGAGGTGGTAAGACTCACTCTGGGCAGGTCAGTGCGTGGCCCCTGTTGCTCGGTGTCACGTGAACTGTCATGTTGAGAATGAGTACACTACCGGTGTGGTTGTGGGCTTAATTGTAAGATGGGCGAGTTGCTCGGAAGAGAGGCCGTCCACGGCTGGCTCCGAGTCGTATGCGCTTTCGTGATTCGCGGATCTCGGGTAGGTGAGGGGCCAACACAGCACACTTTCCAGCAAACACGTGTGTTGCGCAGATTTAGCACTCAGAAACACCGGTAAATTTTTGAAGCTCTTTGTATCTCTAATGAAAAAGATTACTGCGTCAGTGCTCCTTCTGCTGCACTCTGGAAAAAAAAACTTCTTTATCTCAGGGCAAACGTGTGTGTTGCATCAGCTACGTAGGGCGGGAGAGGTGCAATATTGTACATGAGTGATGTAAAACTTTTGCATTCATTTGTTCTTCGCCGTCTTTCATGATTGTGATTTTTTATGAGATCGTTCTCTGTGTGCACCGGCGACGGTCAAACCGCACGACACTACGGCTCCTCTTCCCATGTCCCTCCGAAGGCGGCGGTGTTCCGAATAGCGCGATCACATCACCGGGTGGAACACCGTTCTTGATGCACTTGGAAAGGCACCGTGCCTTGATCGTGTAGTAAACTATGCCGTCCGCACACACACGTTCGTACGGACTGTTGAAGGAAACCGATTTAGGAAAGGTCCCAAGGAACAAGAAAATGAATTCATGAGAGTGGATTGTTGGGCTCGTTGGTACATGGTTATAAAAGGAAAATGTCAACAAACTTGAAAATAGAAAAAGTCGAGAAGCAGACACAGACAAAGCGACAGGAAGGTGGCTGGACTAACAATTTAATTTCATTCTTGAAAACAACGTCCCCTAAGTCCGTACTGAACATGCGCAAGGCACAACATATCACGGTCGTTTTGCCTAGGCATATACAGCTTCGCTGTAAGATATGTATAGCATACTTGATTAAATCAAGAAGGCTAGGTGACTATTTGTCACCGTCCCGTTTCAGAGGGGATGCCATTAAATCATATTCATCATCTCATCACCTGAAGTTTCGCCGGCTTGAGCGACTACAGACGGTGACGTTCTTCCTTGGACTCATGGTCCTGCGACGCACAAGTTCTGCGCTTTTGCACGGTCCCGCTTTCGCTGTCTGTGTTCATGTTGTCTGTATTCACATTGTTGCTGCCGACGCCTCTCCGCTTTGTTAGCTTTCTTTCTCCGGCCTGAACGCGCTACGCCGCACCCGTCTTTTTCAGGTAACGGTAAGAGGCAACCGAAGACACCCCGAGGGGGAACTAAGTAATTCAGGCGCGAAGGCGCTTGCGCGTACATGGGCGTACTTGACAAAAGAGACGTCCCCTCGTTTGCTCGCCGACGCCTACGGGACGAGTAAGGCATGGCCAGAGCCAGGAGGTCCAAGGTGTACATGAGAAAAAAAAACTACGGCAACTTCGCGACACCACACCGCTACAGAAAACAGCTAAGCTTATGAGCGAGCTAGCGCTTTACTTCTACATGGCTGCTACCACTGGTACTTGCGAAAAATACTTTTGAACAATGCTGGAAGCACAATTTTTTTCCGACAGGGCCGTCACCCTGTCAGCGAGGTGCGATGCAGCAATATGAGAGGGGGGGGTGTCAGGACATCCGGACATCCCCCCTGGATCCGCGCCTGGCAACACTGCCATCAGAAAGGCCGCAGGCATCATTTTGCAATACTATTTCAGATTATTACACTCGCCTTCCATCAGGCTTCACCCCCGCAACTAAGCCCTCGATTCCCCCATGGTGTTTGGAGCGACCTGCAGTGCAATTCCCCGTACCAGGAATCAGAAAAAAATCTGAGCTGTCATCACCTGCTCTTAAACAACCAACTCTGCTCCTTTTGCACGAGAGGTACGCCGACCACGTACATATTTATACTGATAGATCAGCAACTCTCCCGTGTTCCTCTGGAGCCTTGGCTTTCCCAGCGAAAGCCACCACCATCAGTTTCAAGACGTGTCACCCAGCGACATCGATAGCTTCAGAACTTGCACCTCTTCGCGCTGCACTTCGTCTCGTCAGCCAAGAACAACCTCAAAGATGGTCAATATTCAGTGACTCGAAGGCAGCACTGCAGTCTTTGCTATCATCCCTGTGACGTGGACCACACGAACAACCGGTATTCGAGATTAGAGAACTAATGCATACCTTGACTGAGAAAGGGCACCACGTGACATTTCAGTGGCTTCGAAGTCACTGCGGCGTCAAAGGGAACGAACACGCCGATAATGATGCCCGGTCGGCTCTTCAAGGCGTCGAAGAGGAGCCGATACCGTTATCAAGGACAGATGCCACTGGAAAACTTCGAATGCTCACCCGTGATATTACGTTCTCCCTGTGGAACGCAGGAAGTTTTCAAAGCAACCGGCTGCACAACTTAGACTCCTCTCTACGCCTTTGCATCCCAGCTGGACTTTGCCGTCGCAAGCTACCCTACTTTTTCGAATATGGCTAGGAGTGGCCTTTACTAAGTCTTTTGCATTCCGAATCGGATGGGCCGACGACGCCTCGTGTGATGACTCTGGTAGCGAGGAGACTCTCCAGCACCTTCTCTGTGACTGTCCTCGCTACAATTTACAGAGACGATTGCTCACAATCGCGATAGCGCGTTTTGACCAAAGACCTCTACCAGAGAAACTTATTTTAGAATGCCGACATCACAAGCCATCGCAGTGGAGGGCGACGAGCGCACTGTTGCAGTTTTTAAGGGCAACAGACTTGGACAAGCGGCTGTAGCCTGAACAGATGTTTATAGTGCTGCAAGTGCTACTATGCTGTCCACCTGCGACCGATTGTGATTGTGTGTCTGTGCTCCTTACTTTCTTTATCTCTAATTTGCTGTCACTTTACCTCCCCCTCCCATCTCTCCCCAGCATAGGGTAGCAAACCGGATCTTTCCATTTGGTTAACCTCCCAACCTTTCCCCTTTCTTCTGTCTCTCTCTTTCTTGATTATTGTGGCCAGGATCAAGGAAATATTTTTGAGCGGTCCGGTCACAGCAGTCACCGCCGACAGACCTCCCAGACGACGCGCGCTACTCCGGCCATACCTACTTCGCCATACCCTCCTCCGCTTTCCGCCTCGCGGTACCGCTGCACCTTCCTCTCCGCTTTCCTCCTCGCGTCTTTCATAACCCCGCAGCGCTCCGCGTTCGCTTTTTCATCCTTCGCTTGTTCACTCAGTTACGCCGACGCCGACGCTCGCCGAAGGAACGGGCGCATAAGAGCTGCGCTCTAAATGAAAACTGAAGATACAAAACCTTAACACGCACTAGACACACAAGCACACAAATATTGCCACTATAGAGGAATTAGCAGCGGCCGCATAAATGGTCCAGTACCTGGGCAGTTGCGAAATTGGTCTATTTGCTCTTCGTTCTGGGGCCCACCTTCATGTGTCTTAGGCGCGGTGCGCAAGACATGTTCGGTAAACGTGAACATCTCCGACGCAGGTGCATCGCCGCCACAACACCAACGACAACCTGGGGGTAGGCGAGGTCTTGCAAGAAACGGGCAGCGACGGTGCCGGCCTGGTGGCGAAAGGCACGCACCGGCTGTTCTTGGGCTCCATAGCAGAAGCGGGACCCCTGCTGCGGCCGCAGGCACTGCAGCTGGTCTACAGACCACTTCTGGTGTTCGCTCCCGCCGGGTGGAGGCCAAAGAATGAAAAGGTGATCGTTGGTGCTGCGTTAAAACACCCTTTCGGCGACGCGGCTTCCGCTTCTCTTTTGATTCGAAGCATAGTTTGCATCATGCCAGCCGATTGTGCGGTATATAAAGACAACTCTCACGGAAAGAAAAGGCAAAGAGATTGCACAAGAACTGCATAAAACCCGGATCATTTATACATTTGTCCACAGACGCACTTTTATCTGTATTATAGACCACAGATGCACGTAGCTTCGCGCGCATAAACCACCCCAAATGGCTAGTAGGCGCGAGAAAGTATGTCTGTGCCTGTCGCATACGAAATGAGTAAACCACAGTCCCCATGCATAAACTTACATCATCGCTAATGAGAACTAGTGCTTTGACATGGTTGGCGCGTCCATCATGTCCCATAGGCGCAATGGACCGTTTGCAACAATATTCTGCGCAAGGACGCGAAATGTTTTCCAACCTAAAGTTCTTATTCGACATCTCGCCATTTTCTGAAAAACTCAATGAGTCGTCGTAGATTCGTTCCAACTCGCTTGGGTTTTTTTTTTCTTTTCTTTTTTTTAACCTTAAGCCAGCATAAGCCAGCGATGGCTTGTTATGGCTTGTCATCGTTGATAATCCAGGAGAGTAGTAATGAAGAGCGCGAATTCTAGGCCAGAGTTATAGCTATATCGTGAAGCGCATGTGAGTCATCGCTACAGGAGCTGGCCGGCAAGCAGTGAAACACCACCAATAGCGACAGCGGGAATATGCCTCGTTTTTCAACCCGATGCTGTAGTTCGGCCACTGCACGGAAGAGGGCGCCCACTACCTCTCATATCGTCTGTTCCCTAATTAGGCGAGAGCACGTTCTCGCGCTCCGCAGACGCAATAATGGTACGCGCAATTGGTCTCTGCAAATTGGTCTAAAGAGCGCTATCTTTTCCGTATCATAAATCGCCGTTCCTGGAACTCTAAGTTACCGGGAGCAGCCTAGAGCAGCTGGGTTAGTGGCGTCATCTGGTGGAGCCATACATTTCATCGGACCCAACCTTACCGCTATCGGTCGCGCGCGTACCGTGGAATAGCACCAAGTGGAGCATGAAAGCGATAGCTTTAATAAATGCGAAGCATTTCTTGGCGAACATTTGCTACTTTGACAGTCTCTGTCTGTCTATCTATCTATCTATCTATCTATCTATCTATCTATCTATCTATCTATCTATGTCTAGCCGCCTACGTCTTTGTGCTCTCATGCATGGTCATTTTAACTTGGTATATACCAAAATTGGCATACTATGACGAGAGTATATGACGAACATAAATGATATGTCATGACATGCGTGTCATGTAGGTCACGAAAGAGGCGCCTACGTCTTGGTGCTCTCATGGTCTTTTCGTTAACTTGGTAGGTACCAAAATTGGCATACGGCAGGAGTGTGTGACGAACATAAGCGATAGGTCATGACATAAATGTCATAAAATGCGTGTCATGTAGGTAGGTCATGACAATGAGCCAGCGAAAAAGATTAACACTTAAAAACCACTGAAATGGGTTCCGACGTGCGTACTAAGTGAAGGAAACATTAAGGATGATGGTAGAAGTCATAGTCATGAGCATGATTCAGCAACAATGAATATGCCTCAGCGAAAAAAGATTAACGCTCAAAAACCACTGAAATTGGTTCTGACGTGGTCACTAAGTGAAGGAAACACTAAAGGATGCTAGTAGGAGTCAAAGTCATGAGCATGACTCAGCGAAAATGACAATGACACTGGGAAAAAATATTAACACTCAAAAACCACTGAAATGGGTTCGGACGTGGGTACCAAGTGAAGGAAACACTAAAGGATGATGGTAGAGGTTATAGTAGTGAGCTTGATTCAGCGAAAATTACAATGACACTGCGAAAAACGATTAACACTCAAAAACCAATGGAATGCGTTCGGACGTGGGAACTAAGTGAAGGAAAGGGCTAAAGATTTATGGTCGAGGTCATAGTCATGAGCATGACTAGACTTTTGCCTTAAGGTCTCTTATGCGTAATAAAGGGACTCCTGAGGACTCATGACATGACTCATGACATGCGCGTCATGTAAGTCATGAAACAGCCGCCTACGTTTTGGTGTTCCCATGGTCGTTTCGTTAACTAAGTAGGCTCCCCGCACACTGCTTCGCATAACATCGATTCCCACGGGGCTTTTATAAGCGTCAGTTGCCCTGGTACTGACTGGAACACTGGACTACACTTCCTCCATACTGTAACGCGTTCGGGAGCGGCCCCGGTCGTATAATGGAACAGGTTGTAACGTGTCTTTGCATAAGTGCAATAAATCACCCGCCGCGGTGGCTCAGTCAGCTAAGGCGTTGCGCTGCTAAGCACGAGATCGCGGGATCGAATCCCGGCCGCGGCGGCCGCATTTCGATGGAGGCGAAATGCAATAACGCCCGTGTGCTTGCGTTGTAGTGCACCTGAAAGAACCCCAGGTGGTCAAAATTATTCCGGAGCCCTCCACTATGGCGTGCCTCATAATCAGAACTGGTTTTGGCACCTAAAACCTCAGAAAGAAGAAGTGCAATAAATCTGTGGTCAAGAAATCGCCGCAATATACCGTTGTCATCGACTTCCTGCTGTCGTCAAGCACGTGCTGGCGTAACGTATTTAATTGCTAGCCTTGCACGAACACGTTTGTTCGTTTGGTAGCGCTTTGCAGAACCCCAAACGATGCTGAAGAAATAATAAGAATAAATTAATAAGAATAATTTAATAAATACAAGCCTGATATAGGATTTGTCAAATTACGCTGCACGGGCATGCGCGAGCCCATGTGCAGCGAGTTGCAGCAGAGTTTGCGGCTCACGATTCAGTTCCATAATGGTCTCCGGGGAAAAAAATATTTAATATCTATCCTGGAGAGGTAATTCTGAGCTTTGAAATTGATTTCTTCAATGTAATTATCTTACTTGAACATCCTAGAGCTCCCTTTTACAGTAAAAGTATTCTTGCGCCAGTACACTGTATGGATTTTAAAAAAAACATAACATACAAAATGTCGGCTTTGGTCCACTTTAAGCCCTGATTTTCGCAATAAAGTGCTCCGTGTAAAAATATGACACTAAATGCATTAGACAGGCCTATTTCTCGGCCCTTCCGTTTTCGTCCTTATCTCACTTTGATTATTGTTTTGGGCGAGACATGATTTTTTTTTCTTCAATTTGGCCCCTGAACCACGCTCGGTATAGTTCAGTTCCAGTACTTCAGCGCACAGCGCAACGGCTGTCGCGCTTCAAGCAGTCGGCATGCGCAGAGTGGGAATGTAACGTGAATTTCCTCAACAATTGAGGGCTTGGCTGCGTTGCCCAGTCCTCAAATCTACCATAAATATCGTCTCTGCCCTTTCTTCCTGTCATACCTACCAGAGTGTACCAGAAGACGGGAGGTATAGAACGAGTGTTATCGGAGTTCGCTACTTCTATTGCCAGCCTGTCCATTTTATAGCGCAGGTCTGATGCGCCCGTTAAGCACTACGAAGAATGAAAGCGCGAACGCGGAGCGCAGCGGGAATGGAAGACGCGAGGAGTAAAGCGGAGGAGGAGGTTGCAGCGGAACTATGAGGCGGAAAGCGGAGGAGGAGGGTATGGCGAAAGCGTGAGAAGAAAGGCGTAGTACGGCGATGATGGCCACGAGATGACGCCAGAGTAGAGCGCGTCTGGGAGGTCTGTCTGCGGCGGCTGCTGTAATTCGCGCCCACGCGCCACCCACGCGCTTGCTCTCGTGATCTCCAGATTAGCGGGGCAGTCGCGCCACACTTGGCTCCGTTTGCAACGTGCCACACGCGACAGATCGTGCGCGCCAGCCGATATATCGCAATATGAGAACACAGTGTAGAGTTTCGCTAAAATTTCGAATCAGGGAGTATCGTAATCGTCGGTGAATTTTTTTTTCTCACTTTCCGGTTGATCACTCCTCTCTCAAAACACGTTAGAGCCCACACCTTAGTGGCGCGTGCTGGAGACGTCTAAAACGCATGGAAGGGCTATCCTGGTTCACGTCAGCGTGACATTAGTTTTATTTCAGCAAAATAATACCGGGAAATAACTTTGAGCGAGGCAATAAATAGCCATAATTTTTTGGCTAGAAAATCGGAGATGGTCGACTGACACGTCTGGGAAATTTAGCTTGGAATGACCCCATTTCAACGTTAGCGGAACGATAGCAGCGCCAGATATCCCTCTAGTGCTGTTTGTATGGAACTCTATTGTTCGAGTGATTGTGGCACAATAGCCGGCCTTGTTTACGGCGTTCATAAAGTGCGCAAGAAAACCACCGTGACGTAAGATTTCGTACTTTCCAGTTCACCGGACTACGGGCGCCGCTTCCAAGTACTGTACACGTGCTGACATTGGAGAGGCTGTCGGCAAATCAAGTGCTGCTTCGCCTGGAACATCTCGCCGTCACCAAAGCGATCGTCATGCTCAACGTCACGGTAAGTGTACGCGCAATAAAGAGCGCTATCTTGTCCGTATCAGTAATCGCCGTTCCTGGAATGCTAAGTTACCGGGAGCAGCCGGGTTAGTGGCGTCATCTGGTGGAGCCATACATTTCATCGGACACTTTGAAAATTAATATATCGAAACTGGTTCAGTCCTGAGAATTCGTTCCAAGTGGATACGGCTTGCGAACTCAGCGGCTATAATTCGTAGATTAAAAGATGTGCCGCAAAATAATTAATTAGGATGTCAATTAGCGTAATTATGTTAATCATTAAATTAGGCGTTTTGATTTCTCGTGGAAGTAATTGCAGCCTCATCAAGTAGTTTAGATCAAGGATTATAATTGTGCTATCTGCCACAGGCAATTTTTTTTAAAATTTGGTGCAGCTAAAGAGAAACACCCAGTATAGAATAACCATCCTAGCAACTGAACTCAATGTTACTGCAGCCCCGCTATGGGCAGCGGTGTGCTGTAAAAATTGCCATTATTCCCATTCCTACGATTACTATAAAACAGCACTACTACCATTACTCTAAAGCCATAAAGCATTGCATACCTCCCTCAGCAGTTGTAGTGGTGGTTTTCAACAGCTTCGCTGGACATCCGCATTCACAGGGCCGGGACGTCGAGTTTTTTGGGGATGGAGCTTTGCAATTTTCAGGTTCTCACCGACTGTAGTATCCTATAAAGTTTTTATTGCGATAGCAATTATATGGACACTCCAAAGCAGATTTCTGCCGTCAGCGTCGCCGTCGCCGTCGCCGTGAGGTTCCGTATGACGTCAATGGAGATGAAATCGTCGCCGCGTGCCGCCGAACGCTGTATGTGCGAGTGAAAGGGCGCGAGGGACGCGCGCTTTCACGGGGAGTGAACGCACGGCGGAGAACAAACGCGCGTTCCGTGCCGTGCTCCCTTAAGGACTGCAGAAGTAGGCGTCTCTGTTCTCCTTCACAATCACCATGTATGTAGAGCAAACGCGCCTTCTTCCAACGAGCGAGAGGCCGTGGGGGAGGGGGAGGGAAGGGAGGCGACGTTTAGCTGCGGCACGCAGTGCCTATTTATATCAGAGGCTCCGGCAACAGTCACCAACGCCGCACGCATTTTGAGCGAACGCGGGCAAAACGCCGATGGCGTCGACAACAGTTCTGCGTGTTGTTGCTACCAAAGCCGCTCACCTTACTTCGTATGACATTGCTGTGTTGCTATCGCATTCATTGCTTCGCCCTTAGGGCGAAACTGTGACATTTTTTTGAACTGAAAGCCACTCGTTTAGGTTGCAGTCTTCATTTTGGCACGTAAAACCTCAAAAAGAGAAGAAGGTTGCAGTCCCCTAATGTGATTTAAGATGGTTATAATGCGCGAATCGTTTCAGAATCGCGAAAACTCCCAAAACACGAGGTGACAGCTAAACGTCTGAGGAACGCTTATGTGTACAGGGGAATAATTAGTCAGTAAACAAACATTAATTGCTACATATTTAAATCTTTGAAATAAAGGTCGGTGCTTGGTTAGAAATGTAGTCTCATGGCTTTGATTAATAGCGGTATCTTTGCATCTTAGACGGCTTGCTTCGAGAAAATATATGAGAAACCTAGAGCCCGTGTAGATGCTGAAATAAATCTGTTTTGAATACGTACGATATCGGTATGAATCATACCTGTACAGTCGTATCTTCTATTGCCAGTGTGCTGTTGATATGTTACGTACGTTAACAGTGTATTCAACTTTTCTTGACGCTTGTATTCAATCAAGCATTTAATCGTATTCTTTTTTTAGGGGCGAAGCTCCTTATAGCGGCACCCGTTCGTCCCCGTCGTAGTAGGTAGCCACGTCTAGTTTTATGAATTGCTCAATAGATGGCGTTGTGTGTCCGTATATGTATGTATACCCATATATACATATATATGTATATGTATAGTATAACCGGAAGCCGACTTCCGCTTCCGGTTCCACTTACGGTTCCGCTTCCGGAAGCCAGCTTCCGGCTTCCGGAGAACGCTTCCGGCGTTTTATGAAAAAAAAATTCCGAAAGTTGTGTCCGTAGTGCGGAATCGAACCAGGGACCCCTCGCTTCCGAACGCGCGGCGCTAACCACTACGCCACGAAGCGCACATAGACACACGCACCACGATGGCAATAAATACCCAACATTAACGAAAGGCCGCGTTTCTAGCGCGTTTCTAACGCGGTTGTGCTAGCGCGTTACGGCCCGTGTAAGAAGCTGGTGTAAGACGCTGTGGCCTCTCCGCCTTACCTTCAACGCGTTTCGAACGCGCTGCCCAAGGCGGTGGCAAGTCAAGTTCAAGTCGAGGAGCGTTTATGAATACGGGGGGTATACTCTCTCAGCAGTCATGTGATGGCGTCGTCAAACGCGGTGCACGTTCCGGCATGTGTAAATGGCTGCGTAAGACGCTGTGGCCGCTCCCCTTTACTAGAGAGTACTGCACGTTTCTAACGCGTTTGTGCTAGCGTCCCCTTAAGCGGGAGATCCGATGATCCCCTCCGGAGCTTCGCCCACTCATCATCATTCACCCCGTGGATATGCTGTGATTTTTTTCGGGAAGTTTTGTTTTACAAAAACTTCGGCAGACTCGCACGAAGGGCGATGCACCAGAAAGTTGTTTATTTTTTGGGGGTGTGAGCAAAGGGAAGTTAGGCCTAAGTAATAGCTGTGATAAGTCATAAGTGCCACCATTCCACGCGAAAAGAAGTGGCGTTGTCAAACTGAGCATGCGCAGAACGCAACCACAGCTTTGCGCGTTGTGTAGCTCCCTTATTTTCTGAATATAATGTGAGGCACTAACCCTCGCTGACGCCGTTTAGCATGAGAAACCTGGCGGTACCTTCGAGGCGACAGCCACGTTTGAGAATACTTAAGATAAAAGGCATACGCTGTTAATGAAATGTGTGAGTGGTGGCGCGCGGCAATTGTAAAAAATCTGAGAAATAATTTAGTCAAGACCATAAAACCTGGTCTGAGCGCCTTTCCTGTTTAATAATAGCATCTACCTGATATACCGAGGCACTTATGTGGAACATCACGGCGTCTCCGACGACAACCATTCGCGTGTTGCGTCCATATAATTGCTTTCGCTATAAACTAATAAACCGTCGTCCTACTGCCCTCACTTTAGAGATCTGCAGCGCCTTGTAAATAAAATTATGCTACTTTGACGCATTTATCGGCAGTCTGTCACATTTCGTCACTAAATGTCCTTTCTAGACGTAGTTTGAATGCATGATTAAATCATTTGAACAGCGAAGCTGTTTAAGCCAGCCGTAATTTGTGGTGCGTAGCAAGACACTACCAAGAAAGAAAATAAATTTTCTTGTCGAGGCGGGATTCGAGCCCGCGTACCCCCGGTCCCAACGCCACGGTACCCCCGGGTCACGCTAACAGAACGTGCATTTATGGGAACCATATAATTGCGTTCGAGCGTCGTCGTCTTCGTCCACAGCTGGCGCCTTCGTACGCTCGTGTTCTGCGATGTGAAGAGGTTTTGCGCGCTATGAGAGCGGGAGAGAGAGAGAGACGCATTCACGGAGCGGGTCTCCTGGAACGCGGTGTCGGTGTTGCAAGCTGCGCTATGCAACGCGCAGTCCAAAGGGCAACTGCGGATAACAGCGCTAGTGCGATCTCTACGCCACGAGACGCAGGGACACAAAGATTTGTGGGACTTGCTGCCACCGAGTATCGCGACATTTGTGAAAAAGGCATCCGCGGTGGCGAAGGGTATAATAGCCATTCATCATCCGTTTTGACGCCTGTGCAATCGCACAGCTGGCGGCAAACGGCCACGCACATGGAGCTGAAAATTGATCTACTTCCGGTCTATCTATCTACTTCCGTTGCTGGACGCGATCTCCTGGAACCTAGCCTATAACAGCTGCACTGTAAATAAATCCCCGTACGTTGCTACAAGGGTGCTAGTCATAGCGTTCGTCTAACTAAAGCCGTCTCCGACTTTTCATTGATTCATTGATTGAGTCATGGATTCATTGATTGAGTCATTGATTCATTATTTGATTTTGTCATTGATTCATTGTTTAATTTAGTCAGTGATTCATTGATCAATTTATTGATGGATTGATTCATTCATTGATTCTTTAATTCATTGATTCATAGATCAATTGATCGATTGACTGATTGATTGGTTGATTGGTTGGTTGGTTGATTTATTGATTGATTCGTTTTCAGCGGCTGTTGACGGGCCACCTACTGAAAGATCTGCAACCAGTCACTCTGGCAGCGAACCAGTTCCTCTCGAACGCCACGCGACAACATTGGCCAACAGGGAGGTTCGGTCAACAGCGGCCCCAAGTGGAGAGCGTGCGAATGATTGCCCCCGAAATTATGACGGTGCCGAGCACGGGCGACAACGTAGTCAGGCTCAAACCACGACAGATAGTCACGTTTCTGGCTACCCTAGTCGACGAATGACTTGGCGCGAGTGAAAGTCCGCATAGCGTTAAATGTATTGATGTTATTCGTGTATAATTTTGCTATACCATCGCTCACGAATCATGATAGAGTAGGGTAGCGTGTATACGCCCCTTCGGAAGAGGGGGCCGGGGGGAGTTGCCTGCACTATTGTGAATGCGAAGATATACACTAAAAGCAAGATCACCGACGAAAGTAATTATACTTTAAAGTGTTCACATACATCTTCAAGCACTTTTGATTAGTGGTTTCTCAGTATAGTTTCAATAATCTCTGTAAATTTTTCTAGTAAACCAAGGCTGAAAAAAAAGACAGCTAGATGTATGCTTTGGCCTCAGTATGTCATCATGCAGTGCGTTCGCTTCATTTGTTGCTTTTGAGAACGTTTTACATCAACCATATTTTTCAAGTATGCTGGAGAGGAAATCGTTGACGTTGGGATATTAGACGTCCCTGTAGAACGTTCGCGCATGGAGTCGGCCATTCCGTAAGCTTGACAAAACTGACAGAAGAAATAAATACTGTTCATACCGCTCTGCTACAGTACAATTTTTAATTATTCTTCTGATGCAAAATGAGGTGAAATTAAAAGTTCAATGGACGAAAAAATTGGCGCCTGCTGGGGTTATTTATTGTTGTTCTTGGATTGACCGCTCCGAGAGATGTTGATAAACGTGTAAGTTACATAATTTTCTTACAACGCCCTGTACACCCCATTGAGAGAGAGAGTCTTGGTGTTAGCATGATGCTTAAGTTCTTGCAGTTTTCTTCCCAATTTTAGCGTTCTTAGAGGGGCTGACAACCAGCAAGAATGCGTTGCGAGACGTTAAGGGAAATGAAATGGCCATGATTTATAGTGATAGAATCCAGCACGCTGTTCGCGATTTAAGTAGGAATCATAATTTTAAACTGGCAAAGAAAGTCTCGAAAAGCAGTAAGTGGCGAGGCATGACGCTGAATCTTGGTACTTCGGATGTAGTCTGTGAAATTACTGTACGTAAGTCGACTGTTATTAGGTACAGCATAATAATTGCTTACAATTGCAGTTGGTATATTACTGGACGCTTGCGCTTTATTCTATGCTCCAGAAATCAAAAGCGCATGCATGGATACGACAACCCGCAGAACTGCGTATCACGTGTAAAAGCGTCGTTTCGTTCTTGATCCGATTCGTTTCGTTTTTACTGGTTAACGACCAAAGCAGTTGGACAGGAAACCACGAAAACACGTAGCTATTATCGCAGAAATACTTTAACACTTCGGAAAACATGAATCGCAGGAACACCGACTTGATAAAGAAAATAACACTTTCTCACAGCTACGGCCACACTTCTGTGCCCTCCACTAATACTGGCACATAAACGCTATCGCGCTCCCCTATCACCGTTTGCAACATGCTTCCAGTGAACGACTACAGCCTCACTGCAGATAAAAAAATTCTGATAAAAAAATGTTCCACGGTGTTTTCCGCGTTACGACTTCATGATTAGACACTGACCGATAAACTTTCCATTGCACTAAAGAAATGGGTACCATGAAAATTCGTTGTCAGTCCCTTTAAATTTGTGTTTCGTGCAATCCGTCATCTCCCGTTTCCTGATAGAAGCAATTGAACTAATATCTGAAACCGTGTGCAGAAATTATTTTCTGCAAGCATTGTGACAAACAAGCAAAAATTATTCTTAATACATAGCTGACCAAACGCGGCAAGTCAAACGTTCCGTCAACAGTAGTTTAAGCTTTCAGCAAAGTGGCCGCTTGCAGCGATATTTAGCACATAGAAGTGGAAACATACTGAGCATACAATGTATCCACCGATTACAGTATTTTTTTTTTTTTTGGCCAGCGCACGATCGAACTAAAAAAAATGTCAAGACGAGTACAAGTATGTGCACCGTAACTGAGAGCGCCATGTACGTGTATGTGGCGTACATATGTGCATGCTGAGCGAGCATCGTTTGACTCATGAACAGCGTGCTGAGTTATTAAACACTGGGTATGTGGTCAATAAAGAATTTCTCGAGTGGATGGCACGCAGGAAAACTACGGACACAGCGCTGCATTCAGCTTGCTATATACGTATACCTGTGTCCTGACACCGCTTCGCCAACACAATTTAGTGAAGATGAACTGCACGTTCACCGCTAAAAGTTGGTATTAGTTTTGCAAAGCACCTAATATACCTAAACTCCTTTTTGGTATCCTGTATGACACGAAGAATATGGACAACGCTTAGAACAGCTGCAACGTAGCACGCCAACAACCCCTTCTTAACAACGTATCTGCGATCACGTCCTGAGGATACCTACATCAAACAATTAAAGAAAGTGCAGAATGTGCTGTTTTAATGCGACCAGAATTCTTATGTTACTTCGGGCACTTTCCTGGGGCTGACCATCTCGTGATGTATCAATTTCTCTAGCCGTTTTCCCACTGGTCTCGGTTCTGGTAAACCATGATCGAATGGATAGTAGTGCATCGGGCTATTATGCTGAGGGAACAGGATTCACGAAACCAACCGTCGAACCAACTTGGGTCGCTGGGTACGTAGCACTGTGTATCTATGTGCCCCTCTTCAGCGAACCTCTTTGACGCCGACATGCGGAACCTCTTCAATGAATCTCTCTGACGCCGAATTGAAGCACTGAGTATGTGTCGCTCGAGCTGTGCTGCTCTTCAATGCATCCTCTTTGATACCAACTTGGGTAACCAGGTGTGTGCCATTTCGTATGTGCCGCTCTACAGTGACAAAAGTGGCTCCTAAAATTTTCTGATGCTCGGCGGAATCGAACCCGCGCTACGCGCGGAGTTCGCGGGGGCATTGCTAGATGGCGCGACGCGTAGAGTAAGAAGCGGGAGAGGGTATCCCGGCTGCATACATGTTTCGTCATTGGCAATACGTCAGTGTCGCCACATTTCTTCAACGCTAATCGCAATAACGTCCATATTCAGCGTGAGATGGGTTCTGCAGAATTTTTCTTCATTTTTGTAAGTTTAAGCACGCTTACGAAATGTGCTTTGTTGCCGGATAGTTTGCTTGTTTGTCTTTCTTGTTTGTTTTGTTCGTGTTTCTTTGTGTTTGTTCGTGTGCGTTTGTTTGTGTTTGTGTGTATTTGTGTGCGTGTTTGTATGTGTGTTTGTGTGGTTTTTCTTTCAATGTCGCCCCCATGTTATCATCCTTTGCTCAGTAGACAATCTATTGCTTGTGGAGATGCCGACAACAGTTGCCAACATTTCCACTTTTATCAGAATAGATCACTCACTCAAGGCCACACATAAGTCCCCTGAAGGCATTTCAGCAAGACAAGGCGAAAGACGTTCTACACTTCACGTAGTAATTCATCGAATTACAATGTCGACGGTTGGAGTGGACAGTAGCCAACGTATTTCACATACGCTAATTCTCGCACAATATTGCGGTTTTATAAGCGCCTCGGAATTTCCGACAATCTGACAATCTCGCAGGTTACGCTTTCAAAACCCGTAATAATTTTGGCCTACAAATTTATGGTGTTTTCATATTTACGTAGTTACCGCCGAAAACGCTGCTAAGTTTACCCGGAAGCAAGGCAATATCATAGGTGAACGTGTGAACCACCCGCATGAAACAGTGACAAATCAGAAACACAAATATGTGCAAGGGTTAAAGATTTTGCGAGTTGGTAACGTTGCATCTTGACCATCCTCCCAGCGGAAACACCTCGGCCTTCACTGCCACGACTGTTATTGCGCACGTCTTTTTAATCAATGCGAAGTGATGGCAAAGCACAGGACCCAGCTAACACGCGAAATTATTGAGGCTGAAATGATGAATAAGCTGGGTGATATATGTATTAGCGAAGCTCGCGTTGCGCTGTTTAATCACTATATTAAATTTATTGCCGCGTTTTAAAGCAAATGTGGCCACGTGCTTCAATCATGACAGTTCATATACATCAGCGGTTATCTTTGTATATCAGTCTTTTGCCTTGTTTTATTCCTTTTTGCCAGTTTATTTATTCGGAGTTTCATAAAAATAGATCTAGTTGGAAGTCAGCGCTCTTTACCTCTTCCTGTCCCTTTTTCTAAGTATGCGTGCTCTATGAACATATTCAAGATAGCAAATATGTGCGTCCACAGAACGCTTAGTCATGAGCGAGGTAGCGGATTATTGAGAGATTTTGTCACCAGCTGGGATTTTCTGCACTGGAGCACTTGCGCTCAGCCTGAAGATGCTCAGAAAGACAAAGCTCAAGCGCAAAGGACAAGGTGCTGGCAAGGCGACGAACAAGTTCGCAAATAGCTTTCTCCAGTATCTGCACGGTACAGCGCTTGTGAGCACTTGTTCTTTTTGCCTACCCCCCCCCCCCCCCCCCTTTTATTAATTTTTTTTAGTATGCCAAGCGGCAGATCCTTCGAATTAAAGAAAAATTGTGCAGAAACCATCGAGGGTTATGGTCAATGCAAGCGTACAGCTCGCTCGCTCGCTCGTTCGAACGATCGAACGTCTTCCTTGCCGAATACGACCACCGACCCAACCATGAAAATAGGCAAATATTGTCACGTGGTAGTGACGGTCAAAAAACGCAGTAGAAAACTGTGAATGACGAAACTAACTCTTAGTAACTTGCCCACAAAAGCAAGTTACAGTCAAAGTACAGCGATAGCGGCGAACGGCGAAATCTGATCAGTGGGCCAAGCGCACCGGCTTTTATACATGAGTCGTCGAAGGTTCCAGAGTAATTGCTGGTGCCCCCGTGTACTACAAAATTCGCGTCGCTCATACAATCAGATTACACAAGCTTCGGTGACAACAGACGAGGGATAGAACCATCGAGAACATTCCAGTAAGTTCCAATCATGCAGGCGCGTCTTGCGCTAAGCAGTGGGTGAAATGCAGTCCCCTAGAAAAGGATAAGCAAGTACACGATGTCAATATAATTTGTGGACACCAGGCACCGACGTCTCTCTGGTTTTTTTTTTTCTCATCCACAAATTAAAAAGAAAGGAAATGTGCAGAAGCCATCGGCGATTATTGTAAGTATAAGCGAGTAGTTAGAAGAAACGAATGAATGGAGGAACTAACGAACAAAGGAAAGTTTTTGTTGCTGAGTCCGAGCACCGACCAACCATGAAAGAGGCAAAGAATGCTAATTGCTTTGAGAGTACCAGCAGTCTGAAGCAATTCCACCGGCTGTTCTGAACATAATTACTGTGACAATAACAGGCTCTTACAACGAATAGCGACGCCTTTTGAATCTCAAGAACAATTTTTCTGCGATGCACGCAACGTCCTTTTCGTCCGTTACAGTGTTGCCTCTGCTGCGACCTCCGGATGCATGTACAGACTCTCCAAATCCGCGTAGCACATAAAACCCCACACAATTTGGCAAGCTTCAAATCTACGCGATAGTAGTTTCATCGGCTGCCGAAGATGTTCCACAGGCTAGTTGGTGATTTCTCAAGGGGGTCGTCGAATAATTTTCTTTTTCTTGGAGGCCATATTGCGAGTAGCATATCGACTTCCGCTACACTATTGGAAGCACTTTTCCCGGATGTGTTGTATCGTCCACCTTATTTAGGTCGGCCATATCAGGACGCACTTGGGTGGATCCGTAGTATGTGTCTACCTCCTCGAGTCCAAACCGTTTTCTTTAAGTTGCATTCAGAAACACCTCCCGTTAAAACTTCGTTCAATTCAAAAGGATGCTTTGTGTCGTGAAAGCAGTAAATGCTGTCAAAGTAGCAAATGTTGCCAAGAAATGCTTCGCATTTAATACAAGTGGCATAGAGGGAAAAAAAGGGAAGGAGCGGGCTGGCAACAGGCCCCCTGAGGAGGCGTAACACCTACCTATCCCTGAAAGAGAGGGCATACAAACTCATTAGGAATATAAAATGAAGGTAAGTAAAGCGGAAAAAACTAAATGAGATATCACAATGACAAATGTAAAACAATGACTAAAGAGGTCCGGCCGATGGAACAAAAAGAAACATGACCACATGGGTAGCACTAATTATTAACTAGTAATAAAACAAAACAACAAAGTCCGAGCTCTCGTCACTCGCAAAATAAAAGAAAGCAATACGCTACATCAACATCCATTCAAAGCATAGAATTACATTATTAAAAAAACACGCTGTAGTGCTCGTAATCTCCAAGACATCCGTACAACTCTGCGCGCCTATTGCACGGCTTAGCTCTTCACCGCAACGTCGCTACCTGTCGATCAGACGCTTCTATGAATAAAAAGAAAACGGAAGGGGTGAGGGGTGAGGGGGAAGGAGGGGGGCACGCGATGCTGCCTCCTCCGCCGATGCTGTGGTATAGTTACACCGCAGCGACCGCTTCGTTTCTATGTCCGCTGCCACCGACAGCGTCGTGGTCAAGTTACCTCCCTCGCGGACGTAGCAAGATGAGGCTGGCTGCCGTCTTCGTGTGTCCTTTAGTGCTACTGTTCCACATTTGCCCAGCGACGACTGCGGGAAACAAGTGCGAGCTAAAGGTGAGTGATCATCGAGATGCCTTCCGATCGTTCATGCACCTTGAGTAGCTTATTGTAACACAAGACAAACACAACCCGGAAAGCGACGCTTCGATCTCAGCTGAATGGTCAAGATGCGATATACGTAGAGACGGCTGTCCGTTTGACTAAGCTCACTGTGCCATTCGGAACGCTTCTGTAATGCACATTCTCAAATAATTCCCACAATGTGACCAATCGTGACACGTGCTTCGTAGTCGTCTCGACGTCCTATAGACCACCTTTACATCGTGACGTTGTAGTGACGGCGAAGGACCAGACAGTGGCGCAACTGCGAGTCGTGAAACTGATTCTTTATTCGGCCAACTTATACACACAAAAAAACAAAAAAAAACAAGCGACACTCGAGCACAACGATAGGGGATAGCACAATCGTCGGTCTTCGAAATCTGATGCAGGGGTGAAGACCTTGGCTACTTATACATGACTCATCATACATTCTAGCAGAATCGCTGGCGCTCCCACATGTTCTAGAATGTACACCGCTATTCTTTCTGCGTGATTGCCGTGCGACTGGCCGTGCGATTGGCTGCTCGAGGCTCCGTGCCTGTATTCGCGGGCTTCTTTCCCACTCGCAAAAAAAAAACATTTTTATGTAGCACGTATCGAGCTACAGAAAGCTGTATCGGAATTTTATCATGTTGCCCTACAATTTTCTTTTTCCACTTCTATAATTAGGACAGTACGCCTCGAGTTAGATAATGAATTACAATTGCTTAATTAAATCTCAGTAACGATAAAGTTACTGGCGGCTACTCCACTGTACTGAAAACAATATGTCTCAGGTTTTCTTCTAGTAACGCAATCGCTCTTTTTTAAATTCTTGGTGCATAATAGCTGCGACACCCCTGAGTGTGTGTGTGCGTGTATATATATATATATATATATATATTATATATATATATATATACCGGGTGAGTTCTAGTAGAGCAACAAACACTCCAGAAAGTGAGTGAGAAAACGGCGCCGCGTCGCACGCGTCATACGAAGACGTGGGTTCGTATCCCACCTGCTGCCAGTTGTTTTTTCATCCACTTTCATTTTGATTTACTTAATCATTTCTTTACTTTGATTAGG
Organism: Dermacentor silvarum; assembly: GCF_013339745.2. Lineage (NCBI taxonomy): Eukaryota > Metazoa > Arthropoda > Arachnida > Ixodida > Ixodidae > Dermacentor > Dermacentor silvarum. The sequence goes on from NC_051163.1 coordinate 56,101,819, forward strand.
AACTACAAACAATTTCCGCTATGCTGGCCTTATGTTGATTGTTGACTTTTCATCATGTGACTATCATCATCCTCATCAGCCTATATTTATGTCCACTGCAGGACGAAGGCCTCTCCCGGCGACCTCCAATTACCATGTCTTGCGCTAGCTGTTTCCAACTTGCGCCTGCAAATTTCTTAACTTCATCACCCCTTCACCCCCCCCCCCAAAAAAAAAAAGAACAAGGAAAATTTGACTATTTGACTTATTTGATTATATACGGGGTGATCATTTTTAAGTGTTGCGGCATGTTTAGAAATCGCCTATTGCAGATATCCTAGTCCTTGCGCTCGATTATTATGATAGGCGTACATGCACGAGAAATCTAAACACATAGTCAAGTAATTAACACACGTTCACCGTTTAACTTCCTAATTACTCTACGGCGCATATCGCAATTTACGAATTGTAGACGCTGAGTTTGCAAGGCGCATTCACCGTGAAATAATTTCCAGAATTACACCAGTAAAAGTGAAACTGACCTGGGAGATAAGGTAACCCGCCGAGGGATGTGAGAGCGGTACCCACAACCAATTCATGACGAGTGTGATGCTCTACCAAATGAACCACAGCCGAGGCTGACCGCCTGCTGCTGCTAGCTTGCTAACGCGTACAGCTTCGCTTCATCTAAATTCCAACATTGCGTTGGATCTGCGTGTTTTCTTTCTCTCTTTCGTTGCGCCTTCTACCCTCATAACATCATGCTTCGCTCAAAATTTTGTAGTAATCTCTGTGGAATCTCGAGTGTGAAACGAAGAATCCTGGCAACTCTGGGATAAAGGCTCACCCCCTCCTCACGTTAACTGCCGCAGGGGTGCCCCAGGCCGAGGTTTGGTCACATCAACGTCCACGTCCTCTGCCACAGCCACAACGACGCCGGCTGGCTGCGTTCGGTGGATAGCATCTACAATGACTGTGAGCAGGGCACTTACTCCATTCTGTTTGCCGCTCTAATCTGTCTTTCTGGGCATAGCTCATCATCTTCCTAAAGACATGCTGAGGCACCTGTCTACTCAGGGCGATTGCCCAGGAGTAGGGCGGATTACACAAATGCATCAGATGTATCGAATTTACAATTTGTAATTATTATATATAAATTAGAGGCAAGTACAATAGATCTATCTTTTCTTGAGCAGTCATTCGGAATGAACAATAATAAAAATACACATAAAAGAAAGGACGGGTGAAGAAACAAATGGCCTGCGAGATTAACCACCAGCATGAGGATTCACCCAAACTTCGTCCCGTCGGCTTCGAATGATTTTGTAGAGTGTTACATTATCTTGCTAGCTTACTTTTTATCGTAAATGTTTTGAATGCCGGGAGATTTGTCGAGTTTGTCCGATTATTACCCTTCGAGTATATCTTAGCATGCAAAGCAAACACAATTTTTACTTGCAAAAATAAGAGCCCAAGAGCAAAACATACAGACGAGGGTCCCAAACCAATAGGCTGCATCGGGACCCTCGATTATAAACAACGGGAAAGAAAGAAGGCGTGACAAGTATGCATGCAAAATGTTATCGAACAAAATTAGGAAAGCGATCCCATCTCGGCAGCTTATTTCGGGACCATTGCATGTCAATTAAGACTAAACTGAAAAGATGCAAGAAAAAATCTTATTACAATTTTAAATGCATATATATACAAGCATAGTTTATTTGACATGTTGACATAAGTTAATAATGATAATAGCAAATAAAAAGGATTCGACATCAATGAAAAACCAGCCAAATATACAGGCAGTTAAGGCGAAAGCAAAGCACAAGAACAGAACTATATCAACTACCTAATATTCGTTAAAAAGTATATTTTAATGCAGACAAAGTGGACAGTCACTTTAAACACTATGGCATATTATTCCACTGTATAGTGCCAGTGAAAGCTGATGTCAATATGCATGGAGGGTTACTTATCAAACACTGTCTAGATTATTTGACGCACATGCTCAAAGGTCACTTATGCGATTGAATTTAACAGGTTAAATGTACTAATGGCAAACGCTTAACTCGTACCGCAATTCACACGGTCTGTTTAACAGGCCAATGAACCAAGTGGTCATTGAAATCCGCGTACTTTGCTCCTTTTTTCTGAGCTTCCAAAACGTAGCCAATGGGGCCCGCCGCCTGGAATTATCTTTGATTTCAATGGTCCTTGAAAGTGCGCTTCTGCCTGCGGTATCACTAATAAAAGCCGACAGGCTAGAACAAAACGCATTCATTAATGAATAAGTATTAAACATCATACTTGAAATCATCACGAAAAGCGACGGAAACACGAGTATAAGGACCCAAGACTAGCGCTGTCTAACAATTTAAGTTCGTACAACAGGCAAACTCCGCCTGCGCGCGCGTGATATTAAGAAACATGAAACAAACCGGCACGCCCATCGCGTCTCAATATCTAACAAAACGATAGTAGGTTATCATACAACAAAGTTATCATACTGCTTTTTTATGCGAAAAGCAACTGAAATGTACTTAGTCAAATAGTGCGTGCCAAGTCGTGGAAAAACCACGTACCGCCCAGAAGTCATGAAACTAACAAACCCCATCGATGACGGGGTCGCCTTGGCGAACATAGGTCCACCAAACCGAAGTGTATTTGTTTAAGGCTGTACGAAGTTCTCTACTGTGGTTCATCTTTTCCTTTCTTCAGTACACATATACCTTTTTTTAAGGGAGCAGCAATATAGCGGGCCTGCTACTTCTTATTTTCATCCATATTTATTCACCTATTTGTTCGTTTGTATATGTCAGGAAAGAGCAGCGTCTTTCCTGCCTGTCGTATTTCGTTTGTTATCTCACTTAACCGCTAGAAAGCATGGTACATCCCTTGCTAAGGGCTGACAAATGTATCGCTTAACCTTAAGGAATAATAAATAAGCCATTGCTCCCGCTTAAAGAGTCACTGGCACATCTTTTGTCCTGGTATAGCGTAAGTCAAAACAACCGATAGTCATGAGTTTTTCTTCGCGGGCGCGCCGCAGCGGTGCGTTCCATCTACGACACAGTGCTGGAGGCGCTCGAGGAGAACAGCAAGCGACGCTACGTTTCTGCCGAGAACGTCTTCTTCTCGCGCTGGTGGAAGGACCAGTCCAAGGCTGCCCGCCGCCAGGTGCACAAGCTTGTGCAGTCAGGTAAGTCGCTCGCACACCAAGACATGTACAACCCTCCCTCAAGAGTTTTCGGAACACGAGATGCGAGTAAAATCTAAATTTCAACACAGCCTAGGCACAGGTCCTTCAACGTCAAGGTAGAGTTGATACTTCGCCGGACTATCATCACACTCCTGACATACATTTCACACTCTGTGGAGAAGTGGCGAGAAAATTTAACTTATTCTCATTTTCCGTGTTCCGAAATATTCCGAGGGCGGCTGTACCTTAGTAATTACCTTAAATGTACCTGCCTTAATGCGTAAACTGCTTTCGTCTGGCTGCTTTCCTTTAGGGATGATAGCCGTTCTACCGATCACAACGCGTAAGAAAGACAAATACTCGAAGCGAGCTTGATGTCAGGCAGCGAACTTCAAGAAGGATGTAGGAGGACGTGATCGCGACTCACGAGCCATGCCGTCGTTCCTACTTTCACTTCAACAGAAGGGCGAAGGCGGCGAGCCGAGCGGCGGCTGCGACGACCAGCGTCCGTTCAGCGAGTTCCTCGCCCGTTGCGGAGCTCCCAGTGCCGCCCGCCTGAGCTCTGTGGTGGTGACTCGATGCCCTTCCGTTACAATCCCTTCTTCACGTGATGCCCTTCTTTTAGCAGCCCGCACCGAATGCGCCGGCTGCAAGCGCCGACTCCCCGCGTTGCGGCGTCGACGGTCGCTACAAGGCAACTCCTCTGACGCCGCCCCTCCACCCTTTGTGTCTCCTTTCGAGGCCGCATTCGCGCATTGACGCTTGGGAAATAAGCCTTGCACCTTGTCGCCGGACTGTCCAAGGCGTTGTCCGAACTGTGGCATCATTTAGCGACGCCCGTGTTACGGTTAGTCCGCACCTATACGCTACTAGCACACAGTACAGGCAAGATATCCGCTTTAATATACCTGCTCTCGACGACGCGCGAAGCATCTAGAATTTGAAGGTTGCCTATCACGAGATGCAGGTCAATTTCCCGTCAACCCTCTCATATTTTCTTTATGACTAGCCTTCGAAATTGTCCCGCTACGCTGCCTCTTGGTGGTTTTCCTTCTTGCGTGGTTCACAAACGGTCCTTTGCGTAGTGTCTTCCTTGAGTCGGTCGGCCATAAAAAATACCGCTCAGCAGAAAAATAGGATGTTGTCCCCGAAAGAATATTTTGTGCTAGTTGGTGCCTGCTTGAGGGCATAATGCATCAAAAATCATGAATGTATCTAAATATGTACCTAAAATACACGAAGTGGACGTCCCGTTGAGAGCCATAGCGGATTTTACGCCCTCCCCTCCGCGTAGCTTCTCTAATTCCCTGCATCAAATCATGTCTCCTCTCTTGGGAAGAAGTAGCACCCACGTCTGCAACACTGACGAGTTCACCACGAAGGTCCAGGACACACAAACTCATGACTGTTAAGCCACAGTCTCATCTGACGTTAGGTCGCTTTTTACAAGCCTTCCTATTCAACTCGCCGTGCATGGTTGTACCACAGCTCTGGAGAAACACGCAACTTTACAAGGAATGTTTCCAAATTGAAGTGCTTAACCTCAGCAGCCTGCCACGTTTCTGTTTATTGAACACTTACTTCACCTTCGGCAATAGGTTATTTATGCTAATTCACGGAACCGCCACGGGAGGAGTAATTTCGGTCACTACCGCGAATTTAACCATGGAAGCCCTTGAGAATCATGCTCTTGAAAGCTGCATGCCATGTCCCATTATATTCTTGCGCCACGTGGACGATTGATTCTGTGCGCTGCAAAGAAGGGCCCTCGACTCTGCCACGAAACATATCAACAGCATGGAACCTGCCATACAATTCACGGTGGAGGAGGAGGTTGATGGCCGGCTTCCGTACCTGGACGTCCTCGCGAAACGGGGTGGAACAGGACTGTCGTTCAGTGTGTTGAGAAAGCACACACATATTGGCTGCTACCTCCATTTAGACTTGGTACGCCCTACCTCAGAGAAACGCTCTGTTATGAATTCGTTCATCATGAGGGCCAAGAAAACCTGCACGAGCGTTGACGACCGAAAATCAGATGTCACCCGCGTACTCCAAAAGCTCTCGTCTTGCGGCTACCTCCACTATTTTGCTTGTTCCGCGGAACCCAGGCTTACTTGCACAACGGCACCGCCTTGGTCTCCAAGAAGAAATTGGGCCTCCTTCCTTAGGTTTAAGGCGTAAGTGAACCCATAGCAGGCGATACGCCCATACGACGTACAGCCTGCACGTGCGCCAAGAAGAAAGCTTCGATATTAACCTGTGAATATGAAGGACAAACCAAAGAGTGAAAAGTTCCTGGGTGTAGCGTGTGTCATTCCATGCTCGAATTATAATTATGTTTACGTCGGCGAAAGCGAGAACTTCTAGAGGCACCTCAAGCAGCACCGAGACGACGTCAAGAAGCAACACGTATAATCGAGCTCGCTTTGGAAACATTGTTTCGTCAAGGCACGCTAATAACTCGTATCAGACACGTGTGATTGCCAAAATAAAACAATCAAAACATGCGTGGTTGTCCAGAGTCACTTCGTATTCAAACCATGACGGACACTCCCTAATCGCGACGACAGATATTTTCCACCTATGTTCGCTAGGTGTCTCGAACACGTAGTATGGCATGCTTAGCGACTGTTTGATGGCTTTTGGTCTAACTTGTGAAGAATTTCTCCCGTGTAGGAGCGGAAACGTAAACCTTACGAAACATCTTGTGGTCGCTGTCTTGTTTTTGTTCATCGTAGTGTATCGAAGCGGCAGAACCGTCGCGGAGGACTGCAACCTGGCTTTGCAAGCTGTATGTGGGATAGTGAAAAAGCATATGTGCTCATACGGCGCTACTCATCGCGTACTATGCAAATGCTTTGCACAGTACTTAGCGTTTCAAGCACTGCAACGTTATGCAAAACAGTGAAAAGACAGATTTCTTTCTGTGCGCTTGCGTATTACTCGCGTGATGGACAATAAACCTGAAACGCTCGTCAAAGGACATTGTCGCTTACTGAGCAGTATCTGCACATCCTAATGTATAGTGACATATAGTGTCAAGATATCGTGAATTACATAAAGCAGCTCATGCTCATTACCGAATTAAAGCGAATTACCGCGATATCGCCATTACACGCGGTAGCTTTCTAAAATAAAGAAACCCGTGGTATGTGTTACTTTAACTCGATAATCTATTTATGCACGGTGGCACCGAAGTTATGATAATTGAAAGTATCGTCCCAGGTCGACAAATCAGAAATGACAACCAGTGGATAAATATCCGCAGTTATCATCCCTTCAGGCAACAAACAGTCGTTGTTACCCTATCCGACCTATTATAGGGCAGGTGTTGCGGTACATTATGGGGCTCGGATGATTAGACAAAAGACAAATATACAGGATTTTCGGAAGTGTAAAAAAGCGAAGCATCTCATGAGAAAACCAAGGGGACAGAAAGATTGGAGGCTCGAAGTGATCGACAGTGGGCGAATGAGAGAAGCTCCAGCCTGTAACCGCAATTTTGACAAGAAAACTTGTCTCCGTAGAAACAAGTGCAGTTGACGAAACGGTGACTCTAGGTGACGCTTGGCTAGTTGGCCCCTTGTGTCCATAATTCTGTTCTCCTTACAAATAACTTCATCATTGGTCAATATTTAAGTTCGGTCGAATCGAGCATCTTGACAAGCGAGGAAGGTGGAAGCCCAAAAAAATTGACCTGTGGAAAATTGACGTGTGATGTGCTAAGATCCATGTTCTTGTTCTTGTTGGCCTCAGTGGGCAGTGGCTCATACCCACAGTGGGGGATTGACAATGAGTGTTCCGCAGGACGGCTTCAATTCGTGGGAGGCGGATGGGTTCAGAACGACGAGGCGGTGACCCACTACACGGCTATCATCGAACAGATGACGCTGGGCCTGCGGTTCCTGAACGAGACATTTGGTCCCGACTGCGGCGTGCCCAGCGTAGCCTGGCAGGCCGACCCGTTCGGACACTCAGTCACACAGGCGTCACTCTTCGCAAAGGTCAGGGGTCATGCGAACACGCACGCCGCTACAAAAATTGTCTTCTATGTAGTCGCTATGCCGCGTGGTATTACAACTGAAATGAGAGAAGTGAAAGAAACGTATAGGCATAGAACGAAAAATGATGCATCTGCAAGCCTTTCCAACAAGTGCTCCTTGAAGGTCACCTGACTAAAACGAACCTCCTGTCTACAGAAAATCAAAGTACTGAATAAACTCTAATATACTCAGAAGGAGAACAGAGGTAACTGCAAAGAGAGTGGAGTCAATCCTAATATGTATTAATGATTTTCGGCCGATCTTGCGCTTAGCTGGATGGTACAAAATGACACATGGAACGACAAAGGCACACTCAGAGCACACGCACAATGAACTGCACGGGTGCTAGCCCACGTGAGCACCCGTTGACATGCACTGTCGACAGAAGCAGCATGTTCGCTTTGTGCCCACGCTAAACAAAGCAAGACTGTAATATTACAGCTAAGGGGAGAGAGAGAGAGAGAGAGAGAGGGGGGAGAGTAAACATTTATTTTACTCCAGGTCCGGAGTCTGCAAGGGGGAGTTCCGCATTGGATTTCGTGCAGCGGTGAAGGACGGACATGCGACGGCATAGATACCTAATGTAAATGCAAAGCAATGTGCGCTGTAACTCCAAATTTGCTTTGTAACGTAATATGCGATTACAAATAATCGATTATAATAATCGATTAAGGGAAGCGCAGTCTAGGACTTCTTGTTTCTGGGGTTTTACATGCCAAGACCAGTTCAGATTATGAGGCATGCCGTAGTGGAGGGCTCCGGATTAATTTTGACCACCTGGGGTTCTTTAACGTCCACTACAACGCAAGTACACGGGCGTTTTTGCATTTCGACTCCACAGAAATGCGACCGCCGCGGCCGGGATTCGATCCCGCGATCTCGTGCTCAGCAGCGCAACGCCTTAGCTGACTGAGCCACCGTCGCGCGTCGCAGTCTAGGAGGGGCCGAAAGTAATGTGTAGGAATTAAATTAGAAAATTTGCACGCAGGACTTGGAATCTAATGCAAGACAGGGGTGATTGGAGATCCCTGGGAGAGGCTTTCGTCCTGCAGTGCACATAGAAAACGGCCGACGATGATGATGTAAAGCACATTTTGTTCGTGGAAACCGAGACGTCCTGTTCTTTCTGTGGCTTTCAAAAATGTGGCGGCATAATGTAAGAATGATTCCTGTCTCTCGATTCGGTTCATCTCTTATCCATCGTTCGCAGCCAGCCTATTCCCACCGATAACGATGGTGCGGCGTCGCGTGGACCACTGGAGAAAAGCGAAACGGACAAGATTCGAATTGAATCGGTACATTATCTCCGAATCTCTGTGGAGGTAACGGTCGTGATTCGAGAGCACCTTGATGAAAACCTGTGCACCGTTTTCCCTGGAGTGTGCGTGAGCTTTCAAAACGCATCCGTGTGCGGAGATATTGGTTTTCACACGAGGGTATGTGACACACTCACGAACTGTTGTCGGATGAATCTACGTGGTGTCATAATTAAGCGTTTAATGCGGCTAGTATGAGTAGCCTACTTTGCTTACGCGTTGGCTGGCTTGGCTTGGTATGGCTTGGCCAATCCTGGGTTTTTTACACCGCTCTTCCTAGTGAACCAAGTTGCCTACTGGCTTGGACCACTTAGGTATGTGCTGGGTGCTGTCTCGCTGAGCAGGCAACATGGCCCACTGGGAATGTGCCCGAAAAAAGAATTTATACAGATTAATTACATCCCCAAAGTAGACATGCACCATAATTTGAATGCTTATCTCATTAACGTACTCATCCTCAAACTCATTCCCAGAGGACGCATTCAGCCCTATTTTCTCGCACCAAAAAGTTTCATCCCGATTAAGGAGCTCAGAACGGGTACGTCACGAGAAGGTTGCGAACTCGCTATGCTCAATGATATTCGGATCAATATTGTTTGTCTCCATGCGTTGCAGATGGGATTCAGCGCCATGATGGCGGGCCGCGTGTCCATGGATACGCTGGAGCAATGGAAGGCCTCTCAACACATGGGTTTCGTGTGGAAAACAAGCGCCTCAACAAATGGTACGTCATCGCAATTGCCTCATGATTTTTTTCAGATGCTGCGAAGGCCGACACAGTGCACTCTGAAATCTCGAAGCACAAGAACATGGGTGCTTGCAGTTTTCTACAAAGTAATGCTGTCACTGAGCCGGCGCAGCTCTGTTTACAGGAACGCAATTTACGCGGACAATGTGGAATCAAATGCGAGCATACGCAGTTTCATTGGCATGTTATATTCCCATCATGCTGCTCTATTTAGCAGCCTATTGATAACGTCATGGAGGACGAAACAAAAGCTAGGAAAGAGAATTACATCAGAACCCTTGAGTCAGCAAGCCTCGGCAAAGGGGGCCCTTCACAAGGTTGCAGGACCTTTCAAGTCAATGTTCGCTTCGTGGTAGTAACAGTGGTAGCGGCATACCAGAGCACGACAAATCGCTTCCGCGGATATCCGCAAAGTAAAGGAAGTTTGGCGAAAAAGAAAAATTATCATCCACCTGACAGTAACACGAAGCTACAAGTCAAACCCTCAGACAGGTTTCTAAAACACACTTCAATGTTGAAGGAACATTTTTTTCTGGTCCAGGAATCGAACTCAGGACCAACACCTTTCCGGGGTGGTCGCTCTACAATCGAAGCTATCTAGGAGTCTAGCAAGGCCAAGTCGAAGTAATCTGTAGCTATAAGCGTAGGGTCAATTCGATATCCTAGCAAATGTTCGGTGTGTTTTTTCTTGGTACACTGTATCGCAGTATTATAGTGCACTCATTGGTACCTCTCCGTGACGCTTCCGCTAGTTTCCGCTCAGGCTACTACTATTCGTATCGCACCACGCGAAAAGTAGGCCGCTAGCCTATCACATGGGGAAGGCATTCTCCCCAAGAGGTATATATTTAATGACTGATGGGCATACTCGACAATACGCACCGGGGCGCCCTACTGCGACGATGATTGGATGAAACGGCGCCCCAGCGCGAACCGGTGCTTTCTGGCGAGGATGCCATACGTGTTTAAACTTCTCACGCGATGCTTCCTCCAAGCTTAGTTTCTTCCTCAATGGGTCATGCGATTTTTTATCACCGACACTGACACTACAGCATGCTTTCTCTCTTACCCTTCTTTTTTTCATCTCCGTGTCTCTCGTTACAGTTCCCTTAGTTTAGGGTAGCAAACCAAATGTTCTCCTCCGGTTAACCTCACTACCCTTCAACATCTATTTCTCTCTTTCTCCTTACATGAAAGGATCGACAGTGCCCGCAAACCCCACCCCTGCAGGTCACACGAACCCCGGCGAAGGTGGCGAGCTCTTCACGTGGGTCCCCTGGAAATCGTACTCGACGCCGGCCGAGCTGTGCTTCGACGCGTGCACTTACGAAGAACCCGTAAGTGACTTCCTCGCATTGGCACTGTTTGTGTTATTAAAGCCAAGCTATCACTGCCTCTTGCACGAACCGGCGGATGCGGTCTTGCCGAGTAGACAACTTGGACAAGGGAGTACGTGAAACTAGGCGCCCGAATAGCCAGCTTGCTGCTGGATGCTTTCATGCCCAGTAGACAACATGGGCCACTGGGCATACGTGCCACTGAGTACTGTTCCACTGGGTACTTGCCCATTCTTGGCCAATGCCCCTGGATGGGTATGTTCTACTGTGGCATAATCTTTAGAGAGTCCAACCTCTTTGTAATGACGTCTCATCTAACACAAAATAGCTTCGTTCTATCCGATATTTGGGATATATATATAGATATATAATGCAGAGAAACACTCTGCATATATATATAGATATATATATGCAGAGTGTTTCACTTAACTTTGGCCAAACATTAAAAATATGCAAATGCTACGTAGCTGAACAGAACCAAGGTGATGTAGTTTGCCGTCGCTTGTCGAGGTATTTTTTGCATTCTGCCTAATAAGATAATTATTCTGAATTAATTAATTGACTGCACAATTATTATCATTAGAATAAAAGTGTAAATTAGAAAATTGTAGAGCAACACGAAAAATTCCTGATGTAGCTTTCTGTTGCTCAGTACATGCTACAGAAAAGTTTTTCCGAGCGTGAAAGATGCCCGCGAATACACGCAAAGTGCCTCGAACGGCCGGTCGCGCGGCAATTTTGCGTGTATTCGCGGGCTTCTTTCACACTCGGAACAAAAGATTCATATAAGGTTATATGCTTCTTTTCGAAAGTAGCCTTGTGGCTTTAATGAAGTGAAGTACAGTTGCACATAGGACAAATAGTCTAGCAAAGCTAAATCGAAATCTTGTGCCACAGTTGTGGCTCAAGACGAAAGAGTCATCCATCTAGATGTAAAACGCCTGGCTCCACCAGCAATCCGACCTTTCCTGAATGCTTTAACAAGCCATGGCCGCTGGATAAAAGAAAAGGTGCGGCCTGCCGCATCGGGCGCGCTGCAAGGGAGCGAACGTGACGGCCGTATTTACATTGTCGGCCGCTTGGCTGGGGCCGAACGGCGCTAGACATCGGCGATGGAACGTGCCGTCGGCTTGCACGCGCCAACGCGTTCCAAGCGCGTTCCTGACGCATTTGCTGTGCAGATGCCAGACAACAGCCCCCGACGTGTGGCGCCGCGGCGGATCACACCGTTTTCGATGCACGCGGCAGGCCGCACCTTTTTTTTATCCAGCGGCCGTGAACAAGCATTCCGTAACAATGAAAAAAAAAAAAACACCTCATATCCACGGGGTGAATGATGATGAGTGGGCGAAGCTCCGGAGGGAATCATCGGTAAACCGTGAATCTACCGTGTAATTCGCCCAGCCTCGCCGCACTAAATCAAACGATTGACTTCCACCAATGACACGCGCCATATGTGACGTCATTCCTATTTTATAACAGCGCCCTTCATTATAATTGCACCATCTCCCGCTTAAGGGGACGCTAGCACAAACGCGTTAGAAACGTGCAGTACTCTCTAGTAAGGGGGAGAGGCCACAGCGTCTTACGCAGCCGTTTACACATGTCGGAACGTGCACCGCGTTTGCCGACGCCATCACATGACTGCTGAGAGAGTATAACCCCCGTATTCATAAACGCTCCTCGACTTGAACTTGAAACGCCTTCAACGCGTTTCGAACGCGCTGCCCAAGGCGGTGGCAAGTCAAGTTTTGGCGCTGAGCCGTGCTCCCTCAAGGGCTGCAGAAGATAGCGCCAATCTTTCCCTTTCCCTCAAGAACCACTTATCAAGTTTAAGTCGAGGAGCGTTTATGAATACGTTGGTAAGGCGGAGAGGCCACAGCGTCTTACACCAGCTTCTTACACGGGCCGTAACGCGCTAGCACAAACGCGTTAGAAACGCGCAGTCTTTCGTTAATCTTGGGTATTTATTGTCATCGTGGTGCGTGTGTCCATGTGCGCTTCGTGGCGTAGTGGTTAGCGCCGCGCGTTCGGAAGCGAGGGGTCCCTGTTCGATTCCGCGCTACGGACATAACTTTCGGAATTTTTTTAACACGAAAGTGTTTTATGCCGGGGTCCACCAAGACTTCACTGACGTATTTCCGTCACGGAAATACGTCAGTGAACATAATACAAAGAAAGAAACCAGAAGAAAAAGTTCCACAAACATGCAAAATTTGGAAATTGAACCCACGACCTCTCGGTCCGCGACGATAGATCGCCGAGCGTTTAACCCATTGCGCCACAAACGCATTTGCAGAGAGCTACACAGACGCGCCTTATATATCTAACACTCCTCCGTGTACCCGCGCTCTTGCTCGGGGCGGTGCCGCCGCCTACGAGCAGAAAAGAGAAGTACTGCATTATGACACTGACGCGCACCGACAGTGAACGCTTCGGTGGTCTCAGCCCTACGACGCCTCGATGCCAGCATTCGAAGGGACGCTGGCATCAAGAAGCACTACCAACGCCAACAGATGAAACTCTTCCGATGGTTACAGCGCTGTGCTGAGTGCGGTGGCGTTCACCGTACTCAGCACAGCGGAGCGTGGCCTCCGCAATTAGCTCTGAAAATGTTTCTGAAGTTGATCGCGGAGGCTGCAATTACGACGCGCTGTACGCGCTGATTTGACTCGGTGACGATTCAGTTACGTGCTTTGTCTTGCGCGTTGTATTAGTGTGTCAATTACGTGCTTCGTCTTTCGCGTTGTGCTAGCGTGTGCAGCGTAGTGCAGCTTCCATATGCACGACGGTTGCTCATGGTCATCGACGTTGGTAGTCGTGATGGAGGAGACGTGCCACCAGGCGTCAGCGTGGGTGCATCAACGCCTAAGGGCGCTTTAGCCACAAAACACCAATAGACATTATATATTTAAGACGATAGTCTTTCTTGGGGAACTTAAACGCTGAAAATTTGGTCTGTCTGTCACCCGATTCAGCCACCCGGCCAAAGTTGGACCACTTGCTTACCGCCCACACTACTTAAACTGGTACGGTTGTTCATACTTGTGAACGTTATCGATCACAAAGTAAATATTACGCATATCTGAGGCGCAACATCACTAGGTAAGTATTAGGAGGTGTGTTGCTTTAATAGAAAATACATAGATACGTAACTCTAAAGACCCTAGTTTCTTAAGCTGCGCTGAAAATGCCATGCTATGCGCGCCGACGAACGACGTTCCCCGACTGCGTAGGGAGCCTACATGCAACGCCGTTTTAAAACGGCGTTGCATGTAGGCTCCTTACGACTGCGCGCCGACGAGCGCCCTCTGCCATGGAGGAAGGAAACCCTCTGCACAAGCTCATGTTTCCCGATGTATTGCCAAATCGCGTCCATGTCTCACGCAGCGCCTCCTCAATTTTATCAATGCCAGCCAGATGCGGCCGATTCAACATAAAGGAAGCGCTGTCTGAGGCAGGGCAAAACATAAATGGCCGCTTGATGAAATAATGCGGTAAAATGAAATCTGTTCAAACAAACCTTCATGCCAGGACGGAAATGGTACGAGAAAAGCATCACGGGTGGCCGCGGATCAGACCAGCACTCATGTAGTACGGCCGGCAGAAGACTATCGTCTTTCGACGACATTTGCAGCGAAGCACGCAGATACGCGGCAATTTTTCTTCCGAAGACAGGCTCACCTAAAGTACTGTAATACGTGCGTGAATTTCAAGGTAATACGTTTTAGGAGCGAAGCTCCTTATAGCGGCACCCGTTCTGTCCCCGTCGTCGTAGTAGTAGTGTGTAACCAGTCTGAGAAAAATGAGAAAAAAATTCCGAAGTTGTGTCCGTAGCGCGGAATCGAACCAGGGACCCCTCGCTTCCGAACGCGCGGCGTTAGCCCACTACGCCACGAAGCGCACATAGACACACGCACCACGATGGCAATAAATACCCAACATTAACGAAAGGCCGCGTTTCTAGCGCGTTTCTAACGCGTTTGTGCTAGCGCGTTACGGACCGTGTAAGAAGCTGGTGTAAGACGCTGTGGCCTCTCCGCCTTGCCTTCAACGCGTTTCGAACGCGCTGCCCAAGGCGGTGGCAAGTCAAGTTCAAGTCGAGGAGCGTTTATGAATACGGGGGGTATACTCTCTCAGCAGTCATGTGATGGCCTCGGCAAACGCGGTGCACGTTCCGGCATGTGTAAATGGCTGCGTAAGACGCTGTGGCCGCTCCCCCTTACTAGAGAGTACTGCACGTTTCTAACGCGTTTGTGCTAGCGTCCCCTTAAGCGGGAGATCCGATGATTCCCTCCGGAGCTTCGCCCACTCATCATTCACCCCGTGGATATGCTGTGAATTTTTTTAACACGAAAGTGCTTTATGCCGGGGTCCACCAAGACTTCACTGACGTATTTCCGTCACGGAAATACGTCAGCTTACAATGTACACGAACATAATACAAAGAAAGAAACCAGAAGAAAAAGTTCCACAAACATGCAAAATTTGGAAATCGAACCCACGACCTCTCGGTCCGCGACGATAGATCGCCGAGCGTTTAACCCATTGCGCCACAAACGCATTTGCAGAGAGCTACACAGACGCGCCTTATATATCTAACACTCCTCCGTGTACCCGCGCTCTTGCTCGGGGCGGTGCCGCCGCCTACGAGCAGAAAAGAGAAGTACTGCATTATGACACTAACGCGCACCGACAGTGAACGCTTCGGTGGTCTCAGCACTACGACGCCTCGATGCCAGCATTCGAAGGGACGCTGGCATCAAGAAGCACTACCAACGCCACCTAGGTGGCGTTCACCGTACTCAGCACAGCGGAGCGTGGCCTCCGCAATTAGCTCTGAAAATGTTTCTGAAGTTGATCGCGGAGGCTGCAATTACGACGCGTTGTACGCGCTGATTTGACTCGGTGACGATTCAGTTACGTGCTTTGTCTTGCGCGTTGTATTAGTGTGTCAGTTACGTGCTTCGTCTTTCGCGTTGTGCTAGCGTGTGCAGCGTAGTGCAGCTTCCATATGCACGACGGTTGCTCATGGTCATCGACGTTGGTAGTCGTGATGGAGGAGACGTGCCACCAGGCGTCAACGTGGGTGCATCAACGCCTAAGGGCACTTTAGCCACAAAACACCAATAGACATTATATATCAATGTGCAATAAACATTACACTACTTCTGTGAAGACACGTTTCACTTTCGTGTTCTATACCGATTCCTATATAAGAGGGATCAACCACATTTTTTTTATGTAATGGCCCGTTCGAAAATGAATCTATCGTTTTTTGTTAAAAGACAAACCTTCTGTTAGACTGTTTTGCTAGCAGCCATTTGCTGTCTAATGTTATTTTATACGTCGTGAAATATTTTGTTTTATAACCCACAACACACCATGGAAGCAACGGTGGTTTTCAAGATCGGATAAGTGTGCGATTGCTGCAGAGCTTCTAGCTCCAATAGCACTGCACGTGTGCGATGCCTGTCGAAATGAATTGAAATTGCTCTGAATAATGTTCTCGGTGCGTCTCTAACAATCGACAACCACTGCACTGTGTTGTGAATGCAACACTCAAACAAAAAACCCATAACATGGGTTTTACGTAGAAATAACTGACAAATGACTTAAAATGCCAACATAACGGCTTCGGGCATTAGCCAAAGGCTTTTTCGCAGTATCTGTATTTGATTCATATAGATTTCACTGCAGACACAGGTTTGCTATTGCATTTCCCCATTTTCCCTAAATTTGATCTAAATGGCATGTCTATTACTGCCAGGGAAACAGGCTGGATTCTGCAAGCTTCCAAGAGATGTTCACACTGCTCCGGTGTGCCCGCCTACATAATTTATTTTTCATAAAAGTAGACGTGGCTACTTACTACGACGACGACTACTACTACTACTACTACATACTACAGAGGAGGGACAGACCCACACCCTAAGGAGCTTCGCCCCTAAAAAGAAGGAAATTAGCTGAGGTTTAATTAACTCTTGCAAACCTAGTTATCACGTGCGAAAGGTCTGTTTGGCTTGGTTTTGCAAACACTGTTCACACAGTGTTTCATTCAGACACGCTTCAGCGCTTGGTAAGCTTCTCTGTAACGTGCTAATTTGGCCTCCCTTGGGTGTGGTGTTTAAGCAGCCAACTTTACCTTTGTTTGAGATTTCGTAGCCCACAGTCTAGCTATATCTACTGGGTGATTGGATTCAGCCTGTCGCTTGCACTGAAGCGCGCGCACAGACGACCCAGCCGGCGCGCCATCCATGGCGAGACTTATAACGGCCAAGCGCCGGCGAAGCAGCCGTTAAACCCTCGCCTGATCACGTGGTACAGCTGCGGTGAGGCTCCGAGCGAGCGCAGCTGCGACGCCTCTCCGCAGCGGATCACGTGGCGTGACGTCACACCTGCCACGTTTGCGCTCCGAATGTTCAGGATCATTTCAACGCGATAAATGACCTTGCGAGACTTGGCGTAGTAGAGCTTTCGCTCTAAATAGCCCGCCTCCGTTCCACCCTGTAAATGAGGATGTAAAGCGAAACTGGTGCGGAGGTTAGACGATGTTACACAAGCGCCACAAGCGGCATACGTCGTGCGCTCACGCACGTGTGCGGATGTGAAGCATACATCCTCATTCTTCTAGGCCGTCCGCCTAGCACAAATGCCTTATTCAACTATACAATTAGGTCTAGTAGTAAATTGCGTCAGAAAATGCGTGATCTACAACTTTTACACAAGCTGCAGACATAGATGATGTTTTCGGGTTGTTATTCGAATATACTAGAAAACATAAATCTGTTAGGCCGAAACTGAAAGACTAAGCCGTACTCCAGCTGGCTTTCGAGGACTGTATGAGTGCTGCGCGCCCTAGGTGGAGGTACTTTTAGAACAGCATACACCCTCCTTCCTTCTTGTGGGCCCTCCGTCTAGCACGAGAGCGTTATTGCAGTAATTAAATTTCTCAAAGTAAAATGTGCAAGAAAATTCCTAAAGTACGATTAAACACAAGCTGCAAGCATGATACCTTCGGATTGTAATTAGAATATACGAGAAAACAAAATTCTGTTACGCGGAAACTCAAACACAAACCCTTTTTCCAGCTGCCGTTATTTGGCTGAGCACGCCACGAAAAATTCCGACCAACCAGAGCCCAACAGCTTGGCTGTAAAACATCTTTTAATCGATCATGAAGACGTCTTCCCAAGATTTACTTTCGGCGTCAAATGAAACACCGACAGTGTAGCATAACGGAAGGTATGGTACGCGCCGTTTGATATTAGCAGTTTTGTCTCCTCATCCCAGCGCAACCCTGGTTTATTGGACCTTTCCAGCGAACTTCATGAAATGCGGAAATAAAGTGTCCCTGAAGTGCTGCCATATACGTCGCCAATTATGGTCGTCCATTACCGCCATATATGTCGATATATATGGAGCAGAGGAGAACACCCAACTTCAAATCTGAAGGTCGTAAGTTCGAATCCTACTCCAGTCCACTACATTTTCAGGCATGGAGTGGTGCCTGACACCGGCAAAAAAAAAAAACATATTGCCAAGAGCTAGTGGGGCTATACTAGTTCAGGTGCAACCAAACTAAGCAGGCCCACTAAGCTTCATCAAAGTCACTCCCTCACCAGAACAGGAATTGGCCTCCCTGGTGCAGTATTCGGCCACTACCTCTCTCATGACTCCGACAGACAGGGGTAATTGGAGATCGCAGGGAGAGGCCTTCGTCCTGCAGTGGACTTAAATATAGGCTGATGATGATGACTATGATGATGATGATGTTGATGATGTCGATGGCTTCTCTTAGGCTTTCTCTACACACTGTCCGTCCACCGTTCCCGACACTCGTATGCTGGATATTCATGTCCCCCATGTCACAGCACAATCATTTCTCTTTCAAGATACAGTTATTGCAGTTAATCATCTTGTGGTAACTCCCGACCCAATGGATCTCTTTAGCTAGGCTTATGCGGTTTCATTTTTCTTTTTTTAACACGAAAGTGTTTTATGCCGGGGTCCACCAAGACTTCAC
The DNA here is from genome assembly GCF_013339745.2 of Dermacentor silvarum. Taxonomy (NCBI): domain Eukaryota; kingdom Metazoa; phylum Arthropoda; class Arachnida; order Ixodida; family Ixodidae; genus Dermacentor; species Dermacentor silvarum. Next base: position 56,120,470 of record NC_051163.1, read on the forward strand.
TGACGTATTTCCGTCACGGAAATACGTCATAGAACATAATACAAAGAAAGAAACCAGAAGAAAAAGTTCCACAAACATGCAAAATTTGGAAATCGAACCCACGACCTCTCGGTCCGCGACGATAGATCGCCGAGCGTTAACCCATTGCGCCACAAACGCATTAGCAGAGAGCTACACAGACGCGCCTTATATATCTAACCAATGCCTCCTAAAAAAAACTATGCCTGGGACGTGAGCCGGAGACGCGGCGCCCTACCCTTTCCGTTTTCCTCCTCTCCACATAGTACAACCCCTAGAGCCTCTCGCGGCGAACGCTTGCAACACACCTGCGGCGGCGGAGCGTCGCCGTGCCATGGTAACTCGAGCAGACGACGCACGCCCGCCTTTGCCTACCGTGACCTTTGCTTCACCAGACGACATTCATGCTACATATTGTCGCGTTGAAGTGACGGTTGGCAAAGAGAGGAGGTGACTTGGGATAACAGTAGCTTTTATTTGGACGAACTTGTGCCCATAAGCGAGCTTCTGGCGAAACTATTCGGCAGCGGCGAACACAGCATGCACGGTTGACCGTCTGCAGAAAGAATGCCAGCGTTCTTCAAACGCATCTCCAACGCGCTAGCGACGCGGCGCTGTACACGAGTTAATGACGAGATAAATTTTGAGCGTAGCTCTCTTCGCCACGCGTTTTTTTTACCACGATTTTACCAATCTTGACAAAGTTTTAACTCTTCTTCGAAAATCTGCCAAGTGACTGTAATGCTCAAAACTTCAAAACTTATTTCACAGCATTGTCGATAAACGGCCGAAAAAAGCTTATAAAAAAGCTAGGACTTGGACTCGGCCGGCATCTTCTGCCGGACGGCCCAGAGCTGATCTTCCTTCGAAGAAAAATTTTGTCACGCAGCAGGCGCGTGCTCTACGCCGCACCTCAAATGCACGCCACGAGTGCGCAAGCAACCGCCTGCACAACGCGTAGTTACAGTGATTCTGGCCACTGTAGCGTACTTTCTGTACCGTAGTCAGCTGCGCCGATACAGCGTTGCCGAAAGCGTCACTCCGGCAGTACAGTCGCTAGCGCCAACACGCGGCGCTCGCTCGCAACGCACGGCAGCGTACCTCCAATGGCAAAGCAAGCGACGTCCCAGGCATTGTTTTTTTAGGAGGCATTGATCTAACACTCCTCCGTGTACCCGCGCTCTTGCTCGGGGCGGTGCCGCCGCCTACGAGCAGAAAAGAGAAGTACTGCATTATGACACTAACGCGCACCGACAGTGAACGCTTCGGTGGTCTCAGCACTACGACGCCTCGATGTCAGCATTCGAAGGGACGCTGGCATCAAGAAGCACTACCAACGCCACCTAGGTGGCGTTCACCGTACTCAGCACAGCGGAGCGTGGCCTCCGCAATTAGCTCTGAAAATGTTTCTGAAGTTGATCGCGGAGGCTGCAATTACGACGCGCTGTACGCGCTGATTTGACTCGGTGACGATTCAGTTACGTGCTTTGTCTTGCGCGTTGTATTAGTGTGTCAGTTACGTGCTTCGTCTTTCGCGTTGTGCTAGCGTGTGCAGCGTAGTGCAGCTTCCATATGCACGACGGTTGCTCATGGTCATCGACGTTGGTAGTCGTGATGGAGGAGACGTGCCACCAGGCGTCAGCGTGGGTGCATCAACGCCTAAGGGCGCTTTAGCCACAAAACACCAATAGACATTATATATCAATGTGCAGTAAACATTACACTACTTCTGTGAAGACACGTTTCACTTTCGTGTTCTATACCGATTCCTATATAAGAGGGATCAACCACATTTTTTCTCTTTCTTTTCTATTTTTCTTTCCTTCTTTCTTTTTTTCGTACGAAGCATGCGGCACGGCCTGATTTCGATGCGACAGATCCCTCCGCTATCCCATATCAGGGTGCACTGGAGCCATAAGGCACCCAAATATGGCCCGCACTCACAGAAGAGTTCTTGCGCGAGAACTGATCGTAAGAGCACACATCATCCAATGGTGATACGGAGAATAGTATTTGCGAATGAGTATTAGCATAGTATTAACAATAGCAAATATCCCCTACAAACAAACCAATTTATCAATTCGGCTCTAGGCGTTTAAAAATTTGGAGGGCGCTTAAGCTTCGCCTTTAAGAGTAGAACGCGATAGCATTATCGGGACCCGTTCGTATCGCATCGTTCGCATACGGCAAGTAGGCTTCATTCACTGCAACACTGAACTTGGGAAAGCCAGCTTAGAAAGACCAAGCTTTTAAACATAAACATAAATGCATATATATACGTGAAATAATTTTTCTAGGGGCAATATAGGTGGTCTTATATTAAAATGTGAAGGCCCTAGCGCCTTTTTTCATTAATTTATTAATTGTTTGCTATTGCCCCGACGCGGGCGCGTGTCCAAAACAAATTAGCAGGCGAAGTCCCAATTTTACCTGCCTAGGATGCGAGCGCCGTCTGGATATCATTTTCGCAGGTACCCGAACGCGCGGCTGTAGGTCTGGTAGAAATGCTGGAAACGGTGTTTGTTTCAGTTTCCTCGTAGCAGAATTAGGTTTTCTCGTACATTCAAATTACAATCCGACGCCGATAGGTAAACAATCTGATGGCGAATCCGACGCCGAATGGTAAAGTCGTACTTCACCATTTTTCTGATGGGTTTCACTTTGAGAAATTGAATTTTGTTCACCAAAACCTTGCACCACGAGGAGGGCCTGTGCGGTTGAGGTGGTTGGGGTGGTTGGAGATGATTTTCTCCGCCACCCGCCGACATCGCACGCCAACGCCGGTTGCCGACGCGGCATTTTCTGCGACACGGGGCCCTTAACGCTGTCGCGTTAAAACACTTTTATGTAGCGCCTATTGAGCAAGAGAAAGCTGTATCGGGAATTTTTACATGTTGCTCTACAATTTTCTCATTGACACTTTTCACCCAATTATAATAATTGATAAGTTGATTACTTAATATTTTTTTCATTTATAGATACTGCGATCACCAAAGGGGACTTTAGCAGGGTGGCGCAACAAAATCATACATCAATTACAAGCATGCTGTTAAAAAAATCACAGCATATCCACGGGGTGAATGATGATGAGTGGGCGAAGCTCCGGAGGGAATCATCGGATCTCCCGCTTAAGGGGACGCTAGCACAAACGCGTTAGAAACGTACAGTACTCTCTAGTCAGGGGGAGCGGCCACAGCGCCTTACGCAGCCATTTACACATGCCGGAACGTGCACCGCGTTTGCCGACGCCATCACATGACTGCTGAGAGAGTATACCCCCCGTATTCATAAACGCTCCTCGACTTGAACTTGACTTGCCACCGCCTTGGGCAGCGCGTTCGAAACGCGTTGAAGGTAAGGCGGAGAGGCCACAGCGTCTTACACCAGCTTCTTACACGGGCCGTAACGCGCTAGCACAAACGCGTTAGAAACGCGCTAGAAACGCGGCCTTTCGTTAATGTTGGGTATTTATTGCCATCGTGGTGCGTGTGTCTATGTGCGCTTCGTGGCGTAGTGGGCTAACGCCGCGCGCTCGGAAGCGAGGGGACCCTGGTTCGATTCCGCGCTACGGACACAACTTCAGAAATTTTTTTTCTCATTTTTCTCAGACTGGTTACACACTACTACTACGACGACGGGGACGGAACGGGTGCCGCTATAAGGAGCTTCGCTCCTAAAAAATGTCAGGCCCGCGCGGCACACGCAGCACAGCCACAGCGTAAGCTAGACGAGAGTTTCGACAGTATTACCTACCTAGTAATTTGTGTGAATGCGTCGGGAACTCGCTTGGAACGCCGTCGCGCGTGTAAGCCGACGCGTTCCATCGCCGATAACTAGCGCCGTTCGGCCCAGCCAAGCAGCCGACAATGCAACTACGGCTGTCACATTCGTTCCCATTGCAACGCGCCCAATCTAGCGCAATCAACGTGATCCCGAGCGTCCGTTGGTATGTTAGCGCCATCTAGTTAAGGCGGCAGCAAAATTTACAGTGTCTGAAAGGTTGCGTTTGCCGGCGCCTTAACTAGATGGAGCCACCACACCGGCGGAGTCTTGGGAACGCGTTGTTGGCGTTCCGCGTCTGAATCGCATCTCGTCGTCTGCGCCTGCGCGCCTGCATAGGGCGCGCTTTTAGTACATTTTCCCGCTCTCGGATAGCAAGCGCTTGCGTGGCTCAGGGGTACAGTATCCGCCTACCACGCAGCGGGCCTAGGCTTGATCCCGGCGGAGAGCGGGTACTTTTTTTTTTTTCGCATGCAATAGCGGCTACGGGGCGACGGCGGTGGCATCATCGCGACCCGAAACGTTTATTGGAATGAGCCCATAACAGCTTACGCTGTAAAAATTCAGCTCATGCTAACAATAAGCAGAAGAAACTCACAACGGTTATTTATCACGCTGCAAGATTGGGGTAAACACAGTCCCATCAAAATGTTCACTCTACTGAGAAAGAGAATGAACATATAATAATCGCAGCAAGCAACACAACAATAACTATATATAGCTACCTAACTGCAAATACAATAAATACAGTAAATGCTACAGTCCTTGAAGAGTACAGTACAGTAACTCAGTACATCAAAATAACCGACAATAGAATAATATATAGTTTACAAACTTATAACTTTCGTATAGACAATTTCAGAGTGCCAAATGTCTCTGAAAAAGCGGCTCATTGAAAGAAATTTTATTAGAGGCTTCTAGATAGCAAGAACAAGTCAATAATGATTGTGCTGTCACTGTATTATTGCTGAGATGATTCCAGTCAACTATTCTACGTGGAAAAAAAAGAGTACTTGAACGTATTGTTGCGTGTGCAAAATGGAGTGATTGTTAAGTTAATTATACCTCTGTCTTGTGGCGTATCCTGTTGAAAATGAAAGTATTTTAGTTATATCGACCTTACAATGTCCATTGATCAATTGATGCAAAAACTCTAGTATGGAGCAGCGATTTATTTTTTTTCTAAAGGCTGATGACTGACTTTTTTTCATTGATCCGTCACTGATGCCCTGGAGAAACTATTAAAGGCAAAGCGCGCAGCACTTCTTTGTATTTTTCTAGCTCATTATTATTACTTTTGGTGAAAGGGTCCCTAATTATTACGGCATAGTCCAAAACTGGCCCTACAATAGATTTGCAGGCCAAACGTCGGACTGAAGGAACAGATAACTTTAGAGCCCGCCTCAGAAAAAATAGATTGCGGTTCGCGTTTGCGACTACATAATTAGTGTGCTTATTCCAGCTAAGATCGCTCGAGATCCAAAGACATAAGTACTTATAATTACTTACTTCAGATAGTATAGCATTGTCCATGCCATATTGAAAGTGCAGGGGTTTCTTCTGCCTAGTTATTTTCATATATACTGTTTTGTCATGCTTGATCATCATTTGCCACTTTTCGCACCACAAAGCAACTTTATGCAGAGCTTGATTTAACAGCAACTGGTCGCACTTGCTATCAATTTCCTAGTCTAAAACCCAAGCATCTGCATATGGGTTAATTTTAACTGGAACGTCTTTCACTATACTATTGATATATATAATGAAGAACAGGTACCCAAGAACTGAACGTTGGGGAACACCCGAAAGTACTTCCAATGGCCTGGAACAGTGATCACGGAAATATACATATTGCTGTCTTTGTGTCAGGTATGCTGAAATCCATTTTATTAACTGATAATATTTAAAAATTCTCTCTAATTTAAAATATATTATAGTGTGAGAAACTTTATCGAATGCTTTTTTAAAATCCCTAAATATTACATCAACCTGTTTGCCATTATTTGTTGCTTTTGCCAAATCATTCACTGATTCAACGAGATGTGTGCTGGTTGGCAGACCTTTTCTAAACCAATGTTGGTATTCATTGAGAAAACGATTGCTGTCAAGGAACTCTACCATATGATTATGAATTATGTGCTCCAAAATTTTGCAGGTAGATTAAGTCAAAGAAATAGGTCGCTTATTCGTAACGCTATCTTCTTTGTTCGCTTTGTGTATTGGTGGTCTAATTATGGCCGTTAACCAATCTTTCGGGAGTTCGCCTTCATTAATTCACCGAGTAAAGAAAATGTAAAGATACTTCGATACCCACTCAGCATATCGTTTCAGAAATGCATTGAGAATGTCGTGTGGGCCAGGGGTTTTTTAACGTCTAGTTTCAACAGGATGTTCAGGATACCATTCTCTGTGATACGTAGGTTCGATATGGTTGTTAAAGAGGCACTAAAATTGGGTAAAGAATTATTATCGCTTGTAAAGACAGATCCTAAGTGCTCATTTAAAGTGTCAGAAATTATCTTGGGATCATTAATTTGTTTGTTCTGTATTTGAAACATGTCGCAATCCTCTGATTTAGCATACACCGCACGCCCAGAACTTCTCAGGAGACGTGGCAATAAAATTCGGCAATGATTTCTCATAATAATTGCTTGTCTTGGCCGACTTTATTTTTAAGTTGAGAGGATAGTTCTAATATTTTTTGTTCATAATGCAAAGTATCAGAGCAAAGTTTCTTTTTCTTCTTTGGTCTTTGTAACTTCCTTTTCAATGTCAATGCTTCTCTAGAAATACACGGGTTCTTAGCTTTTGTTTTCTTTACGAAAGTTGACACAAAGCGTACAGTGCAGTCAATTACAATGTCCTTAAAGGGATACGGACACAAAATCTGAAAATTATACGAAAATGCTGAAAATGAATCATCAGTGTGTGATTATACCGAAAAGAAGTAGTCACTTAGCTCATTTTTGAACGGATGGCTTTATTTTTGGCGTTTTTGTGAGCGCGCGCCTCGCCGCCCGACCCGCGGGAGTTGGACGGCGTGACGTCACGACAACCTCGTCGGATAGCCAGCCGGCCGGCCGCGGTCATTCGAAGCGCGTCGACGCCGCCATCGCGAGCATGGATTCGAGTTCTGGTGCCTCTACCCGCAACGAGTACACGTATGAAGATGAGGCCCATTCCAACTTGGCAAGAAATATTACCGCTTACGGTTACGAGCCTTCCGCGTAAAGCGACGAAGAAGAGTAGGCGACCGTGGAAGTGCCGGTCAGGTTTTCGCGAACAGTAGCGCGAAGATTTCCAGACATTTAAGTATAAACCACATGCACGCGATCTTGCGCGCGACAGCGACAAGCGAAGCGATGGAGATGGCTGTCGCGTTCGCTTGTCGCCTACAAGTCGTACCGCATGCGAGCGACGAGACGAGCGACGACTTTGAGCGACGTCTCCCCGGTGTTGCCGGTATAAGGGCAGCAGGGGCGTAGCCAGGGGGCGGGGGGTTGGGGGGTTCAACCCCCCCCCCCCCCCCACGGAAATTTTTCCGCAACCCCCTCCCCCCACTTACCCACCCTTTGTTCTCGTCGCTTCGCGCTGACATAATTCATGAAACCAGTGCTACTATCACAATTTCATTCCTGGGCGCTTCCGTTCGGGTTGGTAATTTACAACGAATCATGTCTGCATATGGAAAAAACTGTCACGGTGTTTGTCAAGGCTTTGACACTCCGTGAAGTTTTGGGCGAGAAGGTGGCGGCCGCATTCTGAAGCAACAAATGCGGCAGCCGCATTTTAGATGATGGCGAAAACGCTCCGAGGCTCGTTTACCCCAGGTGGTCGAAATCTCCGGTATACATTTCCGCCGCTTCGCTTCAGGTGCCGGTTAGGCCGCGCTCGCGCAGGATCTTAGTCTGCGTGAGAAACGTCTCCTGTTTGCGATTGCGCCCCTACGGAAGGCTGGTAATTACTGTTGTGTTGTTGAATCCCAAACCAGCAATTACGGAAGGCTGGTAGTTGCTGTTTTGTTGTGGAATCCCAAACCAGCAATGTACACGCTAAGGGGTTGATGACAGCAGTGACATTCCACCGACTCGCAACAGAATTCACGAAACAGACAGCCGACAAGCATGAATTACTGCTGTGCGCAGTACAGCGTAAGTAAACTCTTGTTGCAGGCGCTGACAGTTCTCGTCGGAGTTCACGCGTCCTGAGAAATCGATTATGTGCACTATGCACTGAACAAGACCGGAGTTCATTCCTGCATCACTAGTACACCAATCAGTCCAGATTCTGTGAGGCACAAGGCCGCTTCCTGTTTGCACCGGCGTAAGTGAGTGGCACGCACTACTTAAAATGCGTACACATTCCATATCTATGCTGTGCGATGAAATATTCTGTACAATTCTGAATCTGTTGACGTAAAGGCAAATGACGGCTGCACGCTCGCACACAGCGGAAGACACAGCGGCCCATGCACTTGCCGCAGGAAATGCAACCCTCTCGTATGAGGGAGCAGGCCAACGAAAGCTTCGAAAAAAAAAAGCCTTACGCGTTTTTGCGCGTATTTAAGTTTTCTAGCGCAAAGACGCAGCGAACAAGCCATTGCTATGGGAGTAGGTATAGCCTGGTCACACGTACATTTTCACGCGTATAGCCGTCCTTGAGTTGTGAAACGCCTTTCGCCCCGACGAGGACAACGCCATCTACGCTTAACGAAAATGAACAATTAATGATGTCTTCTCCGATCGCACGGGTCGTATCAATGATGCGTTTTCGAAGACTGGTCCATTCAGTGGCGCGATGAGAGACCGTTGCTCCAAACGCCCACTGTACCTTTCGTACTTACTGTATTTACTGAGCCATAGCCTCCTATATAATCTATGCTTGCCGGATTAGCCCGAAAAGACCGTCGTCTATGGCGGCGCCACCTACGTAGGGTAAGAGTCAGCATATTGAAAGGAGCGGCAAACCTCGTCATGGGGATGTCCCAACTGCCACATGATAGCAGCCATGGAGGAAGGAATTTACCTCCATGATAGCAGCAATGGATAGCAGTAGTGGATGACGAAAGTTGTTCACACTCTTCTCATAATAAAGGTTAGAATCGGCGGTTGCGGTGGTAGCAGACAATTTCTTTTTTGGAAGCCGCAGAATGGGAAACGTCGCTGTGAATGTTTCGCTGCTTTCTCTAAGTTTTTCCTTGCAGCGATATCGTCGAAAATGCGAAGTTTACTTTCAAAAACTTTCAAAAAGCGCACCTTAGACCCATACGTAAGTGGCGCCCCCATAACAAGTTTTGACGACGACCGCTTTTTAGTGTTATATTATTACAACACTAAGATATATATGTATCTACACAATTTTTATTCACTTTTACGTACTTTTGTCATCTATGAGCACCAAAAACGTAAAAAGCTCGCACGCGACAACCCTACGTAAGTGGCGCCACCGCCATAGTCCCGACGATGGCCGCTATAAATGGGATCGCTGATAATCCGGCAGGCATAGAATATATAGGAGGCTATGACTGAGCTTACTTTACGTTTTCCTTAATTTCTTCACAAGCACACGCACACGCGAGGGGGGGGGGGGGGGGGGGGGTTTGCTGGTTTCGAAGTGATGTAGTTCTAAAGTTCGTGTGATACTTTCTTTACTTATTAAATAGACAAATAAACGCGGAAGCATTGATGTCAGTTATTTCTGGCACAATTTTTGGGGCATACAAATATATTCTTTTATGAAAAAATATATTTCTTACTTGACAGTGCGTAGCGTTCAACAATTCGTTTGCAGCATCTAATATACAATGGCAGTGGCAATGCAGTTATTATTCATGCATTTGATCCCTCGACAAATTCCATAAGGAGGAGGCCGCGCTGCAACCTGAGCCCCTCCCCCGAACAAAATTTTTGGCTACGCCACTGCTCCCATGCCTATTCTTGCTTATGTTGCCACTAACAAAAAATAGGTCAAGAACTGAATCAGAACTTCCTTGCACTCCAGTATAAATGTCAACTTATAGGGATAAATCGAACTCAAATGCAAAATTTATCATTTCAGAAGCTGCAGCATTACCATGACCATGAGACATATTCATCCAGTTAATGTTGGGTCGATTGAAGTCACCCGTCAAAATCATCCAATCACGTGCCTTTATATGTGAGAGCACATAGCTCTTTAGATCCTCCATGTGAACTACTGGAGATGAAGGGGGCCTGTACATGGTCCCCAACACATATTTAATATTGCCACAGTAAACCTTGCAAAATATGCATTCAACATTTGGTACGTCCGGCATTCTAAGCACACCTAATGATTTTTTAAAAAGAACACACACGCCACCTCCTTTTGTGCCATGGTTTTTTCTAAACACCCTTTTCTAAACACCCTTTTCTAAGCACCCTTTTCTAAACACTATAATTATGTAATTAGCAGTAATGCAAAAAATGTGGTTGATCCCTCTTATATAGGAATCGGTATAGAACACGAAAGTGAAACGTGTCTTCACAGAAGTAGTGTAATGTTTATTGCACATTGATATATAATGTCTATTGGTGTTTTGTGGCTAAAGCGCCCTTAGGCGTTGATGCACCCACGCTGACGCCTGGTGGCACGTCTCCTCCATCGCGACTACCAACGTCGATGACCATGAGCAACCGTCGTGCATATGGAAGCTGCACTACGCTGCACACGCTAGCACAACGCGAAAGACGAAGCACGTAACTGACACACTAATACAACGCGCAAGACAAAGCACGTAACTGAATCGTCACCGAGTCAAATCAGCGCGTACAGCGCGTCGTAATTGCAGCCTCCGCGATCAACTTCAGAAACATTTTCAGAGCTAATTGCGGAGGCCACGCTCCGCTGTGCTGAGTACGGTGAACGCCACCTGGCGTTGGTAGTGCTTCTTGATGCCAGCGTCCCTTCGAATGCTGGCATCGAGGCGTCGTAGTGCTGAGACCACCGAAGCGTTCACTGTCGGTGCGCGTTAGTGTCATAATGCAGTACTTCTCTTTTCTCCTCGTAGGCGGCGGCACCGCCCCGAGCAAGAGCGCGGGTACACGGAGTGTTAGATATATAAGGCGCGTCTGTGTAGCTCTCTGCAAATGCGTTTGTGGCGCAATGGGTTAAACGCTCGGCGATCTATCGTCGCGGACCGAGAGGTCGTGGGTTCGATTTCCATATTTTGCATGTTTGTGGAACTTTTTCTTCTGGTTTCTTTCTTTGTATTATGTTCGTGTACATTGTAAGCTGACGTATTTCCGTGACGGAAATACGTCACGGAAATACGTCTTCACTGACGTGAAGACTTCACTGACGTATTTCCGTGACGGAAATACGTCAGTGAAGTCTTGGTGGACCCCGGCATAAAACACTTTCGTGTTAAAATAATCTGAGCATCTCCAAGCGACAGCAAAAAACATTACCCTGGTTCTGTCCAGCTAAGTAGCATGTGCATATTTTTAATGTTTGGCTAAAGTTAAGTAAAACACCCTATATATATATGCGATGAAAGATGTCCGCAAACGCACGCAAAGTGCCTGGAGCCGCCAGTCGCGCGGCAATTTTGCGTTTATTCGCGGGCTTCTTTCACGTTCGGGAGAACACTTTTATGTAGCGTGTATTGAGCAACAGAAAGCTGTATCGTGAGTTTTTCATGTTGCTCTACAATTTTAACATTGATACTTTTCATCTAATAATAATAATTGAGGAGCTCATTATTTAATTAGGACTGATTATTTAATTAGGCGGAATGCAAAAGATAATCTCAGTATCTCCAAGCAACGGCAAACAGCGTTACATTGATTCTCTCCTGCTAAGTAGCATTTGCATATGTTTAATGTTTGGCCCAAGTAAAGTGAAACACCCACTATGTTACACCGTAAGAGTGAGACAAGTTTTATTTACTTTGTTATGACGACAATATCATATATCTGTGTTCGTTGTATCGAGGATCGACCGCAGTAGAAGCCATCTATGTAGTTACGTATCTATCATACTTCTCTGTGCGTACGCCTCTCCACAACATCCTACCCATGACGAGCATCACGCAGGGCGTTCTTCATCATGACACAGATATAGCTAACAGCTACACGGAACGAGGCCGCACATCTCGTGCTCGATAATCACAAGACGATTAGCATTAATCGAAGGAATTCTTTGTTTGTCCGAAAAAAAACGAAACTATCCGGAGTTTCCCTATGCATTATACGCATGTGGCTCCCACAAAATAAGAAATATAAGGAAGGAATTACTTTATTCAGGTCCTCAGGACCTGAATAAAGTTTTTGACTGACTTCTTGCGAGCGGCTGCTTTGTGTGTGGCAGCGGACTGCATAATTGCTGAAAGGAGCCCACTTAGTCTCGCGTAGTCGTTACGTTTTTAATTTTACCTTGTGGAGAGGCTCACAATTTGTTGATAACGTTTCCAATATCATATAAGCATACAGATAAATCAAGCAGCAAAATTTGGCTCGATGCCTCAGAAAAGGCTTTCGTTATTTAGCAAACACAGTACGAACGTAAGTGCCAGTGAGCGTGCGTGGACGTGGAAAGTTAGTATTAGAGCACGAGTACGAATGGACAGGAGTGCAGGTGCGAGTGATTGCGCAGCTGGGAAAAAAAACTATGTGAAAGAGCGTCCACTTATTTAGCCGAACTGCGTACAGAAGTCAACACTCGTCTCTAGAATGCCCAAACCACGTTCTCAGGACTGCGATGGCGACATATGAAGATGAGATGTAGCACAATATCGCCTGTTTATGAGGTTTCGTGATTAATGTTTCCATTGATTTCTCTCGACCTGGTGGTCGGCTTAACCTTCGGTAGCTGCTTTGGCCCTCACGAGCGTGTTCTAGACAAGTGTGTTGACCTCTGTACTTGCTCTACGCGTGTCCGAAAGTGTACCAATGCTTGCCTTGGTCTCAAGTTTCAGAATTACCGGTACTTGGCACATAACGCCCTGCTGAAACACGCACAGCATCTGGTAAGTCTTGCTCCGTCGGTTTTCTTCGGTTCTCTTTCTTCGGCGTCATCGGCATGTGTGTGGGGTGGGCGAGGTATTTGAGAACACAGCCGCGGGCCGTCATGGACAATAGCGTTATCACTCTGTCTAGGCACTCAACGTCGTCTACATGAACCCTTCCATGGACAATAACGTTATCACTCTATCTATCTAGGCACTCAACATCGTCTCCGTGAACTCCTCCGTCACCCATTATCACATTTATTCCAAAGTAGCGGCTTACAGTCTGACTCTGGAGATTAAAACACATGTAGATCTATAATGGCTTTAGCTGCCGGCCATCGTGAGTTGGAGATAGCCTTCTTCTCGAACGCGGCCAAATTCATCGTTTTTCGGGACAACAAAAGAGCTCACGGTTTCTAACGGCTAACTGTGATCTACATGCAGGAAGGAAGGGAACTGCCGTATTCATGCGAATATAGGTCAACTTTTTTTTTTCGGTAACGTTACTCAATATCAGTAGTGGTATGCGAATAGTTAATTGTGAGACCGAATCGAATACGAACCGAATAGTGCCAAAAGTGAACCGAAACGAATTGAATACGGAATAGTTTTCGAATTTTTTTTTTTCGAATAATGAATAGACGCGTATAAAACGATGTTCACATCCCATTGCTCTTAAGATTAGCACTTTTCTGTGATTAGCAGATTATGAAGCGTTGCTTATTAAAAGCAGAAATTAATTATCAGGAGCAAACAAGCAGTCTTTTCGCATGCACAGGACTCTTCAGAGAGCGCGAATTATCGCTGTACATCCGGTCAAGGGACGTCAAGTACTTACGTGACGTGAAGTACTTGACGTGAAGTACTTACGTGACGCGAAGTACTTACGTGACGTGAAGTACGTGAAGTACTTACGTGACGTACTTACGTGACGTCAAGTACTTACGTGACGTGGCCCGCTCCACTACGTAAGTTGTCATGCTTTATGTCTATACTATACCCGCGGGGGTGAAAATTTACCGTACTCCTGCTCAAATTTTATGCTTATTTGGGTGGGCGCAGTTGACATTCGAAATATTCGAAACGTATTCGAAACATATTCGCATTAACGAATAGTGATTATTCGATTCGAAGGCCAAATCGAATACGACCCTATTCGATTCGTTATTTGAAAGTTTTGAGTATTCGCACACCCCTAAAAATGAGCTATCAACCCATATTCGCGACCAAAGAATCTTGGGCTATATTTGTGAACAAATCTAGCAAGAGTACCAGGCCAACGGAGTTCCTGCGTTACGTCCGCTGTAAAGGCGGTTAGCAGATTATCCAGGCTGGCTTTAATATAGAAATGCTGCTAATCCAATGCACTCGAGGGCACCGACTACGACGTCGTTTGAAGCGCCGAGGACGCCTGCGAGGCATCCGTCGAGAACGACTTCTCTGGCCGTTCAGACGTGAAGGCAGCTTGGGGCATCGACTAGCGATATTGAGTAGCCGAGCTTACGGTAACTAAAGGTTCCTATATAATGCTCAAATTATTTCGTTTTCCTAAAAAGATACGGGTTGACCTATATTCGATTTTTTTTTTTCTCGGCGACTTCAATATTATAGGGGTCGACCCATACTTGCTTTCGACCTATTTCCGAGTAAATATGGTAGGAGGAAGCACTACGTCGCGGAGCCAGCATTCGCTAGTCAACTCCCCGTGAAACGATCCCCTTCGCCTTTTCTGGAGCGACAAAAAGTCGGTCTACCACGTGACCCTGCCGCCAGGCGGACTCCGCACAGTGTGCTTGGTTCGCGGTAGATTTTAATCAGCGTGCACCTTTTCGGGGGCTTTGCCAACCACATCGTAAAATCATTTTCACCCTTAAAAGTGAAAAAGGTGTAAATCTGTTTGCAACTCGCATCTTTACACCCTTTTTGGGTGTAAGGGTACGAGTTATAGATTTACGCCCTTTTTCCCCTATGGTGGTGCTGGTGAATTGTAGCAACAGGCGGGTTTAGCCTGGCGATCAAGGCCGGCAATTGCTCCGCCCGAGCGTCTCTTAGAATATCGCTCAAGGGTTTCACCATATGTCCATCAAACCAGTCTCTCTTAAGAATTCCATAAGGAGACGTGAAGTTTCCTTGCGGGCTATAACTGATCCCTCGGGAAATACAAGGTCTTTCAGGCACGCATGCGGAAGGTCCTTTTTTGCAGATTCTCCAGGAGAGCGTCTCTTTCATCTTTGAATTTGTGGCACGACCACAGAAGGTGTTCAATATCTCCTGTCTCGTCGCATGCCGTACAGTTAGGAGAATTGAATCGCCCCGTCTTAAATAACCAGGCCAGTGTACTAGCAGATCCTGTCCTGATTCGATATAAAAGTGAGGTTACGCAGGGCATATGTGGTGGAACCAAAAGCGACCCAAAGTGATTTAGAATGTCCGATTTTGTTCACTTGATTACCTTTTTTCCCCTTTTGAGGGCGTAAATTGTTTACAGTGCCCTCCGGGCCCATTTTCTTCCCGATATTTTTTGGGCAACTTCGGTCGTTTATTGCAGCGTATGCATTTATCGTCTTCGTTGTAACGTAGGAGTGCGACAGCCACACCTTCCTCCCGCACCCGTTGTCCTTACGGAAGAGCGTGCGCTGAGCGCGGTGGCGGAAGACGCTAAAACGTACCGTGACACGATGACGTGTTGGGCCGACTTGTTCTGGCTCCAGTTATATTCCACCATGATCCTTCCCTCATTTTCTTTCCGTTCATCCATGGTCACCTGTAAGATAAAGAAGGCCTTGCCACTGAGCTTTCTCTCAGTGGCACTGAGAGAACACTTTCTGTCAGAAAGTGTTTTTTTTTACGACGCTGTAATAAACGCGAAACAAAGTGAAGTACGACCAGGACAGCCAAGGGATGCTTTTTTTTTTTTTTTTTTTTTTTTTTTGTCGTGGTGGTTTACTTCACTCATGGCGAATTCGACAAATCGCACAGGTTACTTCCACGACACATCAAAATTCGTGATCAACTAATTAACAACAATTTTACTGAATAACTTTTATTCTAATTACTGTACGGCGCATATTTCAGGTAACGAAATATAGCCGGTGAGTCTGCAAGGTATATCGACTTACAACGAAAATTTTGAGGATATACTGGTTTCAAGATGCGCGCCGTGAAACTTGGGGTAAACATGCACTGTTCTTCTACTTACTTTTTTAACCAAACGCCATCTTATTCATTGAATCAGTCAAGTAACTGGAACGCCAGTGTATTTCTTCGCAACGTTCGAAAAAAAATATCCTCAAGCTGGAGTTCTCCTGAGAAAGTGGATACGCCTTGAGAACTCACCGGCTACAATTCTTGAATTGCAATATGCGCCACAACCTAATTAATGAAAAGATATTCAGATAATGTTTGTTAATTAGTTGAGTATGCACTACAATTTCTCGCGCAGCTCAAAGACTGTAATTGTGCTATCTACCATAGGCGATTTTTAAAATGCTGCATCACCTAAAGAAGTCTATAAAATTCTAATTAAACGGCTACGCTGCTATGTATGGGTGTGGCGTCACTGAGAGGAAGACGAACAAGCATACGCACAGAGCTAAAAATTTTGTAGGACGCGTAAGCCTCGCCTTTGAGAGTGGAACGCGATAGCAATCAAAGATCCCTGACTGCTTCTCACGCTTCGCTTCACGGCAGCTGCAGCTTAAGTAACCGCAATGTTTACCGGGAAACGCTGACGGCGAACGCTATGCGAGCGCTAGGCGAGCTTTCTGGTAGAAACGAGGCCTCTTCCGTGGGCCGATCGCGGAGATTGTGCACAGCCATGCCAAAAAAATTACATTATTTTAGGTTTCCGTTGTTTCGCACTTTATTAATTCAGTCTGAGAAGATGTAAACTAAAAATCATGCCATGTGGGTGTTTTGTTTCACGACATTAGTTTGTGGGCTGTCATTCTCAAAATTTCGACGAATAGCTTTCCCAAGAATGTAAGACAAGGTATGAGCAACTTTAGTGATAGAATGGTGTGCCAATATAACCCGCATATGCCGCATATCATACAGCAAGGCCTGGCTTATATATATACACCTAAATATATATACGGAAAGTTTCGCTCACTAGACGCCGACTCCGGATACCGACACCGGATTTTTTTCCGACACCGGGCCCTTAACGCTTTCGCGTTAATGTGCGGTATACAAAAGCCGCTAAAGTGGAAGTACTTTTTTTCGAAGCTTTTTACAGCTTTTTTGAAGCCGTATTCAGTCATTTATTCAGGCTGAAGTTGTTTCTATTTTAACAAACATCGAAAACGTTGATAAATAAAAACACAAAAATTTCGGAACTAATATACTATAGCTAATCTTCTCTGAAATGTAATTGCTGTCCCGTAGTCGTAATTACCGTATATACGCACGTAAAAGCCACGCTTCTTTTTGATGATCTTGAGGAGGCACAGCTCCTGCACGGGTGTCCAATTTCGGTTCGAAATTCCTGGCCGTGGGTAATCGCCATGATTTTTTGTTCCTAAAATAGTGAACGTGGTTGTTTTCCTAACGCACTTATTTGTTCACAGATGGATATTACGCAGCTGGTGTCCATCTATTCCTCAGCACTCTCATTGTCACCCCTGCCCAGGCTCGGTTAGGCAACACATTCATAGACACATTTGTCTCCCATGCCATCCATGACATTACATACGCATGTTACCTTAAAGCTTTTCGCCACAGTGTTCGAAAACTCCATACTCCTCACGCTCGCAATCAAATAGGAGACAAGCTGCGTCGACCTTTTCTCTCTCTCTCTTTTCCTAGGAATTATGTGTTGCGAAGTTGAGGGTGTGGCTTTTACACAAGTGTGGCTATTACTCGAGTGTGTACAGTACGTTCTCAAATGCTTCGCACACCTAGTAAACGAAGCGTTGAATCAAATGCACTGTCCCGGTAGAACCTCGCACAAGGAACCTCTTCTCGCATAGAACTTTTATAAACAATGCTTCCGATCCTAAACATATTTGATAATGCTGTGGCGACTTTCCTTATATACAGGCTGTCCCGGCTATCATACCCCGAGATTTTAAAAAGTACGGATCGTTTTGCGCGAATGAGGCCAAACACATTTTGTCGGAATTCCGTTCAGAAAATGCTAGTCATTTGTTATTTCCTGACATCTAATTAGTTATTTAGATGCAATTATCTAACTTTAATTGTTCCAATCGTCAATGTGTCAATTAGGGAGTGGTAGATAATCGTAACAGACGTGAAAATGATATGTGTCCGGCAAGGTGCACATCGCGTGTTTATTCTTTTCCGGCGAAGAGAGAAAGCCCACGAAACATTAAAAAAATACGCGACCATGCGCCATCAAGCAGTCTCTGTGGGACCGCGAGCTGTTCATGATTACTGTGTCATCATTAAAAAATTTGCTATCCTGAGCAATGAACCTGATGAGCGGCTTGCTTTCCCTGAGAGACTGTTCGATAGCACTGCTATTCCATGTGCATAAGCACGTTCTCACATGCGCGATGACATGTAATTCTTTTTTTAATATATTTCGGGGGCTTTTTCTCTCTTCTCTCCTCATATTGGCTAAGCCTATAGCGCAATTCAAAAAAAGACAGGGACGTCACAGAGACACAGGACAGCGTTAACTTTCAACTGACGTTTATTGAAACACAGAGGCAAATATATTGCGAAGTAGGTATGAAGGATACCAAAAACAAAAGATAGATCACACTCTACGAGTCTACGCATGCGCACGTCAATACCCTTGTTCTTGCGCTATAGGCTTAGCCAATATGAGGAAACCGTACCAACTAGCCCAAGAATCAGCCTTGTTGAGCTTTTTCTCTCCACCGGAACATATAAACAAATAAACACACGCCGCATGCTTATTTCCGTATGTCCTCGTCAGTATGTCCCTAACGGACATAGTGATGATTAGAACAACAATTAAAAAGATTTTAATTAACTCATTAGATGTCGGGCAACAAACCAGAGACCGGCGGCATGTCAGCTGGAGTCCGAACAACGTTCACTCGGCCTTATTCGCGTATGACGATCCGTCTACCTTTAAATCTCGGTGCACGATTGGCTGGGGCGACCTCTGTACGGAACACGACGTTCAATTTACGCAGGAGAAAGAGTACGGCGGTAAAACGGTTCCCCTCATGATGGGCGACGACCTGACCTGGACCAACGCGGTCGAGCACTATCGGGACGCGGACACCCTGCTGAGCCGCGCGAACCGTGTGGGGCGCTGGCCGATGAACCTTATGCGGTGGTTGTTCCGGGGAAACGAGCTCAAGCCCGTCAACGTCATGTACTCGACGCCCGCCTGCTTTCTGGAGGTACGAGCCCCGCTCGCACCATAAGGTGTGCATGGCGCGGTGTATAGCCGGCGGTAAAAATTAAGGAGGTGCGATGCCTTGAAACAAGCAATATGGTTACGATATCGGTGTTACAAATACTCGTATAAAGCGCTCTGTGTCTCATGGCACTGTCTTAAACTCAGAGGCATCGTTGTCTATGTGTTCATTCTTAAAGCAGAGTGGCAGCAGTACCTAATTTTTAGAAAATGCCAAAGCAAGGAAGTTTGGGGGGAAAAGTAAGAGTAAACTGTGATTACGCCTGGTTTCAACTGAGGCGAAGAACGCATTGACCTAATGTTTGCCGCTTCTATGAAGGAACGCAAGACGCGGTAGAAGCGCTCGCTATTGAAGATAACTTGTTCAGAGTAAAAAAAAAAAAAAAAAAAAAAAAAAAAAAAAAAAAAAAAAAAAAAAAACAGGACATTTTTGCTCTTAAGTTTTCAGTGTTTCTGGTTTAACGACGTTCTCGATTTAAAACATTCCTTCCCGATCCCACTAACATTGTAAATTGCAGTTTAAGCTAACAATATTAGCCAAAGCCGCTTATTTTTCTTCACCACAGGAAAAAACTATCCTTTGAATTCATCTCGGTAGAAATGACATGAAAGAAAAATGGCAAATAAGAGCAGACGATATCTGGAGAGATGCCGTATGTACTGTGCCATTTTTCCAAAGATGAACCTGTACCAAATATGCCAACAAGTCATAGCGTTCTTTGAAACCCGCACCGTCATTTCTCTCGATATAGGCCCTCCACTCCGACAAGTCGCGCTCGTGGCCACGTTTCGAAGACGACCTCCTGCCGTACACGGACCGACCAAAACACACGTGGACTGGCTTCTACACGACTAGACCTGGCCTCAAGATGATGACGCGTTACGCCAACGGATTCCTCCAGGTGCGCTGTAAAGCATTATGGGAGTTAGGGAGCCTACATGCAAGCGCTGTGCTTGCATATAGCTTCCCTAATGGGAGTATTTCATCTCAATTTTCGACCATTCTTGTTGCGGCCGTACGTAGCAGCCGTTCTTTCTCCCACGTTGCGATTCTAGTGTTGTACAAAAGAAGTCACAGGCTTGCGCGGCACATGCAGCACAGTCACAGCGTAAGCTGGTGGAGCGGCTCAAGAGTAGCTCCAATTTGGGCACCACGCACAACAGGGTCTTCGCGGCAGTCTGTTCGCCTCGTGCGCCGCGTTTGCAAGGCACCTTAACTAGATGGCGCAACCACACTGACGGAGGCTCGGCAGCTCGGGAGCCCGTTGATTGCGTGCCTCGTCTGAATCGCATATCGCCGTCTGCGCCTGCGGACGCCGCGTTTGCAAGCATCTTACCTAGATGGCGCCACCATACTGGCGGAGGCTCAAGTCGTCTCCCCCTGCGTGGCTCAGTGGTAGAGTATCTGGCTCCCGCGCAGCGGGCGCGGGTGCGATCCCGGCGGTTATCGGGTATTTTTTTCGCGTTTCCAGCGATAGCGGTTACGAGGCGGGAGCCGCCGGCTGCGGCATCATCGCGACCCGAAACGGCTATAGGAATGAGCCCATAACAGCTTACGCTGTAAAACAAAACTGAATCGCCATACTTTTCATGACCATGTAATGACAATGGACGCTGACGTATACGAACTGAAATGAAGAAGGTGCAGCGAAGCCGCCCTGCTTCGTCGTGATTCTTTGAAACACCTCCACAGTACAAAAAAAAAAATGGGGCAGCTTCACACAAGTGGTGCGAAGGCTCGGCAAACAGCGAAGCTGGCGTCCCCATCTAGCTTTATCTCGGATCGGCTAACTTTTGCGATGTTATTCTTCGAGCCTCGACCAAGTTTTCGCGAGAGGGGTCACACCAGGAACGGCCGGTTCTTCACTCTGTAGTCAAGCCGCGGTAGGGTTCTGAACTTGTCGCTGGAAATGCGTCATCGCCCACAGGCCCGGGTCGCTTTGGCGTCGCTTCTGCATGCACAAATGAAGTCACAAACACATGTGAAGAATGACCGCCCCCGTAGCTTCCCCTTGATTGCCACACAAAGTTGTCCGCGAGAATTGTAAATGTGACTCAGTTTAACAGGTTGTGCGCATACATTACCGCCTTTTATTCATTTTTCGATTGTCTGTCAGTTACAATATAGTTAACTTAAACAAGGTACATCACTGACTGATAGCGCCAGTGGCAGGATAGCCCTCCTTTTTTTATCGCACTAAAAGTAAAAGCGTAGCACTTAAGTGCAAAGCCGTCCTTTCGTGATTGCGATCATAAGAGTGATGCGAAAAAGGTTAAATAATTGTAACGGCCAAACTAATTACGTTAATTTATTTATTTCGTTATTACGTTATCTTATTTATTTCAGCAAATAACGGCCGCTACATTCAGTCAACCTAACAACGCCATACTAAAGAACGCAGAATATTAAACCTAAGTGCTATGACGCCCTATGTATAGCGACTAGAATGTTACACATGATCCTCTTGTAATACTCTATTTCTGTTTCCGCGTCACAGCAGCGAATCAAAGTACCACTGTGCCAAAAATGACGAGGCAAAATTTGTTTTTGCGTATAGTGGGCTGTCCACACACAGAAGGACCCTCGAGAACAGCTAAGGATGTTCGACTATCCATTAAGTGACAGTCTTGCTTTTGAACGCGTAAGATGAAGTGTACCTGGCGATGTATCATATGAGTGCTTAACGTTACTTTTGTCTGCTACTGAGCGATCTTCACGCCGCCTCGTTTGTGTTTCGTAGTATCACAAAGATTGCGGAATGATCCACACATCGCAACAAGGAATCGCTAAAGTGCTGCACTCGGAACTCGCAGCGACAACTTCAATTGTGTAAAACGACGCTAAATTGCTTGAAACACAGTGCGGCAATAAAATTGAAATGATTGTAATGAACGGAGGGCGAGACTATCACAAATCGCGAGCTCGATACGTGCTGTCATTTGTCTTATTACGGCACAAAGACTACAACGCAAGGCCAAATTTTCTATATCGTCAAAAAAAGTTGTTGCAGTTTCACCTGAAAGGCGAAGCATCAATAGCGATAGCAAATTTGTAGAGAGCTATACGGAGTAATGATAGTAGCTTTATCAGGTGTATACCCTTGGACATGCAGCAGCACCGGCAACACGCAGAACTGTTGTCGACGCCGTCGGCGTTTTGCCCGCGTTCGCACAAAATGCGTGCGGCGTTGGTGACTATGGCCGGAGCCTCCGATATAAATAGGCACTTGGTGCCGCAGCTAAACGTCCCCTCCCTTCCCTCCCCCCCCCCCCCCCCCCCCACGGCCTTTCGTGCGTCAGAAGAAGGTGCGTTTGCTGTACATATATGGTGATTGTAAAGGAGGAAAGAGACGCCTACTTCTGCAGCCCTTAAGGAAGCACGGCACAGAACGCGCGTTTGTTCTCCGCCGTGCGTTCACTCCCCGTGAAAGCGCGCGTCCCTCGCGCCCTTTCACTCGCACATACAGCGTTCGGCGGCGCTGGCGCTGAGCCGTGCTCCCTCAAGGGCTGCAGAAGATAGCGCCAACCTTTCCCTTTCCCTCAAGAACCACTTATCATCGCGCGGCGACGATTTCATCTCCATTGACGTCATACGGAACCTCACGGCGACGGCGACGACGACGGCGACGCCGACGGCAGAAATCTGCTTTGGAGTGTCCATATAATTGCTATCGCAATAAAATGCATGCCAGTATTTACGACGGCGCCACAACTAGAGTGTACTAGAATATGGTCGAGTGGGACGAGCGGCTGGGGCGGCGCATGCTTTGCAGTGAGGCGCCCGACGTGGAAAAATACTGTGGCGGCGCTGCGATCGAACTGGATTGGGCCGCATCAAGGTTGCGCCGTTGGAAACTGCTGGCGGTACAGCTCGGCAGGGTCATTCGTGCTACTTCGCGCGCTGGTATTTGCGTTCATATCGCTCAAATTGTGTTCATAATTGCATATGACATACATTTATGCCTTTAGAATAAATTCTTTCTTTCTCTTTTTTTTATTTCATTTTATTTTTAATGTCGCTCGGTAATTGCGCGTGCATAACGGCCGCAGTGTCGGCTTTCATTCTACTATGTTATTGTACGGTTCCCTTTGGAGAACAAATATTTTTCGCGTTCTTCAAGCAGCATGTATCTCTCGTACGTATTGTTGCGCATATAGTTTTCCATCAGTAGGTCTTGAGAAAAGCAGACGAGGTAACATATGTAACGTTCTTGTTTGCCGCTTAATTCAAACAAGTAAGCACATCTGCCCCATCCGGCGCCTGTACTCAGATTTACGGGAAGCATTGTTATAGATAAAAAGAAAGAGTAAACTGCAGCGCAACATTTCATTCAAGTTTCCGCCTTCCTCGCGTAACAGAATGCGGAGTAATTGGTAAGGGGTCATTTATTGCAGTCGGACCGCGATCGAGCGCCGGAAATGGTTTTAGTTAGTCATTCTATATGCTAATATTTGGCCGTAAGCCGTACGTGAATTTTTTTTTAGTCGACACTTCAAAAAAGAAAAAAAGAAGAGAAAGAAAGCCTGCGCGGTAGCCTAATTAGTGGCTATAAAGTGGATACGGCGTTGCGCTGCTAAACTGGAGCTGGCGGGTTCAAACCAGGTCGCGGAATTCGATGGGAACGAAATGGAAAAAGACTCGTGCACTTCTATTTAGGTGCACGTTAAAGAACCCAGGTGGTGAAAACTAAACCGGGTGCCTTATAATGACATCGTAGCTTTGCCACGTAAAACCAAAGAATTTATTTAAATTAAAAAAAAGAGAGAAAAAGGAAGTGGCTGCGTTCTTCGGCTTTTTTCTAGGGGTAAAATAAATAATTCTCCAGGCTGATTTCAGAGAAAAACGCTTATCGCGCTTATCCTATATTTCATACATAAATGTAATGCCGTTCCCAAATGTATGACGTACCGCTCAAGTCAGCAGCTTGTACATTATAAACGGCTGCTTTCAGTTATTCGGTGCACTATCATAACGATCATAATGAAACAATTAAAGGAATGGCATGCCTCACATACACGTAGAGATGTGCAGATCTGTTGCGTTCGTTGAAGAAGTGTGGTACCACATGAGGCACCCAGTTTTAATGGGTTGAAAACATGATGAGACTGTCAAAAAAAAAAAAAAAAAAAAAAAAAACGTTTTCCTTGTCTGAATCAAGTGAGCAGATTTATAGGCTGCCCCAAAACAGGGCGTTTATATTGAATGACAGCTAGAAACTTGTTAAGCAGGACTCATTAACCCCCATGCGTTAATTCTCTCAGAAACTGCGCCTCTGCGCAACAACGACGACTCTCCGGCAGCACTATCATCCGGAATAACAGTCGTCACTTCCATCGGTCCCTCACCTTTGAGACTTCAACAGTGCTGTTATGCGTTACATTCGAACGGAAACGACTATTCGGCGTCGTACGGTATATCAACAACACTGGCGCGCGCGCACACACACACACACACACACACACACACACACACACACACACACACACACACACACACACACACACACACACATACATACATACATATATATATATATATATATATATATATATATATATATATATATATATATATATATATATATACGATGTTTTTGCCTGCTTTGGATATTATTTCTGCGAATGAGAGTTTTATGTGCAGTATTCCCTAATAAGTGTGTTACAGCAAACACGTGCGCTTATTCCGGTCGGGAGTTCTCGCTTTTTCAATTCGTGCATTTAGACTATTTGTTATTTTTTCCTTACACATATATCGTGAACATATATGTCTATGTACCCTTCGATTTAATTATCTAGAAATACATTGGTCATTCTTCGCGCCACGCAGTTATTAAACCTAGTTTATTTCTCTCTAATGCTGTTTTCTTCGATGATTTTCCCTGATAAACATCCACCAACAAGAAGCGTGCGTAAAATGACACGATATCAATAATAAAATTACGTATCTTCATGTTGCAGAGATACCAGTTACTTTTAGAAGACACTGGTAAAACAGCAGTTCACCTGGCTAAAACTACATTTGGTACCGGCCGTCAAGAGTCATGGGCTCACCAAAGCAACTAAACATAAAAAAATGTACTGCACAGACGTTCTGTGAGAAAAACTGGGCGTCCGCCAGCGTCCACGTAGAGAACGCGCGCTCACTAGCAGACGACGCGCTTGACAACGACAGCAAAATTGAAGACGTCGCGCTGTGTAATCCATGCCTCAAATATATATGTTTGGCAAGATGGTGTAAACATAAATTTGCTGTTGAAATAAAGCACTATTTTAAGAACGTACTATGCGCAATCGGCCTCGGCGCCCGCAGCGAAAGTACGTTGAATATGCCGCGGAGCGCGTCTCCGCCCCAATCCAGTTCGCTCGCAGCGCCCTCGCATAATTTTTCCACACGCGGCGCCTCAGCGGGAGAGCGCCGTTCGGCCCACTCGACCATTGTCTAGTACACTCTAGCCACAACCACGCCGCGCGTACGCGCATAAACATGTATAGCAGACGACGCGACGCGCCATCTACACTATGCGTGGTGCAGCCAGTGTCCGCCAGGCGGAGACTCCGCTCGATATCGTGGCCAAAATTTACGTAGGATCTCCTCGAGGAGTCTGCTGAATGATGCGTAAGTATTTCGTAGTAAGGAGGTGGCGTTGAGTGCTCGCACTCAACACTGCTGGTAATCCTAGCACTGCTCAGCGGCTGCGGTCGTCTTGGCGCCATTACGGTAAATGCGACAGTGCTGCAGCGACACGAGCTGCTGTGGAAGTCGGTGCAACGTAAATTGATGAGGCAAGCAAACTACTGGAGGTGGCTGCGCCAGGTGGGCTGACGACGTTCCGACCCGAAGCCACGGCTGCTCAACAGTTCAGGCTTACTAAAGGTGTGCCTAGTGCGTGCCTGATTGCACACGTCACGTGGTCACAGAGACGCGCTCTTGCCACTGCTGGCGCGTTCGTCATCGTCGTCTTCCACAGCTGCCTCCGATGCCGCCATGAAGGAAGTTTGTTTCCTCCATGGATGCCGCTGATCATGTCAGCGTTCCCATGCTGCCCCTCGCGATCCTGCCACTGCTCGCTCGCGCGTTCGTCGTCGTCTTCTCACGCAGCTGGCGAAAACATTGCTGCTGGCTCTATCTTGAAAGTGGTCGTCTTATGTGAAGGACGGACGGACCCACGAAGAGTTTTCTTGTTCGGTAACCATAGAATTTTTTGCGCATTTAATAGGAACAGCGCTTTTGAAACGACTCTATTGGAAAGTACTACTAAGTGGTTCATTCGGAAAGGAAGGGGTTGGCGCTATCTTCTGCAGCCCTTGAGGGAGCACGGCTCAGCGCCAGGAAAGTACCACCAACTTTAATCTTTCCTTTATCTTTATGCTCCTTACCGTCTCTCTGTACACTAGGCTCCTTGGGTGCAACGTGTACTCCGTTCGTGGTGGTTTCCGTTCATTCCAATACAAACGCTAGATCCGCATTCAGGCTATCGGCTTCACTGTCGCCGCCGTCGTGCTGTTCCGCGATTGACCGTGTATGCCCGAAGTGTACGTGCAGAGGATTAGCGGGGTCTCCAGAGGCGCGGTGCGAGTTTGGCTGCACCAACCGAAGTGAACGCACCGTCAACGCTACGCTCAGTCGTCTCGGAGGCGGAGCCATGCCAGCTCCCTGCCTTCCGCTGTTGGCATGAGCGTTGTGTACACGCACATTATGTACGCATCGTGGAGGTCCTGTTGAGCTGCTGTGTGCGTGCTGTGGTCCGAGCTGTAAATGTCAACCTAGCCTCATCTAATATTTAACGGGGCACTGACTAAACTCACTAACGCCGACGGTTTCCCGTTGGTCTCGTCTTGTACACCACCGAGGAATGCCACGCCTGCAACGTTACTAGCGGCGCTTAGCAGTGCACAGCGTGTCAGTGTGGCGAGACGCCTTGTAACTTCATGGAGCGCGGTGCCTTGTACCCAGCAGGAGCTTTAATCTACGTGTTGCGTCGCGCCAATGCGTCGCACCTGCGTAATGCTAGAACACTATCCGAGAAGTTCAAAGTGACATTTCGCTTTTCGGGCAAAGCACTGCACAGCCAAACTTCATGCTAACATGCAAAAGCAGTTCCAAGAGGAGAATCGTTTAAGCACGAGTCGGGTTCTTTTTGCATTCCCAGATCATGTGGTGAAGGGTGTATTGGAGGAGTTCAACGAATGAAGTTTCTCATTTCGGGCAAATCGCTCCACCAGTGAGTTCACACATTAGAATTGTTTACGCATGAGTCTACCACGTGACGTTAAGGTTAATTGTTCAGAACGAATGTACTTGTTTCTGTGTGCATATCCAGCCTCACAGAACCGCAGTATGCCCTCACGTTAACTTAGAGGTGTTCTACACTATGTTTCGTCACACTTTGCTTCAACTCGCACGATTTGCAGTAGTCATAAAGAGTTTCATACAGGGTATATGTCCTTTATATACCACTGTTCTGATCAAGCAATGACAAAAGAGCATGTGGAACGGGAAGTCTGTATACCAGCCGTAGTTATAGGCACCATCCAAGGAATTCAAGCAGAACTATAAACGTGGCCTCAGTGTCAATGCTTCGGTGGTCCAGCGCCCACGGTGGAAGTGGCGGTCGAAGAAGGAGCCTAGCACAGCTAACACAAACTATGGCCTCCTAGAGGACACGAAGCGCTGCGTAAGTGAGCGTGGAGGCCACATACAGACAAAGCTTCCGGTATGAGATGTATCCACCAACTAGGCCCTCTCTAAGTCCTTTCAAGCTTCCGCTGTTGCCGTCCGCGAGGTGCAGGGGTGGTATTCTGCAAGAGTCCACCAAGTGGACATGTCCATTTCGCCGGCTGATGAAGTGCTGATTGGATGTGACGAAATGGACAATTGGTGGCACTTGGTGGACTCTTACAGAATACCTCTCCAGGTCTTGTGGTTGAGAGCCATCGATGAAACTGGTTGAGCGTCGACGCCGAAAATCGGTCGAAAATCTGTTCCTCGTGGTTCGGTCTCTACATGCTATGGTGGAGCACTCGGGAAGGACTGCCTTCCGTCTTTTCTCGCCGCCCTCTCTGCCCGGTGATGATGTTTATTGGCATCCCCTTTCGAAACGCGGCGGAGACAGTCGCCTAGCCTGCTTGATTTGATCACGTTTTAACGCGATAGCGTTGACGGCCCCGTGTCGCAGAAAATCCGGTGTCGGCGTCGGCGGCATTGTCAGTGAGCAAAAAATTTCCGTATATTTAGGTATATGTATAAGCAACGCCTTGCTATATTATTGGTCGGAATTTTGAGAATGACAGCCCACAAACAAATGTCATGAAACTAAACACCGACAGCTAGCGCATGCGTTTTACGTTAAATCTTCTCCGACATAACAATTAAAAGTGCGAAACAATAACAGAAACTTTAGGATGATTTAATGTTTTTTTTTTTTTTTTTTTTTTTTTTTTGCGTGGCTCTGCACGACCTCCGGGATCGGCCCGCCCAAAAGGCCCCGTTTCTACCAATCAGACCGGCGAGCGACGCTCGGTTCCTTAAAAAAACACCATCCAGATAGGGCTCGGCAGCGGCGGCGCCCGCCGTGCAAGGGAAAGAAAAAAATTACCAGAAAGCTTTCCTTCATGCATAGCGTTCGTTCGCAGCCAGCGTTTCTCGGTAAACATTACGGTTACATAAGCTGCAGTTACATTACCATTAGAGTTACAGAATGGGTGCCAAGAGAAGGGAAGCGCAGTCGAGGACGGCAGAAAACAAGGTGGGTTGATGAAATTAGGAAACTTGCAGGTGTAAGTTGGAATCAGCTAGCACAAGACAGGGGTAAATGGAGATCGCAGGGAGAGGCCTTCGTCCTGCAGTAGACATAAAAATAGGCTGATGATTATGATGATGATGGTGAAGCTGCATTTGCCGGTAAGCGTGAGAAGCAGTCAGGGATCTTTGAATGCTATGGCGTTCCACTCTTAAAGCCGAAGCTTAAGCATCGTCCAAGTTTTTTTTTTTTAACTACATCTATCGCTATCGAGCCTTTTGTCTATCTGACGTCGATCTTAACTTTCGTAATTAAAACCTCTATCGCTATATCGCTATCGTTACCAACGCTGGCAATGACTCCGGTTCTATCAATCTCTTCCCTGCTTTATTTCCACCAATACTCTAATTGTCTCTTACTTATCTCGACTACTGGCCAGTGAATCCTTCCATCTTCCTTGAATCCCAAAGCTTCTGGAAGGTGCACATTTCCTGCGTGTCTCGCTGGGTGAGTATCTTGGCATTTCATTTAGATGTGCCGAGTCGTTTCCAGGCTCTTTTTTGCAGCACACACGTGCATATTTTCTCCGCTATGATTCTCGTCCTCAGGCAGCCAGCCAGGGCCTCAAATAGCAATAGCGTTATCACACAGGATTTCCTTCCATGTTTATTTCTTACTGTGTGTCTAAACCTCCATTCTTTCACCTTTTGTATCCACTTTACCCAGTCTCTGTTTCTCTCACTTTCATTTTTATCACTCCTGTTCATCTATTTACACTTTTAATTGCTCTGTACTTGGTTGCCAACTTTCTTGACTGCATCCTCCATTCCGTGTCCACGCTCTTGAAGTACAGATATTAGTGCACTTAACCCGGCCATTTCATATCATCCATGTTCCTTAGGTCTTTCTTCCAAACTAATCTTGCTGTGCACATCTCCGACTTCAAAAGAAGCCCAACCATTGTCACCTTTGCACTCGTTCATTTCTGGTTTTACCGTAGGTTCCCAAACCAGTCGGCCCAAGACCTTTTAGTTATTTTCCAACCCCGACAGGATTTCTGATTTATAGCACAGAATTGCATTTGCGAACGTAAGAGCTGGCATCCTTACTCGTTTCCAGATTTCTCGCACCACCTCGTATTTACTGTAGCCCCAAAGTTCTCTAGGATTCATTATTGCTGCATTCCGCTTCCCTTTCATTTTTCGATTATCTTGGTGGACGCTTGAGAAGGTCTTCGCCTCGTTTATGTATACACCCAGGTGTTTATATTGCGTATGGGTATGATTTCCTGTTGCATTAATACGTCATCACTCGTGTCTTCATTAAAGATCACAATTCTTGATTTCTCTACGCTAAACGGAAGGCCTGGATTTGTCGCTGCATTGCCACTTATATTATCAAGTCTCTGTAAATATCTTGCGTTTTTCCCCTAGTAGCGCTATATCGTCCGCATACGTCAGCCCAGACACCTTCTGTTGCACCATTCGCCCATTACGCATGTAAGACAGATCAAACGCTAATTCACTGCTATCAAGTGGTATATTTCTATGCCCTTAACATAGAGCGTGAACAACGGTGGAGAGTGAGGACGTCCCTGCTTCAATCCTCGGTTATATTTCACAACTCCATTACATTTCCGACCTTCCCATACAGCTTGTACTCAATTGTCTCTATATATCTCACTCTCAGCTGCTCCACGAAGTCATCTATGTCTACGTGCTTGAGATCATCCCATAGCAATTCCCTACTACCTTGTCGTAAGCTCCCGTAATATCTAGAAATACTATCCATAAATGTCTTATGAGCCCTTGAAATCTCTATGCGCTGAGTTAGTACGAAGATATTATCCTCTAAGCGCATGACTGGTGTGAACCTCTAGTGGCTGCAGGAGAGTCATCTGGCGGCGAGAGGTGGAAGATGGCAGACAACAGACGTACGACGAATCGGCTCATATATCTATAGTCACATATACAACAGCGATGGCTGTGCTGGTTAAAGACTGTTATCTGCGAAATTACGCAGTGAAACAGCAAACGCTACCTAAATGTCATCGCTGCAACAGAATGTACTCCTTCGAGCTAATATTTCTTTTATTAAAGCGAACGGCTTTTTAGAAGCGTTCGACTATTCGCTTACATTGGCAAGTATTGTAGGTGGTTTCTGCATAATTTTCCTCTTGTTTTTCACGCGCTTGATTTCTTTCTCCGCTATTATTTCAATTCCCCTTTCCCCTTACCTCTGCCCCAGCGTGTGGCATCGAACCAGAGGCCTCTCCTTTGATTAAACTTCCTTTTCTATCCCATTCTATCTATCCGATTCTACCTAGCTAGCTAGCTAGCTATCTACCCATCTACCTACCCATCTCTCTATCTATCTACCTATCTACTTCTCTCTTTATCTCAAATCAATGAAAACATGAAACTTGACGTTTGCTCTTTACAAGCTTCTCTTACACACCCTTTCTGTTTTGTTTTGTTTTTATTTTTCGATTACTTCGACGCAGGCCTGCAAGCAGCTTTCGGTTCTTGGTGCTCAAGAGCAGGTCAACAAGGTGCGGGATCTGCGTGAGTACGCCTGCCGCAAAAAAAAATTCTTCCACGTTCACTTTTTATTCCGAGTTAAGGGGCTACGCCTTCGCGATGCCCTTTATCACATAAAACTTCGACATGTGGACGTAGTCAGTAAAACTTCGCGAATACGTCACTCGACTTTTATTAAGTGCTGAAGTACAAGACAGTTCCCACCACCACTACGCTGACCACCTGTGACGTGGCGTTGGTTACATGACCGATGGTTACATGACCAGGACTATAGAAGTTTAGCAATGTCCTGCGCACCGGTAGCCTGTCTCTACCATCTATAACCGAAACTACCAAGGGCTACTTCTATCTTCAGCATTTTTCCGTTTCCGGAAGTGATAAATTGTTTCGCTTTCTTACATTCTTGCAGAGGAAGCAGTAGCCGTGATGCAACACCACGACGCCATCACGTAAGCGGGTGCATAGCTTCGCGCGCTTGAAAACATTTTGACACGATTGCCCATAAGAACGTTTATGCCGTTTGCTTCTGCGTGTGTATGAAGGGGGGAAGGGGCTTATTTCTTTCCACATCTTTGGCGTAACTTGGTTTCAACAGATCACGGTCATATGTGTTCAATGACATGTCCGTTGTTTCTACGTTCACTCATAATTTGGAAGTCATTTGCATAAAATATAAACACAAAAGTCAAAATAGAGCACACTTAGCTTTATTGACTGCAAAGTGCTTGAAAATGATACGTCGAGAGAAGTACACCGGAGTGTTTGCCTACCGTAATGCCTTGTCGCGGACCAAGACACTTA
This sequence comes from Dermacentor silvarum, assembly GCF_013339745.2. NCBI lineage: Eukaryota > Metazoa > Arthropoda > Arachnida > Ixodida > Ixodidae > Dermacentor > Dermacentor silvarum. The sequence goes on from NC_051163.1 coordinate 56,152,675, forward strand.
GATATAATTTAACCGTCAAGGAGAAATCTCTTGAAACGCTTTTTTTTTTATATTCACGTTCTTCCCAAGCTCTATTTCTTGAGTGACACCATGATTTTTTTCTGCTTACTTCAAGGGGAACTTCAGTCAGCCGTGTTGCCAGTGACTATGCGGACATACTATCTCGGGGCATCGCCAAATGCGAGGCAAGTGTACAAAAGAAACCGCGTATGTGGTTCATGGTTTATGGCGCTTGTAGGTCTCCTTCGTAGCATCGTGACACAGTTATCTGGATGAAAATATTCCCTTATTAGCATTCCTCTACCGTGCAAGCCTCCGTATAACTGATTTGCGTTTTGATATGAATCAAAATTAGGCTCTACAGATTTCTTCAAATTAGGCGCCGAGCGGTACGTGAAATTCGCCTCTGCACATATGTTATGGGCCAGGGGGACACAAAGAGAGATACTTTTCACTGCCAGCCACCCAATTAACCTAGATCTATTAGTGAACTCTTTAGCGAAAGCAGTAAGCGGGCGTGTATGTATTACGACGTAAAGGCAGTCGTATTCATACACAGCTCCATTTGCTAGACCTCTTCTAGCAAGCCCTTGTTGCGAGATATCCGTGTGCAAAATTTTCATCTCAGTTCGTCTGTATTACACATACAAGACCGTCAGGATACTCGGAAAGTTGCCTCCTGGTGTGACCCGGACGTTTCGTCACATACTGGCCGCGCAAATTATCCCCTGGCCGCATAACTTACGTTTTAGTTGTAATTTTATATTTCAGTTTATGAGAAATCCGTGAACCCTAATTTTGATCACGCAGTATTTAACCGCTATACGGCGCAATAACGTTGCCCTGAAAGGCCAAACTGGTATGCCCCGCTGTGCGTCTTCTTTCTGGGGTTTTACGTGCCAAAACCAGTTCTGATTATGAGGCACGCCGTATAGCGGAGGATTCCGGATTAATTTTGACCACCCGGGGTTCTTTAACGTGCACTACGATTCGCAAGCACACGGGCGTCTTTGCATGTTCCGCTGTGCGTCAAAAGCTTAAAAGGCAAAAGGTAAAACGAGTTAACCCACTTCGTAGACTCAATCATAATAATCACTGAAACATAAAGTTTCTGGTAGACAGACAGACAAAAAACTTTATTAAATAGGTCCTGAGAAGCCCTGCCCTGTTTCTGGTAAAAGAAAAAAAAAACACAAGGATAGCACTGTGTCATGTTGTTTCTTCGCTCGGTGCCCGTCTGTGTGCGCTGTTAATTACCCTTTAATTAAAAAAAAGAAGCTTGCAGCTTCTGTGGAATTTGTTCTTGGTATAACTCAATGGTCGCAGGAGGTTCTCAGCTCAGCCATGTCTACTCTGTCGATGAGCACCGGACCCCTGCGCAGTCTTCGTGGTGAAGAGCGGTCGCAAGTGTTCGGATTCTGTCACCATCTCAACGAGAGCCACTGCCTCCACAGCGAGGAGGAGTCTGAGGTGCCGGTGCCAAGCGCTATATTTTTTTTTTAATGAACACTGCACCTGGTGTTACGTAATGAAAGGAGTGGGCCACTTGGTGCCACAGCTACACATTAGTACATCTAATTTCTTTTTTTCTTTTTTGGTCACTGAAAATGTCGCAAAATGTACTCCTTTTCGTGCTCTTTCGGAAAACTGTAACGAGACATACTAATTTGGAATTGTTAATTTTTTTACTGATACATGTTGCTTATAACTCTATCAACCACCAGAACCCCCCCCCCCCTAACGTTTCACCTAACCTAACCTAACAAACGTGTCACTTCTGGTAAAAAGAAAATAATTTCATAAACAAATTCAACTTGATTTTGTTGCATTTTCCTATCTATTAGCTGTACTATTTTGTCACAGTATACTGCTTTATTATTACTTTTTATTTTTGTTCAATTTTTCATGTACACACTCATTCTTACTTTGATTGTCTACAGCTACCGTCAGCGTCTGCGCATATTATAATATCCCAGTATTTGCGTGTCCTAGTAATAACTTGGCTGCATGTAAATAACTTCTAACTTGGAGCCATTACAAGCCCGTGGCTAAGGATCCAAAGAGTAATCTATACGCCTGCAAACGTTCAAGTTTTTGTAGCTGAATAAGTTCAAACATGGAACGGCACTTTAAATCTCGAGGCGTGAGAAGTCTAAGAGGCTCCTGGTTAGCAGTAGACGCATTAAATGGCTGCGGTAGAGGCAGCGGCGAAAAGTTAGCACTTAACGAGCACATTACAACACCTAGTTGCGCATCAGCCCCAAGCCTCCGTGATCTTCGCAACGCGATACGCGCCGTGCCGATCGGCTCCCTGAGATTCTAACCTTAAACAAGTCGAGCAAGCAATAAGCTTGTTTCCAGCACACAGCAAAAGAGTCAAGAAAACATTCGCCATTTCTTATCTAGTGCTAACAAATACCGAACATGAAAAATCTTGGCCACGTACCAGCGGAATGCATTCCTTTCTGCACACCGCCGATCTTTACGCGAATATAATCTTCTAGCATCTCTGCTTCAAGGTTTGTGTAATGCATTTCTTCGTCTAATCAATTCAGAACTGGCACTGCTGGTAAGCATACACGCTTCGTCCATTCCTCAATATCACGATTTAAATCTTTATCATAAACATCATTTGCATTCTTACCGCCAAAGCGCCCGCAAAATCACCCATCACAGCGCAAGGAATGGTCGACAGAAAGTCAGCATGCTTTAACCAACAAAGGTATTTCCTCAACATATACAGGATACGGCAGGTAATTGAGAACAAACACGCTAGTGAAGCAAAACTTCACTTCTCTTTTAAAAGACTATTTATGAAGGTTGATGACAAAGGTTGATGACAAATGGGACAAAGGTCAACACGATGCTTCTAAATTTTATTTATTGACTTCGCTGCTAGCTTCAATGGCATCCTCAACTCGATCGACTCCGCCGGTCTTGATAAAGTGCCCTTTATGAACGTGGGTCATCGCGTTCACGATGGCTGCCTTTAAAAGGTCTTCCAAGTTGTGAGACAACTGTACTCCCTTTCAACAACGCCCTCAGCATATAATATAGTCCATCGGATTCAACTCAGGAGAGTTAAGAGGCCAAATTTTTTGAGGTGGTGAATATTTTCATACAACTGCTCCTCCTTGATTGAAGCGATATGTGCCGGCGTAGTCTTGTTGGAAAAATGTATGGTCGTTCCTGAGCGACATTCCAAGCCTTTACCATCATTACAGCGCTTCAACATATGCAGTAGCATTGACTCGGAGGTCCAAAATGAAAATACCTGTCTCGAAGACCACGGCATTCAAAGGAAACTTCGTGTGCATGACACTAGAATTATGTTTTGTGGCTGCGGCAAATCCACCTGCCACCATTAAGCAACGTCTAAATATCCGAATCACTGCGCTTGGCGGCAAACGCAACTTACACAGCGTGCCGTTTCATTTCATTGTTAGGACTGAAGACCGCCATCTTGGTGCAAATACTAGGTAGATGACGTGCAAGTCCCGTTGAAGCGTAACAAATAAATGTCTCAATTTCTCAAGTAGTTATTGCAGGATGACTACGTTCTCAATTACGTGCCGCACCCTGTAGTGCAAGCGAACCTTGATCCACAGTCGCGAAGTCTGCGCCCCCTACTGTCAATGAAACTTCATGTGGAAAAATACTATCAATACAGTGCAATATTATCTATCGTGCAGCATGCCATCAAGATAATGCAAATGAGTTTGGTTAAGGCTTGCTGCGTCACTCGCAGTTTACAGTCATCGTGTACAACCCGGCAAGTGCGGACGTGTCGACGTGCATCCGGCTTCCAGTGGATACCAACCGAAGCTCCCACTTTACCGTTACGGGACCTGGCGGCATCCGAGTTGAATCTCAGGCAAGTAAATCTTTTCTCTCAAGGTTTTTCAAAAACGTCAGAACAGAAAAGAAAACCAAGATGGAACGAATTCACTTCAACCAGCCAACACTGAGGTGGGCTGAGGAGATAGCGGAGGCCTATCACGACTAGTAGACGGACGTCTGGCAACAGAAGGTGCTGACATTGGAGCACACAGACCTCCCTCTAGCCCCCCCCCCTCCCCCCCGGCCCATCTCCTTTCTTAAAAAGGGAAATAAAAGTTTATTCATTCATTCGTAATCACTTCGTGAACGCTATTTACTGCCTCTGGCGTGGCGATTTTCAGACGATTGCGTATAACTTTCGTTTCGTTATTTAATAACGCATAACTTGTGCGTTATGTTGTAGCACAAATGGTTTCCAGCAGAACGTACTGACACGGACAGAAAGAGACGAGGACAGTACGTTTTGCTGGAAACCATTTGTGCTATGTGAAACCAACGAGCTCAGGCAAACCCTATTCTGGAGTTATGTTGTAGCTGTGTATAGTTTCCGTACACTTGTCGTAGCTCGTATGCTAAGTTGGCTTCCTTTGTACATCATATGAATATACTCTACAGTGCAACGGCGCTTTAAGGTATGCAAATAAGTTAACACGCGAAGTTAGATACGATATTATCCGTGTATTACGCGATAGCAACAGACCGCAAAGCGGATGTGGAGGGAGGTCCCATAGAGGGCGAATGCGGGCAGCGAAGATGACTGAGCAGGACAGCATGTCCATGTACAAGACAACCTAAAGTGCACCGTCGGCGACGTGCAACGCGCGCTCGCGCTAGCTGAAGTGAGGGGAGAGAAGGTTCTACCTAGTTAGAATGCACCATACCCTTTTCTATAGTTCCATGTAGCCTATGATAAAGAAGAAGACGTGAGTTGGGCTGACGGCGTTCCCGGCTCCTTTCGGAGAATATTGCTATAAGACGGTGGGAATTGAAACGCCGGTGGGCAGAGGCGGGAAGGCGGCGTCGAGACTTACAAATTACTCATTCCACGAACTTTGCTAAAGAAGGGAACTTTCGTGGTGTGATCGCTCAGCTAAAATGAAAGTTCCAAGGCAGCTGCGCAGGAAAGCCAAACGACACAAATAACGTAGAACTGACGCCACGGGCACCGAAATAACAACGCAGCTGCTTTACTACGAGTATGTCGAACCCGACTGGGTCCGTTAACGCTTATTTAGCTCATAGATTTTTCTAAACTTCGTGCTTGTGGATTCATACGTTTTTGTGGGGTTATTACGCTTATATATATATATATATAGCAAATATATATTTCCTTTGCGAATGGTTGCATGCAATGCGCAGCGGTTTGTTGAAACCAATCAGTTTACAAAACAACGAGGCCATTGAAGCCAGAAGAAGGAAGTTTATGCAAATCTATGGGCTATTCATATTGTGAGATGTACCGCAATGCATGAAGCTACCGTAGACTTGAATACTTGAAGCTACCGTATATATAGTTCCCTCTTGTCATTTGTGTGGGAAGCTCTCTACGGCACACTCGACTCCTCGTGTCTAAACACTTGGGCTGTTCTATATATAAAAAAGTAGCTTTAAGGCTACGTTGATAAAATGAGCCAGTACAGCAGCTATATTATGGCTTTATTATCACTGCTGTAGTCAGGTTACATTCGCCCTAAAGCTTATCGTTGCCGTCTTACAACATGGTGCCGTCAAATGAACAATTTCGTCTCCAGTATGAAGTCCGGACAGCAACTGCAAACGCAGCACAGCGCATATCAGGAATGGCAGCGCAGTTTACGCCACAAAAAGCAACCGATGCGGTGTCCGGACCATCTGTTCTGTTATGACTGTCCTATTTTCTTTTCTGTCGCCTTCTCTTCGGCGCTTGACTTCATATCATGGGCTTTCACGTTTTTCTTTCACATCTATTACTATCGTAGCAAACAAGAACATGGCACTGACTGGTCAACCGGAGCATTTAAAAAAATAACTGAATGGCAGTGTGCTGTGTTGACCCCTCACCTACCCGAGATCCGCGAATCACGAAAGCGCATACGACTCGGAGCCAGCCGTGGACGGCCTCTCTTTCGAAAGACTCGCCCATCTTACAATTAAGCCCACAACCGCACCGGCAGTGTACTCATTCTGAACACGAAAGTTTACGTGACGCCGAACAACAGGGGCCACGCATTGACCTGCCCAGAGTGAGTCCCACCACCTCCCAGAAGCCAGGGCGCGAGCATTCGCCACACGACCAGTCTTGTGGTGATTGCAAGATGTGTGATGAGAGGCTAAGTACGTGCAAACTTTAATCATATTCTTGCTGTAATGTTTCGAGAAAATTGACACTGGTTTGACGTAGGACGCTGCATCCTCACGGACGACGAAAAGTAGCCGTGAAGTTCGTCTTGAATACCACGGCATGAAGTGAAAGTACGAGATGCAGCGTGACATGGCAGAGCACAACCCACTATGTTGCGTCTTCGTCTTGGTGTCCATGTCCCTCGGATTTCTTCAGGTCTCAGGGGGACATTCGCAGATAGAGCAAAAACGCCACTATTCCGTGTCGTTCGCAGGTGGTGCAACTGTCCCGTCACCCAGAAACATCGAGCATCGAGGCATTCACGAATGCCACCGCCGCGCTGCTGTTCCAGGCTCTTGTCAAGCCGCTGGGATTCAGCGTGTACAGGGTGGCATCGCCTCACGAACCAATTGCTTCGCCAGCAGCGGACAGCTTCTTGGAGCTCGATAGGCCAGCCGCTGTCATCGAAAACAAGGTGAAGCGAGGGCCGAGTAAAAATTGGAAACGCTTAAGCTTCGCCTTTAAGAGTAGAACGCGTTAGCATTCAAAAATCCCCTGACTGCTTCTCACGCTTCCCGGCAAGTACCACCAGGTAGACGCGTCGTTCGCTCAGGTGCTATTCAAAGGGTGCTAACAAGAAAACAATACAATTACTAACCCTGCAGCTTTGCCGAGATTGTTTCAGTGGTACATACTGCTCGTAACAAATTTCGCCAAAGTAAATATTCATTGCAGTCGGCCTAAAGGGACCGAAAACTAATTTTACATGCCCACTCTGAACCGCCAGAGTCGATCACCAAAGTTGTGAGGTTTTATGTGGCAAAGGCACGAAATGATCGGAATAAATGATCGGATGATCGGAATTTGGGCCACTGCATTGACACCGCGGCTACATTAAGACTTCGACTTGAATTCTTTGCACGGTGTCCTTCAGTATGGCCGATCTGGAGACTTAGAGTTCCACATGTTCTTTTGTTATTGCTTTATCAGAACACTGGAATAAAGGACACATACCCTGTATGAAACACTTTATGGCTACTGCAAATAATGGGAATTTAACCACATTATTATGAAACACATTGTAGAACATCTCTAAACTCACTTGAGGGCATACTGCGGTTCTGGAAGGTTGGATGTACACATCGATACAATTCTTCCTGTTCGTAACAGCGTTAACGTTGTGTAGTTCACTAGCGCAGAAATAATTTCAAATCTGCAAGTCCCTGGTGCAGGGACTTGCCCGAAAAGCGAAACTTTATTCGAACTTTAGCGAACATTAGACAGTTTTAGTATTGCGGAAATGGCACCACGCTAAACGCAATAAAATAGCGGGGTCAGACTGCGCATGCTCAGAACGCTATTTCAGTTTTGCGGATAGCGTGCGTCCGCTATTTCTGAAATATAGCGGAGACGCTAAACGCTCGCTAAGTTTTTAGCGTTGCAAACATGGTGGCACCCTCGGCTCGAACGCTTGACATGCAGGCTCGTTTCAAGGCTTGGCGTGGATCACACGGCTAGTTTGGTTGTCGAGCTGCTCAGTTTGCTGCTTTGACTACTCGCAGCTAGATGGTTTTGCGCTTAGCGGCGCATCGTTGTCTTACGCTATACTAAAACTCTATCGAACAGCGTTCCGCAAAGATTTAGCGTGCGTAACACGCTAACGCTAACGCAAGCATTTTCCGCAATACTAAAAGTCTCTATTATCCGAAACTCCTCGGATAATGTTCTAGCACTACGCAGGGGCGAAGTGTTGATGCGACGCAGCCCGTAGATTGAGGCAACCCCTGCTGGTACAAGGAACCACGCCCCTGGCATCTACCAGGCGTCTCGCAATGCTGGCGCGCTATGCGTTGTTAAGCGCCTCCTGTAACGCTGCAGGCGTGCCACCCTTCGGTGGTGTACCAGGCGAGACCGACGGCAAACCGACGGCGTTATAGTCAGTTTAGTCAGCGCCCCGTTAAATATTAGACAACGCTAGCTTGACATTTACAGCTCGGACTAGAGCCTGCATACAGCAGCTTAACAGGAACGCCACTGTGCTTATATAATGTGCATGCGCACGACGCTTATGCCAACAGCGGAAGGCACAACGTTAGACCTGGCTCCGCCACTGCGGCGATTGAGCGTAGCATTGATGGAGCGTTCACTTCGATTCGTCATTCCTACAGCGAAACTGTTTCTGTGGACCCTGTGCCGTCATTAGGTCTCTTCGATTATCTCTCCCTGACAGTTCCGGACTGCCCGAGGCAGTGCTTTCAGCCAATTAGCGTTGCGTATGCAGCTTCTCGGACAGTCCGGACCTGTCAGAGACGGATAATCGAAGAGGCCCATGTCGGTTCGCTAAAACCACGTGACCTAGCGGGAGAAAAGGGGGAAAAGAGCTCAACCCTGTGAGAATGCTGAGAGAGAGGGTTCAGATGAAAAAGTTGTCGCAGTTTCACCTGAAAGGTGAAGCATCAATTGCGATAGCAAATTTGTAGAGAGCTATACGGAGTAATGATATTAGCTTTATCAGCTGTATAAACTTGGACATGCAGCAGCACCGGCAACGCGCAGAACTGTTGTCGACGCCGTCGGCGTTTTGCCCGCGTTCGCTCAAAATGCGTGCGGCGTTGGTGACTGTTTCCGGAGCCTCTGATATAAATAGGCACTTGGTGCCGCAGCTAAACGTCGCCTCCCTTCCCCCCCCCTCCCCCACGGCCTCTCGCGCGTCGGAAGAAGGCGCGTTTGCTCTACATATCTGGTGATTGTAAAGGAGGAAAGAGACGCCTACTTCTGCAGTTCTGCAGCCCTTAAGGGAGCACGGCGCAGAACGCGCGTTTGTTCTCCGCCGTGCGTTCACTCCCCGTGAAAGCGCGCGCCCCTCGCACCCTTTCACTCGCACATACAGCGTTCGGCGGCGCGCGGCGACGATTTCATCTCCATTGACGTCATACGGAACCTCACGGCAACGGCGACGGCGACGCCGACGGCAGAAATCTGCTTTTGAGTGTCCATATAATTGATAAAAGAGAACGGGGAGAGTGGTTGACGTAAGTCGCGCCGTCCAATACTCGTGTTGGAGGGGGAGAGCGTGAGCCGCGCCAACCAATGGCGGTGTACGAAAAATGTAGGTCAACGGAGGAGTGGGATGTAAGAGGTATTCGCGTCAGCGTTTGTTATATATAGGGAGCTTTCGTCAAGGACTCTGGTCTGGGAACGTCGTAGAAGAAAAATCGCCGAATATCCATGAAGTGAATGATGATGAGTGGGCGAAGCACTGGGGAATCATTCGGGTAAACCACAGCTACGGACGAGAGAGAATGAGAGCGCGCGTCGGCAACGAACGCCCTTGTGCAATGCAGCGCCCCTAGCTACGGACGAGAAAGAGAGCGCGCGTCGGGAACGAACGCCCTTGTGCACCGCAGCGCCCCTAGCTACGGACGAGAGAGAAAAACGCCGGAAGCTGGAGCTTGGCATACATATGCTATAGATATACATACATACATATTATATATATATATATATATATATATATATATATATATATACATATACATACATTGCAGTCTACATGCCAACCAGAGCTACGGACTACGAGGGACAAGGCTCGGCCCTAAGGTGCTTCGTCCCTAAAAGCGTGAGGAACGCGCTAGGAACGCCGTCGCTCGTGGACGCCGACGCGTCTCATCCCCCGCAAGTACCTAGGGTGCCTCGATGCCCAGCAAGTACCGCCGTTCGGGCCAGCCAAGCGGCCGCGAATGCAACTACTGCTCGGACACTCGCTCCCATTGCAACTGGCCGGACGCGGCAGGCCCGCTAACACAGCTTCGCTGTTGGACCATCTTCACGGAGTGGAAGAGGCGGTGATTTTTTACAACCAAACTCACACCGCGCCACTGGAACCCCCCTAATCCTCCGCACGCACACACCGTGCACACGCTGTCAATAGCGGAATAACACGACGGCGGAGACGGTACAGCCGATAGCCTGAATGCGTCTCTAGCATTTGTATCGGAATGAAAGGCAACCATCTTGAAGGGAGTACACGATGCACCCAAGGTAGACTAATGTACACAAAGTCAGCAAAGAACAAAGATACTAAACTTGGCGGCACCTTCCACTACGCCGTTTCTAAGAGCGCTGCCTCATATTGGGAACGAGATCTACCGTAGTCGCCGCCTGGCGGACACTCGCTGAGCCACGCATATTGTGGATGACGCGTCGCGTCATCCACATATGTGTGGATGACGCGACGCGTCATCCACAATATGTGTCAATATGTCAATCCGAAGTTACAATATATCGGCATTCACATGCATACCACAGTGCAGCAGCGCCACATTTCCCTCTAGGTAATATAGTGAGAAACTATGATAGGAGCTAAAGCTCCTAAAAGCTAAAGCAGGCGCTGGTGACGCAGATACGAGCGGAGAAGGAGACGGTGGCCGAGAAAGAACAACGGAGCTTCACTAGGGTCCTTTTCATACTCCTCGAGGCATAATAAATTGCTTGAGTGGGCGCCCCCGGAGGTCCCTACAGAAAGCCTCCATAGCGTACTGGGGAAAAAAAGCAGAGAAGATGTTGATGCGACCAGATCCTTTACAGGAAGTGAAGGGTAGATAGAGGAAGTTTTAAATTGTGGGGTTTTATGTGCCAAAACCACGATCTGATTATGAGGCACGCCGTAGTGGGGGACTCCGGAATAATATGGCGCCAATGGGGTTCTTTAACGTGCACCTAATCTAAGTACACGGGTGCTTTCTGCATTTCGCCCCCGTCGAAATGCGGGGGCCGTGCGCCGGGATTCGATCCCAATACCTCGTCCTCAGCAGCCCAACACCCATAGACACTAAACAACCACGGTGGGCGATGGAGAAGTTTTGACGAAGAGAAAAAAAAATGTCGCAGTTTCACCCGAAAGGCGAAGCATCAATTGCGATAGCAACTTATTAGAGAGTTATATGGAGTAAGGATTGGTAGTTTTATCAGCTGTATAACTTGGACATGCAGCAGCACCAGCAACGCGCAGAACTGTTGACACCGTTGCCATTTTGCCCGCGTTCGCACCGAACGCGCGCGGCCTTGGTGACTGTTGCCAGGGCCTCTTGGGGCGGCTCGGAGGTTTTCGACGAGATCAGAAACAGGACACTCGTCGAGCAGCGCCGGAAGTCTTTACCACATTCTCGCCTCGCAACGTTTTTATATAAATACCCATTTGGTGCCACAGCTAAACGTCACCTCCCCTCCCTCCCTCCTCCCTCCTTCCCTTCCTTCCGCCCACGGCCTTTCACGCGAAGGAAGAAGTCGCGTTTGGTCTATATATACGGCGATTGCAAGGAGAAAAGAGACGCTTAATTCTGTATCCCTTGAGGGAGCACGGCGCAGAACGCGCGTTTGCTCTCCGCCGTGCGTTCGCTCCCCGTGAATGCGCGAGTCCCTCGCCCCCTTTCACTCGCACATACATCGTCCGGCGCGCGGCGCCGATTTCATCACCGTTGACGTCATACGGAACTTCACGGCGATGGCGACGCCGACGGCAGAAATCCTCTGAGTGTCATATAATTGCTATCGCAATAATAAGTAACAGTGTCGTCGATGCGTGCGCACTACCACGCGCCTGCTCGTACATCATCACTGGCTTGGCGCTTCCGGTCCTTGCTCCCCTTGCAGTACAGTGTACTAGAATAGGGGCAGTGTGCTCACTGCCGTATCCCTGCGCCGCGTCGCCGCGGCGCACTCAGCGTCGACTGCTCCGGCGCCCGCCAGAGGCGCTGCCGCCAGTTTCTCCTGAAAACTTCCCTCGCTTGGTATGGAGTGCGTTCTGTTGGATCGCGACGTTGACCGTTCTCCCTCAAGGGCTGCAGAATATAGCGCCAACCTTTCCTTTCTGAAAACTAACCACTTAATATCGACGTTGTCGGCTCTCGACTGCAAGTCCCTCTGTGCAGTATCCTCTGTGCTTGACGCTTTACTCAATGTGCACTCTGAGTGAGTGAGAATGGCTAGCCGCCGTCGAAAATACTGCATTGCACCCAAGTGCAGAACTGGCTACAGTCGTGTGAAAGATGCACCAAAGGCGTCTTTGCTCAGCGTTCCACGTGATGAAGAACGGCGAAAGGAATGGGAGAGGAACCTCAACCGTGCAGATAAGACACTGGAGGAATCTTGCGGGTCTGTGAGTTACACTTCGAACCGCGATCATAATTAGGGTCTTGTGCACTTATAGAGTGCAAAGAGGTGTGCATTCCTCGTGAAATTGCCACTGCTATCAAAAACGCTGTTTCCACGATTCTTCCGAATTTACCACAGTACTTGACGAAGACGACACCGAAGCCCAGGAACAAAGGAAAAGGTGTGAAAGGGACGAAGCACCCGCGAAGAAAATCCGAAGCGCACCCTAGACAGTAGCCTATTCGGAGTTTTCACCGGCTGCTCCCGGCGCTTCCGGGATCATTCTTTATTTCGTTGTAAATAAACATTGTTATTGCATAAATGTAACCTTGTATTTTCATCCTTTCGATTTTCATGTCGCAATACGTTACGAAAGATGTAATACATAAATAACCAGCTAACAGCTTAAATTGTGCAGCAGTGAAGCCCGTTTCACATGGTGCGATTTGTCTGCGAATTTGCACGTGCGAATTCGCAGCTGCGGAAAATAGGCCGCCGGACCCATCGTGCATGCGTTTTTTCGATGTTCGGCGTGCTGAACTTCTCTGCGAAAAACGCAGATGCGTGGTAGCGACTGTAGCGGTGGAAACAGACGACCAATAGGAGGCAGCTCGCTCATACGTTATCGCCAGTCATAATGCTTAACGAGTATGCGAAAACGCAGCTGCCGTAGATCCATGTGAAATGGGATAGCGAATTTTTCATCTGCGGGAATCGCAGCTGCGAAAAAACGCACTGCAAATTTGCACCATGTGAAACGGGCTTGATACCTAAGATTCAATTCGTGAATAGATGGAGCAACGTGAAAATGTCTAAGGCGCTGCACGCCTTACCTGCAAAAAAAAAACAAAAAAAAAAAAAAAAAAAACAAACGAAGTGGTGGTTAAATTCGGCGCGGTGGTGCTGGGAACGCGGATGCACGGTAGTTGTGGGGAAACCACACTGACCATTTTATCGATCAGCTGCAGAAAAACTCGAGTGTCTCTTGCTACCGTAGCAAGATAGCAACAGCATGCATAGCAAGGCTAGTTCATCCGTGTCCCCGGCTCAAAACATCACCAACCCTCTGTAGATCAGCCGCAACAATAGTAATTTATTTCACTGCACACTGCGAAGGTGCACCAAAAGAACTTTCGTGTGCTGCATCGTGAAATTTATACGGTGAAAACAGCAACACGCCATAGCTGTTTTACCGCGACGCGTAGGAAAGTTTCAGGTGACGCTGCGAACCGCGCCGCCTGTCGGCGGCGACACAAGTGCGTCAAGCTCTGCCGCGTGTGAGCGCACTACAACTCTTCTAGTACACTGTAACTTGCAGGTACGGGGTGTGCGCGCCACAAATAGACGAAGTTCGGTGCTAGTTCGAATTCCTTGGACGGTGACCTTACTACGACCTGTCTGGAGACTTGCCGTCCCGCGTGTTCTTTTGCTATTGCTTCAACGGAACACTGGGATAAAGGACATGTACCCTGTATGGAACTCTTTATGACTACTGCAAATAATGCCGGTTTGATCAAAGTGTGATGAAACATATTGTAGAACATCTCTAAGTTAACGTGAGGGCATACTGCGGTTCTGAGAGGCTGGATGTACACATCGAAACTGTTCCTTGTTCTGAACAAAATTTCAATGGTCGAGCTGGTTCATACATTGACCTGCGTTTGCATGTTAACGTGAAGTTTGGCAGCGCAGTCCCGAATGGCGAAAGTTTAAAGTTGAATTCCTCGGATAGTGTTTAGCATTACGCAGCTGCAACATGTTGGCGTGAGCAGCACGTAGGTTTAGGCAATTTCTGCTGGGTGCAAGGGCCCGCGCCTTTGGCAGCTACCACGTGTCTCGTAACGCTGGGCGCTGCTAAGCGCCGCCATTTAGGATACAGGCATGGTAACCCTCGGTGCTGTACGAGACGAGACCGACGCAAAACCGTCAGCGTTGGTTGCCGCGCGGGAACAGCTATCGCACCTACGCTTCTACGGACACCGGCAAATCGGCCACAGATTCGCACTGCGCGTTTCCGACAGCACCAAAATGTCTACTCTGTGCATGACGGAGCACAGCCTGTGGCAACGTGCCATAAAGGCTAAATGATGGTGATGATGATGATGACGATGTTATATGGAATCCCCCTTTCAAACAGGCTTGACGAGAAATTCCCTTTTAGGCTGCTTCATTTAATTAGGTTCTACTGCATCTATCACCATCTAGCCTTTTGCCTATCTGATCTCGATCTTTCGTATTTAGAACTTTTATCACTGTATTGTACCGTAACCTACGCTTGCAATGACTGCGGTTCTATCAATCAGTGTGTTCCCTGTTTTTTTTTTTCACAATACTTAGTCTTCTACTAAAACTAATTCAACCTTGCGCTTCTCAGACTACGAAAGAAGACCAACCCATGTCAGCTTGCCGTGCCTCAGTTGTGGTTTTACCCCCCCCCCCCCAAGCTAGTTGGCCCAACGACCTTGGGTAATCTCTAACGCCGACAAGATTTCTGATTTAAAACACCGAATGCATTTGAGAACGTTAACACGCGCGTAGTTACTTTTCCAAATTCCTCGTACCACACCGTCTTTATTGTAGCACTAAGTGCTCCATCTTTCATTATTTCTGCATTCCGCTTACCTCCTTTCATTTTTTTAGATATTCTCGGTGGGTGCTTAAGTATTTCCTTCGTTTTTGCATACGCAGAGGTATCAATATGTCTGACTATGGGTATGACTTGCTGTTGAATTGACACCACGTAATTACTCGTCTCTTCATTAAGATCATAATTCCCGATGTCCTCTGTGCTAAACTTAAGGTCTAGATGCGTCGCTTGCAATTGCCTTTTCTATTCGTAAGTCTCTGCAAATCCCTCACAATATCTACTATAGACCTATAGGTCATTCGCATACATCAGCCCCGGGAGCTTCTGTTGCATCTTTTTCCTATTACGATGTAAAAATAGATCAAAACCAGATTCACTGTTTTTCAGTCGTTTTCTATACCCTTAACATAAAGCGTGGACAACATTGGAGACATAGGACATCTTTGCTTCAATCCGCGGTGAATTCCACAACTTCGTGGATTTCTGGCCCTCCCATACAATTTGCACTCTGTTGTCTCTATACAGGGTGTTTTTTTTTTTTTTTTTTTTTTTTGGGGGGGGGGGGGGGGGGCTGCCTGAAATTTAAGAAGATTGCTACGGCAGATAACACAATTTGAACCCTTGATAATAATTACTCGATGAGGCGGCCACTACTTCTAGATGGGTTCCGCTGCTTTTTTTATAAAAACGCTGCTTTATGTATCAACGCAGAAAAGTAACTGGAACGCCAGGGCATTTCATCCAAGGATGGATATCTTTTATAAAAATTGTTGAAAATGTTGAAACTTAACTCAGCAATGAGAAACAATATCCCAATTCTGAAAACTGCACCTACGAGTACATCTAAAGCGCGCCACTTTGATATATCAATTCAAATATGTGAATTTCTTACGATGTTTGCGAGCGTTATGCAAAAGTCTCTACTGACATAGTGGTGTAATTGAGAGCAGTGTGTATTACATCAGTTTTTGTCCCCTTGAGATGCTCTAATGGGTGTAGCTTACAGAACCGCGATATCCGATTTTGGCGCAGAGATGCGAATTTGTAAACGTCGTTCAATTTCTCGCAATTCTTGTGAAATAATCCATGACGTAAATCAAACTTGTGTTTGCAAGTTTGATTACGTCACAAGAATTTAACTTTCTCTCTCATATGCAACAAATTTCACTCCAATCGGTCAGGAGGATGGCTCATAAAATTATTTCTGCTTTTCAAGCGAAGCTTTTATACGCTAGCCTGCGCCGGCGATGTAACGCAAAAAAAAAAAAACAGCTGCTCTCAGAGATGCACAGGCACGCATCACGTGCTCGGCACGCGCTCGTACCACTGCTCACGCGTTCACAGATGGCTGCGTTTCCGCTAATCATTCCAGCCTAGAATTTCACTTCTCTTCTGTCGTCGTAATAGGGAGGCCCTGTTCACGGGGTATGGGTCATTGCTTAAGCGGGTATGAGCCATTTATTATCTTACGTAATGGACAGATTTAATTTTGAAGAAATCTAATAAAAATTCATCCAGAATGACCGCTCTCGGGAAAGAGCTCGTCGTGGACGTGCCGATTCTATAGCGTGAAAGCTTCCGAAGCCCAGGCGAAACGTCAGCGAAGAGCCGCGGACCCCGAGTTGAGGGAGCGCGATGTTGAGGCCCAACGCCAGCGTCGTCTTGCCCTCCAGGAATTCGACAACGGTGCTGCACGCCTCGGCAACGCTAGCGCCAACTTCCCCGGTGCGTAGGCCAGCTTTCAACGCGAGTTTCGCAACCGGAACTTCGGAGCCAGCTGCAGTGCGTGTGACCGGTTGTGGTTCGAGCACAACGTGGTAATCGTCAGTGCCATTAGTTCCGAGGAACACCGAAGAAACACACGACAATCGTGGGTTTTGGCACCGAGATGGTGGTTCGGCTCGCGTCGATGGCGAGTTCCAGGGACAGCTTTTCGAAGAGGTCTCCGAGTCGTCCAGCGGCTTCGGCATCAAAGATGGGGTTCGTGCGGCAGTCGTGGTACACGGCGTCTCTTACGGCTGTGAATATGCTACACAGCCGTTTGTCCTTTTCGGGAGTCATCAACAGTTGGGCAGTAAACATGTCTCAGACTTCCTTATTCTGCTGTACGCTACCGTTGCAAACTTGAAACACGTGGTGGCACGAGTCATCGTGCGACAAGTAGAGCTGCTGCATCCCACTAGCGACGCTGTGTAAGAGCTGGTAGGCCGCCTTGGTACCGTCAGCTCCGTGATGGTCGGTGTCCGCGTAGAAGTCAAGGACAGCCCGTACTCCTATGATACCCTCCACATGGATGCGGGTCTTCTCGGCCAAGGTGAAGCCGACAACATTTAGACCGGACTGCAAGCTGTCCGGGTTCCAAACCGCTTTATTGAAGCCGTCGACGCTACCGTAAAACGGCATCTCGTCACGAACCGAGAGACAGCGGCTGCATATGTTAGCGGTTAGCTCGACCACTTCGTCCGGCGTGACCGATGCATTGGCCATATCTGCTACTGCGTTGACGGAAGAGGTCACGACTATAGGAGGCAACTCTTCGGCTGTACAGAGCGCAGCGATACTCAGCTGCACGAAGAGAATATCCGAGTCGTAACTGATCGCAATTATGGGCGGAAGCCTGTACTTGAGCGACACCGTTGCGGCATAGGCGAGGGCGTTTCGAGAATCCGGTTTGCCGAGGAACTGGTTTGTCGACCTTGCCAGGGCTCCGGCTAAGTCCGAGACAAACTTTTCTTTGTGCGGGATGGTCTCGATGCAAGACTTGTAGGTGGTAGGTGTGTAGGTGGTGAGAAACTCAATAGCGTCGGCTGATCGCAGGCTGCGCGGCACGACGCCCGTCACCATGACGCGCTCGAGCTTGGCCTGGCGGATGACTTATTCCAGAGCTGGAACCTGATCACGTTAATGCAGATCCGTGCGTAGAAGTCGTGGCAGGGGTCGAGGGTGGTGTTTAGGAATCGAGCCACCTTTCGAGCGTCTTCCGGGCAGCTAAAGGAACCTTCTCCGGTTTGGGTGAAGTTCGAAGTTCTCGAAGTTTACTCTTGCGGCTTCGCAAGTAGACGCCGAGGGAGACGACGCCCACGACCACCGCCAAGACGAGAGCCACAATGATCACGGCTAAGTGTAAACCGTAGCGAGAGCCCCTCACGAAACTGCTAAGCGCGGGGACGCCGAAGGTCCTCGACCGAGAGGGCGAGCTGGTCGGGTCGGCCATCCTGTCCACAGAGCTTCCAGCTAAAATTTTTCCGGGGCACTCTCAGAGCCGGTCCGATGTCAACGTATTAGTCTTCTTCCCTGCAGCCGGAACGTTCGTGCTGCACGTGCATATCATTGGATTAGATTTGGATTGAATTTTGTTGGCTCATCCCTTCTTATTATTGTCATGCCATTTTCGACCATTCTTTTCTATAATATAAATGAAGGACCTCGGCCAGAAATGTTCCAGAAAAAGATTCTGGCAAGTCGCCGAGCGCCCTAAATATTCTACGATAGTAGCTTTCTTAACTCGTTCGCCTGGCGATATAAGAAATATATCTGTAGTCATGTTAGAGTGCCGTACGCACGAATACCCCCCCCCCCCCCGAAAGCGGTAACAAAACGCCCAAAACCAGTGAGCAAGCAGCGCAGCGAGCGCCACCAGCCGCTACCGTAGCGGCCATATTGCTCACTACGTCATGATGATGATGATGGAAGTTTTTATTTTGTCAGCACCATCTCTCGGTTACATACTTTAGTTCACAACGCCACCGCTACTCTTATTTCCGTTGCACTGTGGAAGGTAGTTTCCCTAAAGCCCCTATATTTATAAAAGTAGCGCCATCCACTTCCCTCCTCCTCCGTTCCACTATCGCGCTCGCGCGACCAGCGCGATCGAGGCGCGATATCGACAGTGGCGCCGCCTGCGTCGGGCCTGCCGTGGCAGACGACAGCTAACGCGCTACCAGAGGAAATCCGAGGAAAACTTCGATCGCGCCCTGCGGAGACGTTTTTGAGGCGCGATTTTGCTTCGTTAGTCAGTAACTGGTCTTAATAATGCCGTTTTGGAAGTAGCAACGCGACGATGCGAGACGGCGCAAATATCAAGTGTGCAACAAGCGTTTGCGCACGCCGGATGGTAAACAAAAAAAGCCTTTTGCCCTCGCCTTGTCGGTTGCGGCAACTTAAGGCGCAGCAGCATGCCATCACAACGAAGTTCTTGTCCCTAACACGTTTGATCCGTTTGTGCGTACAGCACTTTCGTCGCACAGGCCCGAGAATGGCAGTCGGAGCGCGCTGGAAAGAAAAAAATATACAAAAGCGCGACGCGAACTTCCACGTGACACGGATTGGCCAATGGGGGAGCGGAGGAGGCTGGGGCGACAGGAGGCGGCTAAGAGAGGGCGAGGAGGAAGCGCCGGGGTGAGCGCGGTGGCGGCAAGATCTAAGAATGGCGCTACTTTTATAAATATAGGGGCTTTAAGTTTCCCTTCTCTAAGTTTATATAGGTGTTCTGTGATCACCCCGCGCACCGGCCTACATAGTTTGTTGGCGCATGCGCAATGCACAGGCGGTAGGCGTGGCTTGGCGCCGAGGTTGCGCCAGCCGTTACGAGGTTGCACCAGGTGCTCTAGCAGCTGTGGCGTCGCCTGGTTGCCATGGCTACGGTGGAGTAGTTTCGTGATACGGCAAGAGTGGTAAGATGGGCTTGTTGGTTCATCGTGAAGGCAGTATTTCAGCCCTTAGTAAGGACGAGGACAAAGAGGGAGACGTACGAACACACAGGCGCTATGATAATGCGCCTGTGTGTTCGTACGTCTCCCTCTTTGTCCTCGTCCTTACTAAGCGCTGAAATACTGCCTTCGTGATACGAACCACAAATTACGGCTGGCTTAAACAGCTTCGCTGTTACCGCTACTGGAACGGGTTCGGACGTGGGTACTAAGTGAAGGAAACACTAAAGTAGTGGAAGTCATAGTCATGACCATGACTCAGCAAAAATTACAATGACTTAGCGGGAAAAGATTAATACTCAAAAAGCAATGGAATGGGTTCGGATGTGGTACTAAGTGAAGGAAAAGGGAAAAGGAAGTGAAGGGGTTGATGGTCGAAGTCATAGTCATGAGCATGACTAAGGCTTTCGCCTTAACGTCTCTTAGGCATAGCTAAAAGGACTCCTGAGGACTCATGACATGAATGCCATGACATGCGTGTTATGTAGGCTATGAAACAGCCGCCTACGTCTTGGTGCTCTCATGGTGGTTTCGTTAACTTGGTAGGCGCCCCGCACACTGCTTCGCATAACATCGATTCTCCCAGGGCGTGGGATCTGCCGGCTTTTTCGAGGGGAGAGTTTTCCACGCGGACTCCATAAAATCCCTAAAATCCCGGATTTTAGCCATAGACAGCCTCGCTGTAAAAGGTACGTCAGACAGGCTACAATGAGAGCGAATGCCACAGCCGTAGTTGCATTCTCGGCCGCTTGGCTGGGCCGAATGGCGTTAGCTGACGGGGATCGGAAGCATCGGCTTCTGCGGGCGACGGCGTTCGAAGCGCGTTCCTGCCGCATTTTCTATGCCGATCCCAGACAGAAGTCCCCGAGTGGTGGCGCCGCGGCGAATGACACCGTTTCCGATGCACGCGCCAGGTCGCACCTTTAAGGCGCAAGCCTTAAAGGTGCGACCTGTTTCAACGTTGGGTTGTGAGGTACAGAAAGTCACGTAACCCAAGGAAGGCCAGAAGCGAACCAAAGCATTGTCCAGCCGTGTATAAGAGATGATTAATAATTTGCGAAGTTAATGATTGACTAGTGGTTGGATTAAGGACGATTAGGCTGGGTTTAGGTGGATTAGGGTCGATTAAGGTAGATTAGGGTGGATTAAGGAGGAGTAAGGTGGATGAAGGAGGATTAAGGTCGATTACACTATTTAGGTGGATTAAGGTCGATTAGGGTGGATTAAGTTTGATTAGGGTGGATTAAGGTGAAATACAGTAGGCTTTACAAGGCTTTCGCCTTCGTGTCTCAGACGATAGCTAAGGACACCTGGGAATTTTTTTGATCCAACGGCCGTGGTTCTAGCATTACGCCGGTACGACAGGTTGTCGCGACGCACCGCGCCCCGGCAGCCGCCAGGCGTCTCGCACCGGCGCCGCCGTTCAAGGACTGCTAACAGTAAAACCATACAATTACCAACCCTGCAGCTTCACCAAGATTGTTTCAGTGATAAATACTGCTCATAACAAATTTAGCCAAAGTAAATATTCATTGCAGCCTGCCTAAATAGAACACTCCGAACCACCAGAGTGGGTGACTAAAATTCTGAGGTTTTATGTACCAAAAGCAAGAAATGATTATGAGGCACACCATAGGGGGCACTATGCATTAATTTGTACCACTGAAGTATTGACACCGAGGCCACGTTTAGATTTATGCTTGAATTCCTTGGACGGTGTCCTTAACTTCGCCCGGTTTGGAGACTTCCGATTCCGCATGTTCTTTTGTTATGGCTTCATCAGAACAGTGGGATAAAGGACGTATACCCTGTGTGAAACTCTTTATGACAACTGCAACTAAGGCGAGTTAGACTAATGTGTGATGTAACATATTGTAGGACATCTCTAGGCTAACGTGAGGGCATACTGCGGTTCTGAGAGGTTTTGAACAGCGCCAACGTCATGTAGCAGAGTCAAGCTTAAACATTTCATACTCTGAACTCCCGTGAACTTTGGTGGTGCAGGGCGTTTGTCCGAAAGGCAAAGTGTTACTTTGAACTCCTGTGATAGTGTTCTAGCATTACGCCGGTGCGACATCTAGGAGTGACGCCGCACGTAGGATGGATGGATGGATAAAAAACTTTATTTCATCTATTTAAATGTGGTTGGGCCCCTATATGTCCGGGAGCCCCCTGGCCGACATCTCTGGTCATCCGAGCAAGTGGCCCGAAGAGCGGCCTCCCACGTGGAAAAGGAAGGGTTGGGAATAGGTTGTACCGCCATGGGCTTGGGGCAGCTCCACAAACAGTGGAAAAGATCTGCCCGGGGCGCTTGGCAGCTGGTACACTGTGGATTATTGAGACCAGGGTAAAATAAATGTGCCAGATATGGGGAAATAAGTGCCTTGGTCTGGATCTGGCGCCAGATTGAACACTGATGGGGGGTAAGGGAATGGTGAGGGGCAGGTAATTCTCGTCTACCTTTCCTGTAATACGTGGTAATCTGGTGGTAGGTGTAGATCCCCACTCCTGGTTTTTCCGTGGGCTTGGGTGAGTGGTCGTCCGGAGTCCGGAGGGAAAGACCTCGGACTTGCACATTAACGCGCTCGTTCCCGGGGACACACTCATGCCCAGGCACCCACGTGATGGTCACCGGATGGGGAAGCGGAGGGATGTTTTGTAAAATATGTGTGACTGTCTTAGGCGCTATGCCTTGAAGGAAGTAACGATATGCACTTTGGGAATCGGTGCAGATTTCTGTAATGGTAGAATCCGCGGCCGCATGCGCCACTGCTAGGGCTAATGCGACCCCCTCAGCAACGTCGGTGCGCGCTGTTTTAACCGAGGCCGAGATGGTAATGCGTCCGTCCTTCGTCATGGCAGCAACCGTGGCCGTTCCTTCGAGCGGACCGACCGTGGCGTCGACGTAGAGGACGTCTTCGCGATTTTGATAACGCCGGGCGTAGTAATCGGCCCGCGCCTTGCGTCGGCCCGGGTAGCGTTGAACATTCATGTTTCGTGGCAACGGTTTGAGGTGCATGTGAGCCACGAGTCTTACAGGAATGGGGCACCACGGCTCTTCATTCGGGATCGTGCCGCTTGGCTCGCACCCCAGAGTTCGGAGTAGGTTTCGCCCCGTGGGTGTTCGGGAGAGGCGCAGAAGTTGATTATTTCTCTGTGCCTCTATGATTTCTTGGACGGTATTATAGAGACCAGTTTGCAGAAAGCGGGTAGTGCTAGTGCGCACCGGTAGCCTCAGTGCGGTCTTAACCGCCCGCCTGATTAGTCTATTAGCCTGATCCAGTTGTTTTTCAGTGAGATGATGATACGGGAGGTGGTAGGCGAGGCGACTGACCACCAAAGCTTCAATCATTTGCATGGTGTCCTTTTCAGAGAGACCGTGGTTGCGTGACGTAATCCGGCGAACCAGTCCTGAGATTTGCTTTATTTGCTTATCGAGGAGGTTCAGTGTAAAACGTGCGTCTAGGTTAGATTGGATGTGCAGACCCAGGATCCTGATTTTATCAACCTTAGGTACTGGTTGACCGTGTACGAACAGGTCTATGCCTGGGTCGGACGTGTAGGGTTTAATCGTGAGCAATTCCGACTTTTCTGGTGAGCAGAAGAGTCCCATTATGCTAATATGCTGTTCGATGACGTTGATAGCTGTTTGGAGGACATCTTGGGCCTCCCCAATGGAGCCTTGTGACACCCATAGGGTCATATCATCAGCATAGAACGCGTGGTGCAATTTAGGTATACCTGTGAGCTCTCTGGCAAGTGGGGCCATGGCTACGTTAAATAATAGTGGTGATATGACTGCTCCCTGAGGTGTGCCCCTATTTGGGAGTGCAAAAGCGGCGGATGTGAGTGGACCTAATCTAATCTCGGCGGTGCGATTTTCCAAAAAAGCTTTGACATACTGCCAGATCCTACGGCCGCATCCTGTGGTGGCAAGGGTCCTGAGGATATGTTCGTGTCCTACGTTGTCAAAGGCTTTTTGTATGTCTAATGCTAGGATAGCTCTCGTGCGTGCCGTCCGTCGTTTGGGATAGAATAAAGTCTCTATAATATGCAGGAGGACATCCTGCGCCGATAGGTTGGGGCGAAACCCAAACTGAGTGTCGGGGAAGAAACGTTTAGCTTCTAAATGCGGTTGTAGTCGCCGGACTATCACGTGCTCAAAAAGTTTACCTACACAACTCGTTAGCGAGATAGGCCGTAAATTCTGAAGCAGTAAGGATTTGCCATGTTTGGGAATAAGACTAATCTGGGCGTGTTTCCAATCGCCAGGCAGGGGGCCCTTTCGCCAGTGCTCGTTAAAGAGATCCGTGAGCTCCTGCAGAGATATGTCATCTAAATTTCGAAGGACTTTGTACGTTATCCGGTCGGGCCCTGGTGCCGTGTCCCGGGTAATATAGGCGAGGGCCTGTTTCACCTCCGGGAGTGTGACATCTGCATCCAGGTTTTCGTCCGGAGCAGGCGGCGTTAAAGGGGATGCGTTCGGGCTTGTAGGTAAGGGCTGCGGAATATATAGAGTTTTGGTGTGCGCCATAATATCCGTGCCCTTTCACTCCTCTAAGTAAATGAGCTTATGGGTAGTAGTGTTCATGTGGGTTTTCGTGGAAGTGGGATCGAGAAGAGCCCTCAGGATGTTCCAAGTACGTTTTGTGCCCAGCGTTCCTTTCAGGCTGCTGCAAAAGTTGGCCCAGTTTGTTTGAGCAAGCTGGGTGGCATATTGTGCAGCCTCCTCCGTGACTGCAGCGATACGGAGGCGAAGTTTGCGGTTTAGTCTCTGGCGTTTCCATCGTTTGGAGAGGCTCCGACGAGCCTCCCACAGATGGAGGAGGTGGGGGTCTACTTGCGGGGCATTCTTGGTGTTCTTAATCTTTTTGCCAGCTCTATCGAGCGCGTGTTGTATCTTTTCAGTCCAAGACTCCAAGGTTTGCGGTGTGGTGTACTCCACGGCGATGTGCGTACGGAGTTTATCTCAGTCAACAAGAGTCTGAATTTTGGGCCGAAAAATTTTGGAATTTTGCGTTAGGATTGTTTGGATCACGTGGTGATCACTGCCTAATGTGTCCGGCAGGACCTCGTGTGTTTTCACTATCACATGTGTGCTTGCCATCGTGAGGTCTGGCGTGGTGTCCCTTGCCGTACTGGTGCCCACTCTCGTTGGTATGGTAGGATCTGTAATTAGAGTAAGTGCGTGGTGCATCATAGTGTTATGTAAAAGGTTGCCCTTCGCCGTGTTATTTGCATAGCCCCATGCCGTATGGCGCGCATTAAAGTCGCCCACTATCATTCGGTGAGTGTGTCGTGTTCGAGCAAGAATTTCCGGTATCCTTGTGCCCTTATCTTTAGGGGGACTGTATATGTTGACAACCAACAGTCCTTTTCCGGATGTGGGATTGGACGGGATCATCTCGAGAGCGGTGTACTCGGTTCCTCCTTCTGAAGGACCCCCCGTAGGGGTTAGGTCGATAAAGGGGAGGGTTTTATTAATAAGAATAACAGTACGCGATGTTACGGATGCCACGTTATATCCCGGCAAGGATAGCGACACGGACCGTGTTTCCTGCAGGGCCACTATATCTGGCGGGTTCGTGGAGTGTTGAATGTATGCGGCCAATTGAGCGAGTTTCTTTTTGATGCTTCTACAATTCCATTGCCATATGTTTAGGTCAGATGAAGTTTGGTTTCCGGGTGGACGAGCTAAGCCCGCTCTACCCGAATTCTGTCGCTTATTGGAATTGGCCATGTTGAGGCGTTATGGGGGTCGAAACCCCCGATTGTGGGCTAGTCACCTCCTCCGTGGGCTGAGGGGAGCGTGCGGCGGCGGCGGATTTGGGTTGCTTGTGCTTACGGGTTGGTGATGATTGAGCATGCAAATCGTAGAGGTGATTAATTGCAGTTTCTATTTTGTCAATGCGTTCAATAAACATGGTCTCCATTCTTTGTTGTGCCTGTTCTTGTTCCTTAACCAATTGTGTTTTAACAGCCTCAAGGCTGTCGCTTACAAATTTTAGAACTAGTTGCGTTAGGCCTTGTGTGAATTCTGGGGTTTGGAAATATTGTGCACAGGTCTGTTGTAAAAGGACTGGTGCATGGGGCGGTGCTGAGTGGGGAGGTACTGGGGAGGCCTGCTCAACGGGCAACTTACTAGCGTCGGCCAGGGGGTCCTGCCGTTGCTGAAGCTGTGGGTCTGGATCCCGACTCCCTCCTGTTGCCGAACTGGATGAACTCGTGGGCCCCCCTCTTGCCGCCGAGCCAGGTGCTTGGGTGGGTTCTCGTTGCGGGAGTGCTGGCCACGTGACCTCGCTTCTCGCGCCGCACTGCGCAGGAGCGAATGGTGGATGGTTGCTGAGTGGTGTCGCAGGTGTCCGTATGGTAGGAGGTACTCGGGGTTGAACAGGTTGTTTAGTCTTCTTTTCGTGGTATGATATTTTCGGTTCCTTGTATTGGGCGGTGCTCTGAGGTCCTTGGCTGCAGGTATTCTTAGGAATGTCGCCAGGTTGTTGGTTTGTCGTCGATACCTTGGTATCCCGCCTTGGTGGAGTCGTATTGTGTCCCTTTGGGTCCTGGCGCCCCTCTTTCACTACTCGGGGCCCGAGCCCCCTCTGACGAGCAGGGCAACCCAAGTCGATGGTGGGATGGTCATCGAATCCGCAGGTTAGACAGCGTGGAAGGCAACGTTCGTGTTGTTCATCTGGGTTAAGCACGCCGCAATTCCCGCACCGCCGTTCTTGTGGGTATGGGCAGATGTCGTGTCGATGTCCGGTTCGGAGGCAGCAGTGGCACACTTGGGTGACTGGGCGGAAAGGTCTGCATCGAAATTCCACGCCTTGAAAGTATACGTAGCGGGGAACTTGCCTTCCCTCGAAGGTGTAGAGGCATGCTCCGTTCTTTCCGAAAGGTCGGGCTTGGATAATGTTGATAGCATGGGGGTAGGTGACCGTTTCGTTGATGAGGGCATCCTCAGTAGGTATAGGTAGGGCTCCTGTGATTACCCCTTTGCAGGAGTTGTCCGGGGAAGCCACATACGCAGAGACTTGATACGACTTGCTGCCGAGCAGGAGCGTCTGAATGTGGCAAAGCTGTTCAGCCAGGTCAGGGTCCGGGGTGCTGACCAGGGCGATGTTCTGTTCCTTGCGTACTCGTATTCGCGCCTCCAGAGGCAGCGGGGCCCGGAGTGCAGTTTGTATCGCGGCTCGCAGCGGTAAGACCGCTTCTTGTTGTAGTGATATGCCTCCTCTTATTCGAAGAACCACCTTGTGGTCCCCTTCGGGAAGGCGTGGGAGGCGGGGCCAGCCGGGTCCTTGTCGACGTTCGCGTGAGTCGAATGGGGCGGGTGGTTTCTTCGAGGACTCCTCGGCGACCACCCTGCGTCGGCGAGCGTCGACCACCCGGTACCATGGAGTGTGAGGCACGGGTGGCTGAGGGAGTGTATCATTGGACGCGTCGGCTGCCCCGCTCAGGCCG
This sequence comes from Dermacentor silvarum, assembly GCF_013339745.2. Classification (NCBI taxonomy): domain Eukaryota; kingdom Metazoa; phylum Arthropoda; class Arachnida; order Ixodida; family Ixodidae; genus Dermacentor; species Dermacentor silvarum. The sequence goes on from NC_051163.1 coordinate 56,179,745, forward strand.
GGGCGGTAGTCGCAGGGCCTGATGTCGTGCTCAGGCTCCATGTATTCAGCATCCATGCAGTCCAGTTGGCCTCCCGGGTTGGAATTGCTCGCGGCCATTTCCGCGGCTTGGGCCCTTAGCCAGGGAGCCGCGTTGCGGGGCGCGTCGGGTGCGCGTCCGGTGGCGACGCGGCGTCCCCGTCCACCGTGCCGCTGTCGCTGTGGCGCGAATAGGCTTAACGCGATGACCGCCGCTTAGGGATCTCAAACGGCCGTCTCGGGGTGAGAAAAGAGCCGAGCCCGGAAATATTGGTGTCAAGTAAAAGCGGGTGACTTGCCGGTGACGATGGTTGTATGATTTCGTGCCGATGTTCAAAGATTCCGGGTGGTCGAGGATGGATTAGCAGAGCCAGATGCGACGCGATGTGCATCCGCCGGCGCCCAGGTAGCAATCCCCGCACGTAAATTATGGCGACTCCTGCTGGGTACAAAGGACTGCTCCCCTGTCCACTACCAGGCGTCTCGCAACGCTGGCGCGCTGTGCGCTGCTAAGCGCCGCCAGTTACGTTGCAGGCGTGGCTCCCATGGGTGGCGTACTAGGTGACACCGACAGGAAGCCGTCGGTGTTACTCAGTTTAGTCAATGCGCCGTTAAATATCAGGTAACGCTAGTTTGAAATTTACTGCTCAGACAAAAGCATGCGCATAGCAGCTCAACAGGAACGCCACTGTGCTTATACAGGGTGTCCCACGTAACTTTAGCCGAACTTTAAAAATATTCAAATGCCATGTAGCTGGACAGAACTAAAGTAATGGTATTTGCCATGGCTTGGAGACACTCAAGTTATTTTTTGCATTCCCCCTAATTACATAATTAGCCTGAATTAATCAGCTTGTCAAATATTATAATTAGATGAAATGTGTCAATGAGAAAATTGTAGAGCAACATGAAAAACTCCCGATACAGCTTTCTGTTGCTCAGTACGTGCTACATAATGGTGTTTTTCTGAGCTAGAAAGAAGCTCGTGTATACGAAATGCGAAAACACCCGTGTACTTAGATTTAGGTGCACGTTAAAGAACCTCAGGTGGTCCAAATTTCCTGAGTCCCCCTCTACGGCGTGCCTCATAATCAGATAGTGGTTTTGGCACGTAAAACCTCATAATTTATTTTTTTTAAGCTCGCGTATACTCGAAAAACTGACGCAGTTTCACCCGAAAGGCGAAGCATCAATTGCGATAGCAAATTTGTGGAGAGCTATACGGAGTAAGGATAGTACTTTTATCAGCTGTACAAACTTGGACATGCCGCAGCACCGGCAACACAAAGAACTGTTGTCGACGCCGTCGGCGTTCTGCCCGCGTTCGCACAAAACGCGCGAGGCGTTGGTGACTGTTGCCGATGCCTCTGGGGGCGGCGCGGAGGTTTTCGACGAGATCAGAACGGGACACTCGTCGAGCAGCGTCGGAAGTCTTTACCACCTTGTCGCCTCACAACGGTTGTATATAAATAGGCATTTTGTGCCGCAGCTAAACGTCGCCTCCCCAAGTCCTTTCGCGTGTCTGAAGAAGTCGCGTTTGCTCTACATATATGGTGATTGTAAAGGAGGAAAGAGACGCTTAATTCTGCAGCCCTTAAGGGAGCACGGCGCAGAACGCGCGTTTGTTCTCAGCCGTGCGTTCACTCCCCGTGAAAGCGCGCGTCCCTCGCGCCCTTTCACTCGCACATACAGCGTTCGGCGCGCGGCGACAATTTCATCGCCTTTGACGTCATACGGAACCTCACGGCGACGGCGACGGCAGAAATCTGATTTGGAGTGTCCATATAATTGCTATCGCAATAAAGAGATTAAAGAGATGTACGCAGGAATGCTAGAGTGAAAAGCATGTATAGCACAGTAACTCAAGCAGGCTGGGCGGCTATTTGTCACCGCCAAGTTTCAAAGGGGATGCGAATAAATCGTCATCATCGTCATACAGATTTCCATAGCTCAGAGTAGACTTTGATGTATAGCATTTCTAGATATTAAGGGAGCTTACGACAACGTAGACAGGGCATTGATGCGGGATATTCTCAAGCAGGAGGTTAAAGACAACGTCGATTCGTGGAGCTGTCGGGGGACATATACAGTGTGTTTATTTTTAGCTGCGCCAAATTTTAAAAAATTGCCCGTGACAGACAGCGCAATTCCAACCCTTCACCTAAGTGACTCGAATAGGTGGCCACACTACAATAAATCAAAATGCTTAATCAAATAATTAACATAATTGCACTAATTACCTTTTTAAGTATTTAGTTGATGGCACATATTTCAATTTACGAATTGTAGCCGGTGAGTTCGCGAGGCGTATCCACTTGAAACGAATTCGACTACGCCAGTTTCGAGATATTCATTTTCAGTGTCCGATGAAATGCCCTGGCGTTCCAGTTACTTTTCTGCTTTGATACATAAAGCAGCGTTTTTCTAAAAAAAATCTGCGGAACCCATCTAGAAGTAGTGGCCGCCTCATCGAGTAATTATTATCAAGGGTTAAAATTGTGTTATCTGCCGTAGGCAATTTTCTTAAATTTCAGGCCGCCCCCCCCCCCCCCCCAAAAAAAAAAAAACACCCTGTATAGAGACAACAGAGTGCAAATTGTATGGGAGGGCCAGAAATCCAACGAAGTTGTGGAAATTCACCGCGGATTGAAGCAAAGATGTCCTATGTCTCCAATGTTGTCCACGCTTTATGTTAAGGGTATAGAAAAACGACTGAAAAACAGTGAATCTGGTTTTGATCTATTTTTACATCCGTAATAGGAAAAAGATGCAACAGAAGCTCCCGGGGCTGATGTATGCGAATGACCTATAGGTCTACTAGTGGATAATGTGAGGGATTTGCAGAGACTTACGAATAGAAAAGGCAATGCAGCGACGCATCTAGGCCTTAAGTTTAGCACAGAGACATCTGGAATTATGATCTTTAATGAAGAGACGAGTAATTACGTGGTGTCAATTCAACAGCAAGTCATACCCATAGTCAGACAATATTGATACCTCGGCGTATGCAAAAACGAAGGAAATACTTAAGCACCCACCGAGATAATCTGAAAAATGAAAGGTAAGCGGAATGCAGAAATAATGAAAGATGGAGCACTTTAGTGCTACAATAAAGACGGTGTGGTACGAGGAATTTGGAAAAGTAACTACGCGCGTGTTAACGTTCTCAAATGCAATTCGGTGTTTTAAATCAGAAATCTTGTCGGCGTTAGAGATTACCCAAAGGTCGTTGGGCCAACTAGCTTGGGGGGGGGGGGGGGGGGGGTAAAACCACAACTGAGGCACGGCAAGGTGACATGGGTTGGTCTTCTTTCGTAGTCTGAGAAGCGCAAGGCTGAATTAGTTTTAGTAGAAGACTAAGTATTGGTGGGAAAAAAAAACAGGGAACACACTGACTGATACAACCGCAGTCATTGCAAGCGTAGGTTACGGTACAATACAGTGATAAAAGTTCTACATACGAAAGTTACGATCGAGATCAGATAGGCAAAAGGCTAGATGGTGATAGATGCAGTAGAACCTAATTAAATCAAGCAGCCTAAAAGGGAATTTGTCGTCAAGCCCGTTTGAAAGGGGGGATTCCAATAAACATCGTCACCATCATTATCACCATCATTTAGCCTTTACGGCACGTTGCCACAGGCTGTGCTCCGTCATGCACAGAGTAGACATTTTGGTGCTGTCGGAAACGCGCAGTGCGAATCTGTGGCCGATTTGCCGGTGTCCGTAGAAGCGTAGGTGCGATAGCTGTTCCAGCGCGGCAACCAACGCTGACGGTTTTCCGTCGGTCTCGTCTCGTACAGCACCGAGGGTTACCATGCCTGTATCCTAAATGGCGGCGCTTAGCAGGGCCCAGCGTTACGAGACGCGTGGTAGCTGCCAAAGGCGCGGGCCCTTGCACCCAGCAGAAATTGCCTAAACCTACGTGCTGCTCACGCCAGCATGTTGCAGCTGCGTAATGCTAGAACACTATTCGAGGAGTTACACTTTAAAGTTTCGCCATTCGGGACTGCACTGCCAAACTTCACGTTAACATGCAAAGGCAGGTCAAAGTATGAAATGTTGAAACATGAATCTGCTAGACGATTGCAATTTTGTTCGCAACAAGAAACAGTCGTTTCGATGTGTATATCCAGCCTCTCAGAACCGCAGTATGCCCTCACGTTAACTTAGATATGTTCTGCAATATGTTTCATCACACTTTGATCAAACCGGCATTATGTGCAGTAGTCATAAAGAGTTTCATACAGGGTACATGTCCTTTATCCCAGTGTTCCGTTGAAGCAATAACAAAAGAACACGCGGGACGGCAAGTCTCCAGACAGGTCGTAGTAAGGTCCAAGGAATTCGAACAGCACCGAACTTCTTCTATTTGTGGCGCGTACACCCGTACCTGCGAGTGGAGCAAGGAGAGAAAGCGCCAAGCCAGTGATGATGTACGAGCAGGCGCGTGGTAGTGCGCACGCATCGACGACACTGTTACTTATTATTGCGATAGCAATTATATGGACACTCAGAGGATTTCTGCCGTCGGCGTCGCCATCACCGTCGCCGTGAGGTTCCGTATGGCGTCAACGGTGATGAAATCGGCGCCGCGCACCGGACGCTGTATGTGCGAGTGAAAGGGCGCGAGGGACTCGCGCATTCACGGGGAGCGAACGCACGGCGGAGAGCAAACGCGCGCTCTGCGCCGTGCTCCCTAAAGGGCTACAGAATTAAGCGTCTCTTTTCTCCTTTGCAATCGCCGTATATATAGACCAAACGCGACTTCTTCCTTCGCGTGAAAGGCCGTGGGGGGACGGGAGGGAAGGAGGGGAGGCGACGTTTAGCTGCGGCACCAAATGCGTATTAATATAAAAACGTTGCGAGGCGAGAATGTGGTAAAGACTTCCGGCGCTGCTCGACGAGGTTCCCGTTCTGATCTCGTCAAAAACCTCCGAGCCGCCCCAAGAGGCCCTGGCAACAGTCACCAACGCCGCGCGCGTTCGGTGCGAACGCGGGCGAAATGGCAACGGCGTCGACAACAGTTCTGCGCGTTGCTGGTGCTGCTGCATGTCCAAGTTTACACAGCTGATGAAACTACCAATCCTTACTCCATATAGCTATCTACTAAGTTGCTATCGCAATTGATGCTTCGCCTTTCGGGTGAAACTGCGACATTTTTTTTTAAGGCGAAAGGCTTAGGTGCCTATGGTGGCGGTGACCTTGCGATGACCTTGGCGAAACTGCGCCGTGACAAGAAATGGCCGACGCCGCAAAGAGTAAATACACGTCTAAAAATACTCGGATTGACGTCACATTTCTGAGGGAGGTTTCTGTACACAAAGTAAATTAGTGGCTTCGAAAAGAAAATTTGGTAACTTTCAGTCTGGGTGCGAATCGAACCCGGCCTCCGCGGTGCGAGACGAGCACGCTTCCCTGAAGCCATGTCTACTTTTTTTAACACGAAAGTGTTTTATGCCTGGGTCCACCAAGACTTCAGTGACGTATTTCCGTCACGGAAATACGTCATAGAACATAATACAAAGAAAGAAACCAGAAGAAAAAGTTCCACAAACATGCAAAATTTGGAAATCGAACCCACGACCTCTCGGTCCGCGACGATAGATCGCCGAGCGTTTAACCCATTGCGCCACAAACGCATTTGCAGAGAGCTACACAGACGCGCCTTATATATCTAACACTCCTCCGTGTACCCACGCTCTTGCTCGGGGCGGTGCCGCCGCCTACGAGCAGAAAAGAGAAGTACTGCATTATGACACTAACGCGCACCGACACTGAACGCTTCGGTGGTCTCAGCACTACGACGCCTCGATGCCAGCATTCGAAGGGACGCTGGCATCAAGAAGCACTACCAACGCCACCTAGGTGGCGTTGGTAGTGCGTTCACCGTACTCAGCACAGCGGAGCGTGGCCTCCGCAATTAGCCCTGAAAATGTTTCTGAAGTTGATCGCGGAGGCTGCAATTACGACGCGCTGTACGCGCTGATTTGACTCGGTGACGATTCAGTTACGTGCTTTGTCTTGCGCGTTGTATTAGTGTGTCAGTTACGTGCTTCGTCTTTCGCGTTGTGCTAGCGTGTGCAGCGTAGTGCAGCTTCCATATGCACGACGGTTGCTCATGGTCATCGACGTTGGTAGTCGTGATGGAGGAGACGTGCCACCAGGCGTCAGCGTGGGTGCATCAACGCCTAAGGGCGCTTTAGCCACAAAACACCAATAGACATTATATATCAATGTGCAATAAACATTACACTACTTCTGTGAAGACACGTTTCACTTTCGTGTTCTATACCGATTCCTATATAAGAGGGATCAACCACATTTTTTTTTATTATTGCCGACTTTGACATTATACAGCAACAAAAACACAAAACACCGATTAATCATAAAAGATCAAACGTGTCAGCGCATTGTTTTTAAGATTGCTGGGACGCAATTTTTTTTTTTTGGGGGGGAGGATACTTCAAAGGACGTTAAAGAAAGTGTTACCTTTAGATCCACAAGGAATAAGATTCTTACGGGGCGAAACCGTATGACGTTATTAGCCCCGAGAACAAACAAAAACGGCGCTGCGAGCGCCGCTCGCATGACGTCATGGCAAGGATTTGCGCTTGTCGTCTGCTACAGTTCGGGCTGCGTCCTGGCGCCTTCTGCAACGTTTCCGTTTGTTCGCTCTCGTTCCCTATGCTGGTGCACTTATGACAGTCCTCTCAAATATATTTTGACGATGTCTTCGTTCGTCAAAATTTCTTGAAAGAGCTTACTTTCTAGACAATATATTTCTCAAAGGCAACGTTACTGTGCCGGCCAACGGAGGTCACTCCAGAGCGGTGTGGGTTTTTCATGCGCAGTTCTACACTCTGAAGTGGTAGCTCACGTGGATAATAAAAGCATAAACGCGATAGCATATGATAGAACAATCTAGTTCAGCGACCATACTTTCCGTGGTGTAACAAACACGTAACAAACGATGGCTATATATGACTTCTACCAATATTTACCTTGAGTTTAACCCGCTAAGTCTTGTTTGCTCACGACGAGCTTTTATTGGCAAAATATTGAACTTTCGCATTTATTCACAGAAACGGTCGGCAGTAGCACGAGGACTAAACAACACATCGCATATGTTCTACCAGTACCGTTTGCTTTTTGAACTGCTTCTCAAAATTACGCCGTTCTTAACCAGTTAATTTTAGGCGGCGGTAATTTTAAGTAAAGCTAATTGAGGCTTTAAGCTATTTGCCGCACACAAAAACGCATTGACCAATATTTAGTCTTTTCGGTGCTACACCCTCTACTCCGTTCAACAATTCAGCTCTGCTTGTTCCTTGGGGAACCATTCTGACCGATCTGCTTGGCGAAACTGACACAGCTGCTCGGCGCAACTTTTTGGGTGAAATACGAAGCTTCATTCATTAGTTGTATGGAACACATAAAAAAGTATCAGCATTCACCGAAGGAGGTCAAAACGCAAGTGAATGCATATGAGGCTTGCATATATATAGGCGGGGGGTTGCCTCTTCCAAGCAGCCGAAGCTGCACTCTGGTGCCTCGAGTACGTTATAAGAGTTCCAATCGGCACTGTAAAGGGCGTTTGTATGGTTTCAATTCGAGCCTGTAGTGAACGGAAGGGTTTCGCGAACAATGCGCGCCTCGTCATAACGTCATAATTATTCTTGGTTGCTTCCATAGGTGTCTACCCTATTGTCGATAAAGAGCGCTTCAGGCCACTATGAAACATTGCATGGCATGTAATGGCTTGGCTCTTGATCGGCTCTTGATCTTAACCACGAACCTATTTTTCAGGTGATTGCTATACATACATTTAGTGCAGTCGTGTTAACAGCCATGTAGAATGCTTTTTCTTGGTGGCTGTTTCGGAGAAAGGTGAAAGTAGTAGCAATTTTTTTAATAAATACGCGTATTGTTTTTACGCATTGCTTCAGTACCCACATGTGAGGAGAACAACTCAACAGAGCAATGAAAAGCTTGATGAAAGCTTCGCAAACAGTATCCTATTCTAACATGCTGATTTACATATAAAGGTGACACCAAATACCAATATTGCTGTTCCGTGTAAATCACAATGTCTGGCATAACTACGTACTAAAGAAATGTTAAGTTTGGAGCGAAGCATCGTACAATGAAAATTTTCCATACTGAATTTGCAGAGATTGTTTTTTCGCAATATTTATGAGCAGAAACGGCTCACCACTGCGTTGCAAAAGCAGTAGCCCCTGCAACGCGATATCCAAGCAGGACATTTTCGAGATTCACGCAGTTTCGAAAAAGAGACTGCACTTTAGGCGTGACGGCAGAAAGCAGCCAAAACATCGTTCTGGAGGTACGGCGGGCGCGTCCCATACACCGAGCATGCACGAAGCGAACGAGCGCGCGCGGCAGCCGAGCGAACCGGAGCGAGCGGCATCCTGGCCATGACGTCACTCGGGAGAGGGCGCCACTCCATCTTGTCGCCGCTAATAATGCTCCTGTGCCTTCACAGTTTGTGGAAGACTAGAACGCAGTTCACTAATGCTGATGTCGTAATGAGATCTGCACGCGATCACTTCATTGAAAGTGTAGTACGGTTCAGGGGTGTCCAACATGGATTGAAATGCTGGACGAAGTGGCAGCATTGAAAAAAAAATTTTAATATGTCGTGCCAGTAAACATTTTGCTGAATCCACGGCTGCTCCACCGTTGTGGCTTACTAAAGGTGTACCTAGTGCGTGCCTGATTGCACACGTCACGTGGTCACAGAGACGCGCTCATGCCACTGTTCGCGCGTTCGTCTTCTTCCACAGCTGGCTCCAAAGCCGCTGATCATGCCAGCGTTACCATACTGCCCCTCAAGCTTGTGCCACTGCTCGCGCGTTCGTCGTCGTCTTCCACAGCTGGCAGGCTTTCTGCTTCATGTTTTACAAACGCGTAACACTTGCTTTTTATTGCGATAGCAATTATATGGACATTCCAGGCGCATTTCTGCCGTCGGCATCGCCGTGAGGTTTCGGATAAAGTCCAAGGGCGATAAAATCGTCGCCACGTGCCGTATGTTGTATGTGCGGGTTAAAGCATGTCAGGGTGAGCCAGCAATCGCGGCTCAATCTACTCCGCGTTCTACTCCGGGCGACCGCGCGCGCCCACCCGCCCGGGCCACCATACCCTGAAAGCCATCTGCTACGGGGATGGAGTCCACCGTGCGCTGTGCTCTCGCGGCTTAGTTCGCGTTGATGCGAGAGGCAGCACGAAGGTCAATTCACTCGCTGCAGCCGCCGCGCTTCCTCACTCCAGCGTTTTGGCCACGAGTTTCCGCAGTCATCGAGTGAGATGTGTTCATGCTTGCTTGTGCGCGCGTGACAGCTAGATGCTTGTTAATTTAGTTAGTATGGGTAGGTTTACCAGTTTATTCGCCTGAGAAAACTACTCAACTTCGTATAGCTGTCCACTAATTTGCTATCGCAATCGATTCTTCGCCTTTCAAGCGAAACTGCAACTTTTTTACCATCGTGATCACTTCACTAACGTGATCCCATTGTCGTCGTCGTCGTACCATCTTCGTCACTCAATCGACATTATCCTTCGTCATTCTATCATAATTATGCTGTGGGTAATCAATCGTGTTTTGCTTCCATCGTCAGGTCATCGTCATTGGGTCGTCGTCATACTGTCGCTATCATGCATCATGCATGATATGTTATGCGTTTTTATAACACAGTCGTCACTCCAGCTCTCGTCATGCCGTCGTCACCAGCAAGTGTGACGTCACAATTGACGTCATACAGTCATCGTCATCCCATTGTCTCCACACCGTTGTCATGCCATCGCTGTCATTCCGTCGTCGTCATATACAGTTATCATGCATTCGTTGGCGAACAATAATTCAACTCCGCCATCTGCGATAAGCTACAAGTTCGCAGACCGCGAATGTCGTCATCGACCAGTCAACTGAGAAATTCAGAAGAATTGTATTGCGAAGCGTTGTTATCCGGAGGAGCGTCCCAGAGACGGATTGCGCGAGGCAGGAAAAACTGCTTTGGGTATATCCTGTCAAAATCGTCCGCAACACGTGAAAAAAGGCGATGCACCCGTTGTGATGTGAAGTGCCAGATAGATTATTTTATGGTGATTTATTGTCATCCTCTATGAAACGGATCGGTGACAAATAGTCGCCTAGCCTGCTTGAGTTAATCGGATCATTCGGCTAAGAGCGCCATGTCGGAGCATCCGGGCGTGCACGCCAGATTAAATTATTTTTGCTCGGGAGCGCGTGGCAGAGAACGGACTTAGCGAAACTTGCCAGCGCGCGGAATGTCGGAGGTCATGCGAACAACTGTCGACCGGATGCAGTTACCGCGCGTCGCGAACACCTATTGCCCTCACCGTACATCATAATGCGTAATCCCGCTTTCCCAGGAGTTCACCGATGGCGCAACAAGCGCAGGCAACCACGCGCTCTGAGTATTGAGTTTCAATCGTTGAGCACTGTTTGTGACACTACTAGTAGAGCAGGGCTCCAAGCGAAGTCCCATCTGCCAGCAGGACGCCATCGGCGAGGGAAAGCAATCGAGCTAACCTGGTCGGCCACGTTACAAGTCGCGCTCAAGGCCATCTCTTCTGGAACCTTGGGAGAATAGAAACGAGAAGCGCGCTGGATATCCTTAATTCTCGTGGGCCGCGATCGAGAACAGACGTTTGGATCGTGAAACGACAACAAAAGTTTTTTTTTTTTTTTTGTTAATCAATCCACCACATAGCCGTAGTGCGAGTCGTGTGTGCGTGATATTTACCAGTAGTAGAGCAAGGCTCAAAATGTAGTCCCATCTGCCAACAAGACCACACCAGCGAAAGAACACAGTCGGTCACGGTGCGAGTGTCGCTCAACGTCATATCCTCTGGACGGTATCGAGGACAGTAAGTAAAGACCATAAACAAAGAACAGCAGCATAAATAATTGTAACGAAATTGGCCACTTTTGCGGCTGCATGGCGGCGCTCCGATGCAGACCGAAGGTGACGTCCGGTGGCCAACGCTGGAATAGCTAAAGCTGGCGAGGCCATTCCGGACACCGTTTTCTTCCGCGAATCCACCTTTCCTTCCATAGCACTGCCGCGCCCGGGCAGCCTTGTCAATGTCCCTGACTAAGTCGAAAGATGACGGCTCTCAGCTATAACCTGCCTAGTGTAAGCTAAGCCTGAACCTATATACACCGCCATCCGGCACGTGGGCCGTTCTCTTCGATTCCGTCACGGAGAAGACCCGATGTGGCCGCACTAAACGTCGGGCTCAGAACTAAGCACCAAAATTAACCTTACGTAACTTTGGAATGTACAGCTATACAATCATAGTGAGTGCTTGGAAGTGCTTATTAGTGAAACAAAACCATATTTCTCTAAAGCCCGCGCCACCCTCGCCAGCTTATGGTCTACATAGCAGCTTACTTGCTGAGCGCTGACGAAGCTCGTCGTGAAGCTCGTAGCGATGACGGGTTGCTCCGCAGGTCCTCGGTTAATCGCCGTGGCCATAGTTCCTCGTGAACAGTTTATAGGCCAGGCGTCGTCGACAGGTGGGAACGCGCACAAACAAACAAAAAACGAGCAGGCACGACTACTATACGCTGCGCGCGCTTAACCGGCAAGTCGTTTACGTATACAGTGACGTGCAGTATGCGCATCCGAGGATTGAAATGCACGCCGAGCCGTCGCGTATGTTCCAGGAGCTCGAATTGCCAATACGGTCCAACTTGAGACGAGAAATGTCCCCGGTATAACCGCTTTTGCGCAGGTCGAGCAGTGAGCCATCTCTGGCAGCAGCCAGAACACGTTGAGTACTGCCGTGTCGGTGAGAGTGCCGCATGCTAAGTCTCTCGAAGCGTGCATCACATTCTGGAAGCCCGGAGCTGGAAGCCAGTTCTTCTGAGTCGGTATAACGTGGGGACACGCGTAGCGTGTAATGCCGTCAAACACTGCCATTGTTGATGCGTAAGCACATGGTGTATAGGTAGGACAGCAGGCGGTATGCTACGACGCAGAGTTCAGCCAACACGGTGATACAACAAAAGGTCGACAGAAAATACAACATGGCATCCCGAGCCCCCAGATGTTCGGTTCTTGACCAGGACGACCACGATGCTGAGCTGTTTGGCGCATGCGTCGATACGCCCGGGTATTACTTTTTTTTTTTTTGCGCATTGCGCGTAATATTGCTCTACGTCACTGGCTCGCACGCCGCCACGCTGCCACGCTGCCGTTATCACCGCGATCAACGCGACCGGGGACGTAAAAAAAAAGACGAATCAAATGGGAAAGATAAGTTGTACCGCGTATGCAGTTGCCCAACTCGGAATGTTTGAGTTCTTAGACAGCAATGGTACTAGCATTCTCCCCGACGTTTTATCGATATATCAACCCGCCGACGGTATCTTCGAGTTTCCGCGGCCGCCTTCGGGCTCGCGATGGGCACTGGCCGCGAGCATGACTTGCAACTCACGAGCGCTCGTCGTAAACACGTTTCATCTAATTGTCTCTAAAACGTCGCCTTCTCATGCCGCACCGTTTCCCTTCGGACTAAAAATTAAGTTCTGAGATGTTACGTTCCAAAACTATGATCAGGGCCGCGAATTTGTAGCGATGCCTTACGGACTTATTCTACACTAGCCTTATCATCCACCGTTCACGGCCGGCTGATCCCGTTGATAACGCGAGCGGATCATCGCTCTGACCACTGACAAAGCATGATTAGCGCGAAAGGGCATTATTACCGGAAAGGCATCGCTACAAAATACCGGCCCTGATCACGAGGCACGCCGTATACTGAAGCGCTCCGACTTTTGACAGCCTGGGATTCTTCAACCACACGTTTTCAAGCGGAAATTCACAGTATACGTCCGTTGGAAATGTATTACAGGCCTCCTAGAATTGGTGGAAAACTAGCTTTAAGAGAACTGTACACATCACTAGGACACAGTTTTAGGCGCATTCCAATGTGTCTCCCCTTGTTCATTTAGAGGAAACAAGAGTCAAAAAGGTGCTTTCGTACAGACATCTTCGTGGAAAACAAAGACTTAACTCGCATCTATATATAAATACACAAGCGTTTTTCTTTCTTTTTTTTTTTACCACCGTCGAAATGCGGCTGCCGCTAACCTCAAGCTCAGCAGAGCAACGCCACAGCTACTCGGCTACGGCGCCGAGTCGCTTCGGGCTGCCATAGTGCACGGGTTTGCCGTTCTTTCAAGGCATCCGCAATCTGACCGTTTCTATCTCTGTATGGCTTGCGCCAGTTGCGTTTTTTCCAGATATTGGCGTGCTAAAACGCCAATATCTCGGCTTTGCTATCAACGCGATGCGAAGGCGAAAAACGAAAAAAACAACAAAAAACTACGCAGAACTCAACTGATGACTGTCGACGGTCATGCTAATAGCGTTTGAGCAATGTAGCGATAATACCGTGTTCCTGAAGTCACGTTTATTTAACACGCGTAGAGATAATTATGAGGCTTTCGTTGCTTTGGCTATTATATGCCACATACTCCGCTATCGTCCAGTCGGATGAAGAAGCTGTAATGACGACAATGCGACGACGAAGACGGTATCACTACCATGAAAACGTAACTAGTGGCCCAAGGTATTAGAGAACTTGGTTCGTTCGTTCGTTCGTCCGTCCGTCCGTTCGTTCGTTCGTTCGTTCGTTCGTTCGTTCGTTCGTTCGTTCGTTCGTTCGTTCGTTCGTTCAATTCGCTTACATTGACAACCATTGTCGATGACTTCTGCACATTTTTTTTTTCATTTCGCATCCCTTCCTTGTTTCCTCATCATCAGTCTCCATCGTGCATATAGCTATTCCCTCCTCTTCCCATTCCTTGTGAGAAGCGCCAGGTTTGATCAGTCTATAGTCGACCTCTCCACTACTCCCGTTGATATAGTTTCCCGGTCTCAGAAAGCCATTCGAGCTCTTCTTCAGTACCTGCAGGCGACTGATTTGAGTGCCCGACTGTAGACATGCTGCCGCTATAGCTTAGTGCACGTAAAGTGCGACCAAGACTCGTGTCTTTTCTCTCTCTCTCTTTCTTTCACTCCCCTCCCCCCCGTGTAGGGTAGGAAAATGTACGAAGTCTGGTTAACCTCCCTTCCCTTCCTCCCTCCCTTCTCTCTCCCTCTTCCCTGTCTCCGTCAACTTCGCAGAGGTACCGCATCGAGCTCGACCCAGCGTCCGGCCTGGTGTCCCGTGTACTGGTGCTCCCATTGTCGAAAAGGGGAAGGTCGAGTCGCTCCTCCATGCCAGTGCTGCTTCGTCAGACGTTCGCCTCGTACGACCAGAACCGGGGAGACTCCAGCGTTCCCTCTCCTGGCCACTACGTGTTCAGCGCCCACAGTGAGGCGCAATCCTTGGGTGACCACGTCGCCTACCGCGTCGTCAAGGTTAGTCATACCAAAGATGGCCGCGCGGCGGCCATCTTTGCTTCGTTGTACGCTCTGCACACTCTTATTCGACGTACCTCTGCTTCGATGTACACTCTGCGTCGGCATGAAGGAGAACGAAAGATTTGCGTTCTACGCCAGTAATTTTCTTCATTACATTGCGCTAAAATATTCCAACCGAGAACTATGTTGCAGGCAACAATACGTGAGGTAAGAACATATGCGGTTGTTGTTGTTTTTTTTATGTGTAAGCATTTCTACGCCTACCCAACGAGAATTCTGTCCCTCACGTAAGACGAATGTAATGGCTCATACCCACGTAAGACAGAGGCTACAAGCGCTCCGCAAAGTCAAGCGAACAGTGCATACATTCATTTAAATAATCCATACGACATACAGAACAGCATACGTTTCAATAAAGAGCAAGCTCAAAACAAGCATCCGAACCAATTAATGTAGTAGTGGTTTCGCAACAGCTTCGCTGGACATCCAGGTTGATAAGGACCGATATGAGCTGACAAGGGTCAGATCATGTTCGATGAGGTTGATAACGGCCGATGTAGGATGATAAGGGTTTACACTGGTCTGATCAACTTTCATAACATTGACAATGACACCGGGCTGCGTGGAAATGAGCAAGTGGGACAATGCTCACGCATACTTAGACAACTCCCAGAGGAGTTCCTGCGTGATTTTTTCTTAGTGACTATACAAGATGTTATAAAAATCGCCTGTAGCAGATAGTGTAATTCCAGTCATTGAGATGGCTTACTCAAGGAGGCGGACGTTACTTCCATGAGAAATCGAAATGCATAATCGACTAATTAACAAAAGTTCACAAAATAACTTTTTAAATATTTACTTTATGTGGCATATTACAATTTACTAACTGCAGCCGGTGAGTTAGCAAGGCTTGGAATGAATTTTCAGGATGACACCAGTTTCGAGATTTTCATTCCCAAAGTGCGCGATGAAATACATGTGCGTTCCACTTAGTTTAGTGCCTCAGACATAAAATGGCGGTTTGTTAAAAATTAAGTGGAAGCATAGTTCATTTGTACCACAAGCTTCGCGGCGCATATCAATTAGTGAACTTTGTTAATTAGTCGATTACGCATTTCGCTTTGTCATGCGGGTAACGTCTGCCGCGTCGAGTAATCTCGCTCAAGAACTGAAATTACGCTATCTGCCACGGGCATTTTTAAAATTCTGTATGATTTAAAATAACACCCCGTGTATATCCTTGCAAGAAACGTACGTTACTTTAGCACAGATCAAGCGCTCTCTTTCAAATCTGTGCACACTGCACAGTTCGCAGCTATGCATCACATGTCGCTAAATTTTCTCTCGCGCGCTCAGCTGACGACAAGGAGCTTCGCAGGAATTTTGCTATACTCCACCAAACAAGCTCCGTCTATAGTTTGGTGAAAGCTACGGTTTTTGTCAGCCAATCAGGGATGAGAATCGGCTTCATAGTTTAGGAGGAAGGTGAGAATGAGCAGGAGGGTGAGAGAGGGAGAGAAGTCATAAAAGAGAGGCAAGTACGTTAACCTAGGGAGCCAACATGCAACACAGCGTTGCATGTAGGCTCCCTAGGTTAACCAGGCTGAGCTTCGTAGGCTACGGCACACTGAGGAAAGGTATTGAAATAGGAGAAGGAAGAGAGAAGTTCACACTTTGCACAGGTCGCAAAGTCTGAACAGTCAAGCGTTGAGCAGGAAGACGATGTGTTTATCTGCAGGTAGACCTACAGGGACTTCGCAAATACTGCCGTCCATTGCTCCGGCCGGTGAAGCGCCACTTGCCAATCGTGGTAGAATCTAAGCTCTTTCGAACATAGAGAATGGATTTGCACATCGTGCAGTTAAGCCCGTCACAATATATTCTAAAATGACTAACGTATGGAGGACGGGTTTAAAGAGGGCACAATAGGTTGCGCGCCCTTCATCCCAGGTGGCGCAGCTAGCTCGCCTAAGTGGATTATCCTGCACTTATCACCTGTTTAAAAGATGCTCCTTATATGAGTATCCAATGTCCTCGTGGGAAGACAATATTGCTTGCGCTTGCGTTTTGGAACCAGGCTGTTCTGCGCTTCTGTCTGTCAAAAGTAAAAGTGGGCCAGTTTAATGTAGGGATTCCTGTCGGTCAATTTTATTCCTCTAGTATCACCAGCAACTCACGACCAGCTGGTCCTGGTGATAATGTAGGTATATATACAGTGTGGTTCGAACCCCTCACATAGTCAGAACGAAGAAAATTGCAATAAAATTATTACGATATCCCTGCCAAGGGTTGCCCCTCATTGTGCTCCTCTAATTAATTCACAGGCAGCCCTACCATTCGTACAGTGTAACGCATGGTACGAGCTATAGCGGCGAGCTAGCAGTGGAAGAGCCTACCTCCAAGTTATCGCTTCTTATTGGCGAACTGACCCGTATATCTTACTTCGCTGTACTGGCCTTGGTTGCGCAAAGTATGGAAGGCGGCCTGCGTGATCAAGTGTTCACAAAGCAGTTCGTAAGCTATGGTGGTTTGTAACAACTGGAACCTGCCCATTGCAAAAGCGGAAATAGCGTCGTCGAAGTCTATCAGCCAATGACGAACAATTCTGATGCACAAAACACTTTAACTTGGACTCCTGGCACTATAGCGCCACAAACTTCAATGCAAGTAGATTGCCTAAGGTTACCACTATAAACGACAGCCGTACGCCGGACAAGAAAAAAAAAAGAACGTTGAATATATATTTGCAAGTTTTGCTCACAGATATTATATATGAACATGGACGTTTTCGCGCTCATCAAGCGTGCACAATGCAGCTTACATGTGATGTCTAAAACAGCGCCACTTTACCAGATCCCCGGCGATCGTGCCTACAGAAGCAACAACTAACTCTTGGTACAATAGAGCAGCACAAATAATCTTATTTAACTCATTCAAACTTACTACTGGGGAGTATTTTTTTTTTTTAATTTCCTGTTCGCCCAGGCCTATGCAAACTTTTTGAGAACTGAAGAGCTTTTTTTACAGCCTTAGCTCGCATTTCTTCCATCGTACTTCATTTTATATTGCTTTTTGCTGATCCCTCATTTTCAAAATGTCATAAAAAATGACTAAATTAATTTAAAGGTAACACTATACCCTTTGATCCATGCATCGTCTTGGTTCGCCAAGCGCCTTCACAGTCTCTCTGTGTATCGAGAGAAAATATGTGATTTATACCGACAGAGAGAGAGAGAGAGAGAGGTGAATGAAAAGACATCGACCAGAACACGAAATCCGGTTTGCTACCTTACAAATTGGTGGACGGGGGAGGAGCATCTATAGAAAGATAGCAAACAAACACACCTTGCACGCGCACAAGGTAGCAGCCATCAACACCAACACTGGCATATGGCTGAGGTTTCAAACGTTGCCACGCGGATGCGAGGGCATTGCGATAAGCCTCATCGAACAGTTGAACATAAAATGGGAATACGTCTTTTCTCTCCCCAGAATGCATGTGCAGCGCCATCGACGCTATCAACAACGTGACTGCGCTTCTGTTTTACTTTAACCTCGTGCCTCCCGCAGGGCCCCTTGGTTCAAGAAATTCACCAAATCTTCAACGACTACATTTCCCAAGCGGTCACTCTGCACAGGGATTCGGACTTCATCGAGTTCACCTGGACAGTTGGGCCTCCGCCCGCTGCGTAAGCGATGCGCGTCTGAAAAAAAAAAATTACGATTTTCGTTTCTTTGTGGAATGCGATTCCATCCTCATTTATTTGCACGATTATCTCGGCTCAGCCAGGCCTTGCTGAAACCTATGATATTGAAGGAAGCTAAGGCGGGAATTTTACGACGGGGCCGACACATGCCTGTCAATTTCACGCCCTTAATCGCATGTCGTGCTGCAGTTAACTATATACTCGACCGAAACATTCGCAGATTCTAGAGCGCTACCTGCTGATCGCGCGTTAACATTTCTAGTAGGGGTGTTTCTCGGTCCATATAATTTTCATGTTCAATTCTCTCTGATAGTCGTTGAAGATACAGTAAGTGAGACACGGCTGGTATAGCGACAAGCGCCCTGAAGTTAGAGACAGTAACGCGACACTTGGCTATTAGTTACAACAAAAAAGAGCAAATACACAAAGCAGCCAGCTGCAAAGAATAGACTGAGTACAAATAAACATACGCAATGTAATATATGGCAATATAGAGAAATAACTATTCCAGAACAGAATACAACACTGTGAATAAAGAATAGTAACTAGTCACGAAAACGGAGCATATTGAAATTAAAGGCTTCAACAAAAGGTTATTAGACAGGAAATAACGTTTGAGCTAATACTTAAATGAATATCAAGAGGAGGATGTTGACTGTTCACCGCGTAACTTGGAGAACAGCCAACATAGAAGCGCAAAGACGTACCACTGAATTTTAATGTCCAAAATACCACGTGTTGAACTTTTTTGCAAGACCGGTTGTCGGCACGATACGACGGCACCTGGCCGAAAAACCCGCAAATTACGGCTGGTAAAGTGAACGTTCCGGAACATAGCCCAACGACCACTTTGGGCCGTCCATTAACCTCGACACATGGTTGTTTGAAACTGTGCAGCAGTCAAACAATTTCTAATAGACGTCCTCGATCGCTGTACTACGACAGGTCACGCCTGTGTTGTGTTCAAATATTTAAGAGGACGCGGACAGCGTGGAATGACATTCGACCATAATTAGTATCATTGTGGAAGGATCATATATATGAGGTGCGGTGCAATAATGTATATTATCTCGCGGGGCCTTTCCCGTTAATAACATATCGACACAATCTTTTTTTTTTCTTTCGTTTTTCCTGTTGTTGTTTCTTTGTTTTCACAGTTTTTCCTGTTTTTTTTTCAGGACTTATCATTAAACCAATACACCCATCTTCATACACAGAACAAATATCATAAAAAATAATTACAAGAGGCGTTATATTCATACAATACAATTATAATATTACTTTATACTGTTGAAATGTGAACTCGTTACTTACGTTACTTGTTATTCATTAGTAATTTGTTAATATTACTTATATCATTGCGCCATTAGTCTCGAAATGCCGTTAGGCTTCCAGAAGCGCCTTCCACCAGAAGTGCCTTCCACCATGCACCTTCAGGGCTCCGGTATTCGGTAAAGGGCAATACGTTCGCTAGAACTCTCTAGTGAGCAAACCAGAGGGTGCCGGAGACAGGGTATACAAGACTTCCGAAACGCCGCTAGCGTTTCTGTCTGCATGGATTTATCTTGTTATTTTTTTATATTTCGTAGAATAGAGTTCACGAAAAAGTATTTGAACATTAAACAATTTTTTTAATGTTTGACTACGCTAGATTGACAGTATACACAAGTTTGAAGGTTACAAAATGCGTCAGTTTTGCTGTGAGCAAAAAGCGGCAGAGAGGACGAGAAAACGAAAGAAATGTCACGTTTCCTCCTAGACATTTCCGCGTCAGCTCTCTGTGACGCCATTCATTTTTACAGCGCTTGCAAGCGGATAGTTATTTGTTTACCAATAGAAAGAATTTATATTTTGCGTTCTAAAGGAACCAAAGAATTAAGTTAGCAACATTTTGATCACTTTTCCAGCGCCAGAACAACCTAAATGCACAAATTTGATTTTAAATACGTAACGTCGCATTGCCTTCATGGCCTAGGAAAGAAATTGAGGAAAGAGAACTTCGGCCCAGCAATCTTTTTTCTTAACAATCGATTATTTTCTGCCAATGAAATGCAAATAAAGTTTTCAATGAATGATTTACAACGCTATGAAATGATTTTAACATTTCTCTGTACAATACCTCTTCGTCCGTGTCTTTGTTGCGATTGAACGTTGAGACGTATCTTGGCAACAAAATAGATATGAGATATGCGAAATTCTAAAAGCAGGCTTTTCCACACTATCAGGCTGCCCGACCCAGGATTGCCGACCTGAAGCTCACGGCACCGTTTAGCCTAGAGTATAGTCTTGCAAACGGCAAGAATGTCATCAGGAAGGGATGATGATAGTGGCACCAGCTCGTGCACTTCTGCTATATTTCCACGTTTGAAGGCGACGTCCGAACGTCTTGTCTAACCCCCGTATTCAGAAATGCATCTGAAGCATATGTCTAACTTGCTCTCAATGACGCCTCGCGTATTTTACGTTTCCTTCGGCGCGTTCACAACAGGCGCCATTCAAAACAGGCGCCATCAAGTCAAGCATGGGCTATTTCTGAATACGGGAGTCATCTTATGGCGCGGAGAAGTACACTTTCAGAATCTCGCATATCGAAGGCCTCTAAGCGACGCTAAAGAATACTAAGTTAAACAGTATCGGTAGTTTACGCTTGTGGAATAGCAAAGCGGGCACACTGACTGTGAGGGGAGACTTGTTAGGTTTTTTAAAGACACGATAACGATAAGCGGTTGGCGACACCACCATAAGCTTTAACACCAGTTCGTAACGAGTTCATGGATTTCGACAGCGTTTGGACCCTTTGTAGCAGAATGGGAGGGGGCTGGGGGGGTTAAATCATTTTTTTTTTTCTTGTGGAGAAGAGGAAGGCAGCGACTGCTGCACGGTAAATTATCTCGACCTAGGTACGAGCACTACCCACGCTACACCGCAACTGGCTCCGCCTTTATTGGCTCCGTCTTTCCTATACATAAAAGCGCCGCTGGAGCCCTCTACATCTCTTCTCCGAGAGCTTTTCAATGAACATCGTAGTTTTTACAGAATGCTTTGCCAGCCGGAACTGGTCTATAGTACATGTTACCACCTATAGTGACGTTTCAAGGAACGATCATCGCTTATGACGTGTTTTCCTCTCCCCTCCGCGCAGGTACGCCTCATTCGTAGGACAAGACGTGGTCGTGCGGTATGAGAGCGATATGGACACCGATGTGTTCTACACCGACGGCAACGGCTGGAGGAACATGCGCAGGGTGTGAGTCCGTCACTGGCACCTTGATTGCGCGGGCACCAGCGTGGCTCTCTTGTAGTCGGATGTGTCTCCCTTTGCCCCTTCGTCCACACTGCAATGTTAGAGGCGACGACGTTGCTCCGTATTTCAGAGAATGCACAGCTAGTCGCTCTGAAAATATGAATGTGTTTGCATTTGGAGTGTCATAGTAGAAGAAAGTCTGAAGCAGCAGGAGCTTGATGTGGGCGATTTGGTGTAACATAACAGAAAGGGTCCAAGCTCATTGGCAAAAAACCAGGGACAAAAAAGAAAGAGAGAGAGAGAGCGAGAGAAAGAGAGCGAGGAAGATAGATAAAGAGAAATAGAGAGGGAGAGAAATAAAGATATATATATATATATATATATATATATATATATATATATATATATATATACAGTAGAGAGAGAGAAAGAAAGAAAATCATCACAAAGGTCACATACACACACGACAAGCTTCGCTTACCCTCATTTTCTCTACAGGGGAAAGGCTGGTGATTTTTTCTGTTCACTAATGAGACATAAAGTAAAAATTTTTCCTGATCGGAGAATCCCACTGACATGAAGCGCTATGTTCGCACTTTACTGCTTGATGCAACCTCCGGAAACAATAAGTTGCATTCCGACATGTACAGCTCTGTGCAAAAGCATACCGACCATATAGCTGTTCCGAAAAAAATTATAATTTCTACAAAACGTGTAGACACGCACACCCTGAAGTTGAAGACATTGCAGTGTTCTCCTTGTAAAGTTCAGGATACAGTTTTTAATTATGAGCTGGACACCTGCGTAGGCAAGTTCTTTCGCGTCTTGGGGTCTGAACGCTTTTGCGCATGGCTATACACGCCGCGAGTAAGCGGAATAACAATGGGTGCGCTATTTTTCCTGCCTTCGGCTATTATTCTTTCTCACTTGAGCCCCTGGTAGTATTGCGGGCAGTAACTCATATTCTGACTGAATTGCGAATTGCCTCGAAATCCGACCATGCAGACTCGCTCGAGTAAATTTCTTTGAAAAGCCCCGTCAAAGCTTGCTTCTCCGCACTAACTTAGTTTATGAGGAGAAGCACGATTCTGCATTTCCCTTCGTTTTTGCGAAGGATGCCCTTTACATGACATGCGCGTGCGTGTGCTTGAAAAATGTTACAATGGTATATTCACGTGCCGTGTGCGATGCGTTTGGCGTGTACTAAACGCCTGCGCTGGTCGCGGCCTACAAAAACGGTCAGATATCTGAAAATTGAGGGGGAGAGGAGGCGGGTTCGTATCAGAGATGCCGTAAGTGGAGCAGCAGACGCAACTAAGGCATTGTGGAAACACTTCTGAAGGACGTCGGAGGTATGACGTAGCTGAAGAACACAGACAGCGATACATATGTTGATAACTATTAGCAAAATATACTAGTCCAGTATTCAGATTATCAAATTATCGTTTGCGCGAAGTTCCACTGGAAGCACTGGCCGATAGAACTACCTGGTCTGATAGCGTATGACTTTCCAGTCTATCAAGAAATTCTAGAAAATTGCGCTAAATATGGGGCGAGAAGGTGCACCCGAAAACAGAGCTGCAAACTCTTCCTACCCGCTGCGGTGGCTCAGTCAGCTAAGGCGTTGCGCTGCGGAGCACGAGATCGCGGGATCGAATCCCGGCCGCGGCGGCCGCATTTCGATGGAATGCAAAAACGCCCGTGTGCTTGCGTTGTATGTAGTGCACGTTAAAGAACCCCAGGTGGTCAAAATTAATCCAGAGCCCTCCACTACGACGTGCCTCATAATCGGAACTGGTTTTGGCACGTAAAACCCCAGAAAGAAGAAGAACAAACTCTTCCTCTCTTCCTACTGCGCGGGAAAGTAGTCACGTGATCATCTGTTTCTCCCGCAGGGTTACCATGCAGGAGGACAAGCTTCCTATTCCGTCCAACTACTATCCTGTGGTCTCGTGGATCTACGTTGAGGCGAGTTCGGCTTCCGCTCCTTCCCTCGTGTCTGTGCATTCCTAATCATATAATACCTGGGCGCGCGCGTGAGTGCGTGTGTCTGTGCCTGTGTGCGTGCGTGTGTGTGTGAGTGTGTGTGTGCGTGTTCATTTCCGCACGTTTACAATCAAATGTGGCAAATGTTGTCAACATTTCATATATAAATAAATAAGTAAATAAATAAATAAACAAACAAACGACTGCGGTGCCCGGCTCACAGTGCAGCCGTGTTTTAACCGCAGGACACCAGCCGTGACCTGACCATGGCGGTGCTTCCAGACCGGCCGCAAGGGGGCAGCAGCCTGAAGAAAGGGCACGTAGAGCTTATGGTGGGTTACGATGCTTGAATGTGAAACGTACAGCCGCCCAAATCTTTACCTAGCGTGCGCGAGCGACTTTCTGTGCGCCAGCACCTTAATTTTGGAGCAAACTTACAAATGACTATGCTATCTTCTCGAGCTTTGTGAGCATAGTCAGATAGCATAGTCATTTGTAAGTTCGTTCCTAATTTAAGGTGTTGGCGCACAGAAAGTTGCCGCTCATGCACGCTAGTTAAAGATTTGGGCGGCTGTGCCTGATCGCATGGGTAAATACTCCCGTCCAACAAACTGGAGCAGGTGCACGGCGGAGCATTAAACCGTATACTACCGTACACCGCTGACAAGAAAACAAGGCGAGGTAAACAATATAGTGTCACAGGGTCTTGACAGTGAGGCCATACCGAAATCGACGGGACACAAATGCCGTGACGAAAGACCTGTGCATCGCATCTCATGCATTCTTCTTGCGTAGTCGTCCGTGTACGAAATTGCCTAACTAGAAGAGCTCGAGTTGGAGTCGTGAAAACACGTCTTGCGTCTTTGAAAGATTATAGCTGTAGTTATGGAACACAGCACGTTCTTATACGTACTTATTGTGACTCATCGATGTCTTCATTTCGTCAGCTGTGACTTTTCTTAAAAACAGTCTCTCTTAGTAGGTACCACTTTTACCGTATCGATTGTCTCTAGTCATTTACCGAAGGCCAATCCCGAAAACAGTGCAGCCTAAGATTAAGAGCCGCTTTGGGCTACCGAGTATGTCCCCTGGAACCATTAGCCGCGGTGATGTTCCGAATATAATTATATGTGCGTATATGTATGTATTATATATAACAAATAGACATAAATAAAACTGTCCGATGGCAGGATTCGAACACAGGGCCCCTAACACAGCCCGATGCTTGGGGCCATGTGTTGCCGCGCGACTGGCCGCTCGAGCCTCGAGGCACTTTGCGTGTATATTCGCGGGCTTCTTTCACGCTCGGAAAAACACTTTTATGTAACCTGGATTGAGCAACAGAAATCTGTATCGGGAGTTTTTTGTCTTTCTCAACAATTTTCCAATTGACACTTTGCATGTAATTATAATAAATGAGATGTTGATTAATTACTTAAGACTAATTATTTCATTAGGCGGTATGCAAAAAATAATCAGAATATCTCCCAGCGACGGCGAACAACTTTACCTTGGTTCTGTCCAGCTACGTAGCATGTGCATATATTTAATGTTTGGCTCAAGTTAAGTGAAACACCCTGCATAATCTCACTTCCTCGCATATTCATTGTATATGCGTGCATTTATGTGACATGTGATTGTACCTACAGGTGCTTATATCAATCTCATATTCATTGTATATGCGTGAAATTATGTGACATGTGATTGTACCTACAGGTGCTTATATCAATCTCATTGACTATTTAGGACTATATAAGTCAAGCTTGACTACTGTTTTTTGATCGTTCTGGAACTGCAGTGGCTCTGGACTTACATCGCCCAGGTATTGTACATAGTATACAGTGCACTGAACTCTATGTGGATGTCGGCGTCCGTGGCGGAAAAAATTATCCCGAACCACCCCGACCGCACAAGCCCTCCACGTGGTGCAAGGTTTTCGTGAACAAAAATTAAATTTCTCACAGTGAAATCCGTCAGAAAAATGGTAAAGTACGACTTCACTATTCGGCATCAGATTCGGCGTCATATTGTTTACCAATCGGCGTCGGATTGTAATTTTAATGTACGAAAAAACATAATTCTGTTACGAGGAAACTCAAACACAAACCACTTTCCCAGCATTTCTACCATACCAACCCTTTGCGCTCAGGTAATTTACTTGCGAAAATGCTATCCAGATGGCACTCGCATCCTCGGCAGGGAGGGTCTGTGGAAAACAGGGATGCAGACGAAATCAGCACTGGGAACATACAGAACTTACAAGCAAGAAATTGCCAAAGAAAATTTCTATGATGATTCTAGGGGAAGCTCTTTGTCGTTTGAAGCCAGGACGGGAGTATTGCGGACTAAGATGTACCGAGTCAAGTACCAAGGTATAGACACGTTGTGCGGTGCGTGTGGAGAGGAAGAGGAAAAGGCTGAACACCTCATACTTTTCTGTAAAGGGCTTAACCCTACAGTGCAAAGCAACGGGGCTGATTTTTTTCAAAGCATTGGGGTTTAGGGACAGTGAAGGCAAAATAGACTTTAAGCGGGTAGAAATAACCAAACGGGGGTTATCTGATTGGTGGCTAAAATCAAAGCAGGGGTGAAATTTCACCCACCACAAAGTACAAAATATGTTAATAGTCACGGCTAGGTGGCGTATGCCACCGCCCGATATAAAGGGTTCAGCCTCATCCATCCATCCATCCATCCGGTTAAGGAACCTACATGCAAGCGCTGTTTTGTAGGCTCCCTACGGCAGGTCAAATTGGGACTTCGCCTGCCTAATGCGGTTTGGACACGCGCGCGCGTCGGGGCAATAGCAAACAATTAATAAAATAATAAAAAAGGTGCTAGGGTCTTCACATTTTCATATAAGACGACTTATATTGCCCCAGGCCCCCTGGAAAAACGGCTTCCCAACAATGCATTTGTCTATAAAAGTGAAGCCGACTTTAAGGGGACCGGTATAAGCTTGCTCTTTGTAAGCTGGCTTTCCCACGTTCCGTGTTGCGGTGAAGATCACTGAAACAAAAATGCGATGCGAACGGGGCCCGATAACACTATCGCGTTCCACTCTTAAACGCGAAGCTTAAGCGTCCTGCAATTTTTTAGTCCTCTATGGGTTAATAACTTATTTTCTATACACAATGCCCGATTTGTCTCACGGAAAAAAAATCATTGATGGAAGGCTGCTAATTAGTACAGGCACCACCAGTAATCTATATCTAGCGTATTGGACCACACCCGTTTGCTAAACGAGATCATTCCTTCGTTGCGTTCATTACATCTCATCGTTACTTGCATCTTGTAATGTCCAAGCAGAATAGCAAATACCCTTTGACAACGTATTTTTTAAAGCCAATATTACCGTATAAGATGAAGCTTATTACGCGTGAAAAGGCTTCAAAGGCGAGAAACTGGTGGCGACACCGCCTCGAAGTGCCCGCATCCCTGAGCCGTGACGTCATGGAATTTTTACGGCGTCTGCTTGCGGGCACAGTGAATTTCTTATCGGTAAAGGTGTATTATATATTGTGTGCTAGAAATAACAAAGACTGGGATTGGGTTCTGAAACGTTTACTGGGCCAAAAAGGCACGAAAAGAAAAAAGAAAAGCTTTGAAATTTGTGACGTCCCACAGACATGCCGGCGCAGTGTTTACGGCGCGAAATAAAAAAATAATAATAAACGCTTTGACCTTCATTTTCTCTTCTAATAATCGAGACATTACCGCTACTCTATCAAAAATGCACATATGAAAGAATACCTTACCAGCCTAAACTAAGTTAGTGTTTTTTGTATGGTCCCTTTACTCGAGAAGTGCTTAAAGTGGCATTATATTTGAGGCTTCGAACTCACTGTGGCACCTATATGATACGTTGGGCATTTATAGGGTTAATCACAGCATTTTCTTCAGCTCGCGACGATGCCGACGACCAATACGGGAGCCGCAATTTGCAACTGCGTCCATACAAGTCATTCATACACGCCGTGGTGGCTTAGCGGCTGTATGGCGTTGTGCTGCTAATTCACGAGGTCGCGGGTTCGAATCCCGCGGCCATGCATTCAGTGCACGTTAAAGATATCCAGGTGGCCAAAATTAACCCGGAGTACCACCACTACGGCGTGCCTCACAACCATATTTTGGTGTTGCCACGTAAAACCCCACAATATTTTGCATTTTCACAAGTCATTCATTCACGCTTTCACACCTGTGTGTTCCCCACCTGCAGGTGCATCGGTGGCACGCGACAAACGACGACCTCGGGAACCCAGAGAGCCCGTGGGAGGAGACGATGACGCAGCGGAACTTTGTGGCGAGTGGAACTCACCGCGTGTTCCTGGGAACGGCTGCCGAGACACAGCGGTTGCTTCGGCCGCAGGCGCTGCAGCTAGTCTACCGACCGCTGCTCGCGTTTGCGCCTGCGCAATGGAAGCCTCACAATGAGGAGGTACACCGGCCGTGTTCAGTTCTTGCGCTTGTTGATAAATCCCATGGCTCATATCCACATGCGTGTGAGTGAAGGGTTGATTCATTCATTCATTTTATTTGTTCTTCACAATTACACATTGTGGAATCGGCCAAGGAGAAAAGCCGCGTTACTTGACGGCTTGAGATATAATCCTCGGTTCCGCTTTCTTTCTATGTTTTTTTTTTCCCCTTTGGCAGCCACACCAACAATATCGTGAATAAATGAAAAGAACAAAACAGGTAGCTCATATACCCAACAGAAGTCATGCAAAACGTCGTTAGCCGTCGTAGAACACGAAATGTCGCTGAAGCCTTTACTCCTTCACTAGAAGCTGTCAACCTGCCCACTCGCGTGATAACAAGAACGTCACCGTGCTTTACAAGTGCTCTAACTTTAAAATTTTGGCGCAATCAGAAAACAACTGTCTATCGACATATCAAATTTTGTCCGTTTTGATGCTCTACAACAGATGCAGTTAACTGTATTGCGATATCTACGTTGTGGTGCATATATATACAGGGTGTTTCAGCGAACGCTTTCAAAATTTCTTTAAGGTTGCCTGTGGCAGATAGCCCAATTCTAGTTAATGAGCTGGTCTACTTGAAGAGGCGGACAGTACTTGCACAAAAAATTGAAATGCATAATCTATTAATTAAGACAAATTTACTAATGAAGTTTTTAACTAATTACCTCATGGCCCATATTGCAATTTACAAATTGTAGCCATGGAGTTCGCAAGGCGGATTCACTTGGAACGAATTCTCGGGATGACACCACTTTCGAGATAATAATTCCCGAACTGTGCAGAGAAATGCATTGGCGTTCCAGTTAATTTTGTGCTTCAATGCAAAAGGTGACGTTTTGTTAAGAACCTAACTTTCGAAGCTCATTAAGCTTTGTCCAAACGGCGCGACCATGCGTATATGGTGACTGTTAAAAAAACGAGGCTAAAAATGTATTCCAAGCTATCCAAGCTTTCCGCTTATGGATTGAATCAGGATCAGTGTTTTGCTCTTCGTTCTTTATTTGGCAAATACTTTGAAGCAGTTGTTTGTCACGTTTCCGACTGTGAAGTTCGTCGGTGGGGTCACTACCTGACTATTTTCTGCCTAATCACTCGCCGGTGTGCTCAGTTGCAATAGATTTAGTCTTGCTGCACACAAGGCTTGGAACGTAGCTGTTCTGTACTTCATAATAGCTTGTAGCAAAAATGTATTATCGCTGGTAACTCGCTTACTCCTGTGGACCGTCACGAAACATTCAGCTTCGACCATTCGTGTGCTGTCGGTGTAGTTGCTGTCAACCATGCGTTTGCGCACTGATTCAAGCGTGCGCCCATTCATATATTCTTAATGCGTTGACGATAGAGTGCGCGTAAGCTTGCGTGCGAGTTGAGGTCGATGTGTGTAGATAACGTGCACAAAACTTACTATGCCAGGAAGCGGCGCTACTCCCTTTGTCATTGTTTAACGAGCGGTACTCACTCTTGCCGAGGTTCCGGGGTTGGAAGTCTTTTCTGTGGAGGTAGCGATACAATGCTGGCGGATAAGTGAATTTTTTTTTTATCCACAAGGAAACTCGTACATCGAGAAGGGCCGGCAACAGAGGCTGTCCGTATGTAGTAACTGTCCGTGAACTTGGTCAAACATACTCATTCCATTCCTTAATATGCTAGTCACTATTTTTGCAGCCAACTATTGCACACATCTTCAATCCACCACTCACATTTTGCAGCATGAATTGAGCACAGTGCGTGATCGAAAACCCAATTTCATTTCCAACAGCTGATCGCACAGAAACAGGGCAGAAGCGTTAATGGTTACATATTCGTTCGCTTGCAGTGCTTTCGCCGAGGCAACGTATGGCGCGCCGCCGAAAGCGCCATCTCATTTCTTGAAACAAACTGCTCTGCGAAAAGGGTCAATATCTGCAGTGCATTACGCGCGTCACACAATGCATTCCCGGCCGTCACCATGGGTAGGCTGCGGGCGCAGCGCACGGCAGAAGAGGCTGCCGTACGCGAAGCTAAGCGCGTGCGCGATCGGGCCCATAAGGCCGATCCCGTGTATCGGCAACAGCATGCAGTCTGTGAAAGTGTGAAATCAAAGGCTACATGATCTAAAATAAAGGCTATACAACTTAACGAAATGTGTCTTCATTCAACTTCAATGTTCAAAAAATACAATCCTAAACAAGCAATCAAATCACATATGCATCGAATCGGGTCGCTCGGCATTTCTTGGTTTCGTTGCGTGGTCGTTGGCTTTGGACTTTGATTCATTTTGAATGGGCGAAAGCTTCGCGTTCAACCATCTTTCTTTATGAAAGGGGCTTTGATTTTTTTTATAAAGTACAGGCCTGGACTTTTTAGGATATATGACTAGACCTGCCCGTTAGCGTTTTGCATCTTCCTTCTGTGACCATCGTCACCTGTCATGTTCTTTCTTTCCCTCTTCCTCTTCCCCCCGCGCAGAGTAGATGGGTAGAGAAAAGTACCTCATGCCGACCTTTCTGCATTTCATATTAAGCTTCTCTCTCTCCCGCAAACATTTGCATACTTCTCAAACTGCACATTCAACGACAAAATGACTAGGTAACGTGTGTCGGTGATAGTCTGGGAAGTAACCACTGCCAGAGTAAATAGAGAGTTTTAGATTACGGGTCGCAAGCCGCACCCAAGCTTTAGGGGACACAAACCACCAGCCGTACAAAATAATCCGAAGCGAGCACAAAAGAGTGCGAAGGGCCCACAGTGCAATTTGCATCCCCCAACGCTTGCGTGCGGCTTGTGACCTCTAAAGCTCACCAATTCACGGGAAGTCAGCGGAATACCACCCCCCCCCCCTCCGATTTTCAATTATTTTCGTAAAAAAAAAAAATTATAGCCTACATAAAAATGCTGATGTCAACAGATGGCAGAGTTCTAATAATTTTTTTTTATTTTTATGTTGACAGAAACTTCACCAAATTAAAATTAATCATATGAAATAAAAGCTCCCAAAGTCAAGGGTCCTCTTAATCACTTGCACGTGCTCAGCGTGCACACGTCGCACAGTGGGTTGAACCCGGACACTAAGACAGGACAAGGCAGGTTTTCTCTGACAGTGCTTTTTAACAGGCAGCGCTGTAAAAGGAAACTAGAAAGTGTGACAATAACGGGAATCAGACGCGAGTCAGCACATTGGGAGCTCGACGCACACGGTTGGCTGTGCACAGCTACCATATACACGGAACGTTTTTTGTTGAGCGTCTTCCCCTTAATGAGTTACGCCCTCTACTCACAGAAACAGGGGAGGAGAATAAAGAAAAGTATGAGAAGTTGACTAAGCTGCACCAGGTTCGCTACCCTCCAATGGGGAACGGGAGCATAGCCCAAGCAAGAGACTTGGTGTGGGACAGGGCTGGTTGATAATCCATTCTAAAGACGGCGCACCAGCTGACAGAAGAGAGGCAGAGGAGATTGAAACCTAAGCACTGACTTCCAAGATTTTGATTACCAAGGGCACACATATGCAAACACTCGCATACGTGATCTCCAATCAAGCTGCCGCGTGGCCAAGTTGCGAAACGGAAAACAAGCTGGAAAAAAAAAAACGCCTCTTCAATCATTCACAAAAACCAAAGTAGGTTACCACAGTTCACCATTCTGTGCGCACACAAATAGTACAAAGCTACAGTAGCTGCAACGATCCCCTTGTTGCAGTTCTCTGGGCTGCGGTCACCACTGCCCAGTACGGTGCACCTGCTGACGCTGGAAGCGCTATCACGGACCAAAGTCCTTCTGCGGTTAGAGCATCTGGCCATCGACCAGCACGCAGTGCAGGTCAACATCACGGTGAGCTATCACAAGCCTTGCTCTAAGGAGAGCTGATATCAGCTTGTTAATGCACTAGCATTAGGAGTGTCAAAGTGGGAAGATGTGCATGTGTGTGAAGTGTGAGAAGCCGGTTACGTGGTAGAGTGGGGATGGGAGAGCTTAGAAGAGAGTGTATGTGAATATGTATGTAGTGCAACTGTGGTCTGCTCTGCACCAGTCAGTTGCACTTTGCTCTTTGAAGACGCTGGACATGTGTCGAGTGAACTCTTGAACACCTGGAAATGTGAGCGCGGTTTAAACCGTGGAACTGGGACCTCGAAGAGCTGCGATGTAATGCTACCACTCTTGTCTCGCACTTCCCGACAAATTGCCCCAGAATTTTTTTTACTCGCGATGGCAAGTTATGTTACGCTTAGTATTTACACTGTAATTGCGCATCCTGTATGAAGCTCTTTCCAACAAAAATCATGCATGGTTACATTATGCATAATGTGAGCATGCATGATTTTCCTTGCAATGTCTTCATTTTGTCTATGGCATCTGGTGTGTTTATTCACGTCTGTTGGACACAATTTTAATTTTAGAACTTTGTTGAACTCTCACAATTTCTCCTCTGCCTACTCCACCGCCAACGTCGATGGTTAACGTCACAGCAGGAATGCTGTAGTCGGATACAACTCAAGTCTGCAGTGAAGCCCCGCCCTCATAACCGCGAGCCACTGTTCCTCCGCGAGGCTGCAAATAGTTCGTACTTCAAACTTTCCCTGTTACCTAAATAAGGTGGTAACCACAAAAATTATAAGTATACGTTTTCCCTCGTCTATTATATTGGAACGTACGAGTGCGACAAGTACTGTCGTATCAAGTACGATGTTTGCTTCTGTGATTGGCTGGCAGAGTAGCACAACCCAGCGTGGTCAGTGTGCCTTTGTTGCCAACTGCAGATTTTTCTTCTTTTGTAGTTTAGCAGTGCTTAAATGGAGACTAAAGATAAAACTATATCAGCTTAGACTAATAAAGCATTCCTTAAGAACCTGAACTTTGTCAATTTAGTGATAATAGAATCATTATTCAAAGCAAAAATGAAGATCAAATTTTTTTAATCATGCAGGGAACTTCAGTGCGATATGTTTTGAGGCAACAACTACTTCAGTGCGATGTCACGAATTTAAATTCTTTATACTTGGGCCTTTTGACTGCAAATGCTCACGAAATTTGCCAAGTTCAACCTTTATCTCTTTTGAAATGCAATGTAGTCCATTTTCACCAATAAACAATTAACTATGACTTAGCACATACCGTGAAAAAGTATGACGTCACGGCGAGCTAGTGCGATAACTTCACGTCGGCGTCGCCACCCGCCTTGCACTTTTGCAGCTTATCAAGCCTCTTATCACGATAAATGTCACCTCTCTAGTATTGTAGAGGATGGCTACTTACGAATATAAGTGATATCGCTTTCCTATAAAGCAACCCTTTAAGAAAGCGGCAGTGACAGCAATTCCATTGCATGACGACACTCCGTTATGCTAGTAGTACAAAAGTCCAGAAGCCCATGATAATCAATCTTAAGGTTAAGGGCAGGCAAAGAACTACTCTCACATTATTTTTTCCCTTCTTAGTGGTAGCTGATGGTACTACAGGTGTTAATGACAGTGCATCACATACGGCCGCAGTACCTTCTGTACGCTTTTTTAATAGCGCAAGACGTCGGCATCATTCATGTTCTGCTTGTATGTGTGTCCCTGCACACAGAGACTGCTGAAGGGCTTCCGACTGAACAATGCGAGACCGGTGACCCTGGCCGCCAACCAGTTCCTTCCTGGACCCACCCGACTGAAGTGGCCAGTCCGGGGGCAACCAGGGCCCAAGGCAAAGCGCGAGCGCCTGGCACTGCCGGCCATCACGGAGCAGGCGGCCACCGGCGACACGCTCGTTACACTGTCACCGGGCCAGATCGTCAGCCTCATTGCAAGGATAGGAAAGCTGGAACCCTCACGTTAACTGGACGCCAGTATACCGCCTTGAGAATGCAGCTTTCACAGCAACGGCCATTATGATGCACTTGGCCGACAATAGCCGCGAGATTGCCATGCGGTGTAGAAGTAAAGGCGCTTCGACCTTGGTGCTCGACTTTGTCCATGCATATTACATGGTCGATACTTTTATCATTAATTCCCCTTGGCAGAACTGTAAGCAATGGAGCGCTCTTGAGTATAATGTACTGCCGATGAGAACGGTCACGAATAAAGCAGCCCTGAGCCTTGGGGACTGTCCATACTTCAGAGACAGAAATAATAACTAGCACGAAGAGAGCAGCCACTGTACGAGGCAGATGCACAGTAACTGGCTCTCCCCGATGCCATTGACTTTAAAAGTATTTTCTTTATACAAGGAAAAGGCAGCACTGCAATAAGTCATCACAGCATTAATCATCGATACCGGCCCTACTTTTCAGGGAAACTACACTGCGCTGGAGCGGTGTAATGCAACAAGTATGATTTGACTGTTCAGAGTGGCTATGTTTCTAAACTTCGATAAACTTTTGTTTTTAATGTAGTGGGGGACTCCATATTCATTTTGATCCCCTGGGGTTCTTTAACCTGCACCTAAATATAAGTATACACGCATTTTTCCCATTTCATAAAATGAGAAATTTGCAAATCCACCACTGGCAAATGTGGTAAAACGTGCTTTTTAAATGAATGATGAATGAGCAGACTTACAGTGTAACCAAGGCCAAGATGAGCTTGGCAATCTCGCTCCCCAAACAAAAAAGCACACACACGAAACAGTACACAGTCTTGGTGATCACCAATTTATTTAAACGCGCTCATCAGTAGTCCCTGTAAAGGAAAAAAATAAAGACAGCCATGTAAAATTTCATCCTGCAATACCCTCGTCATGCCATCCTTACTTTGAGACATAACCATCCTTCTGGGCCAACCGAGTGATGGAGTCATCAGATTCCCCCTGCAAACAAAAACACACGTTTTATGGTTCATTGAGAGGCATACAAGAACCGACAATGAAATAATAGGCTGCTATGACAGACAATATGCATGGTAAAATGCATCGCCAGTGAAGTTAACAACAATGATTCTTAAGCTGCTCATGGGACATATTCTGCGACGATGCAGTTTGGCGATACTATTGCCTTGACCATCAGGCATGCGCTGATTGGCTGGTTGAGCAAAATTGGAGCAGCTCCTCAGCACGCAGTGCTCAACCTGCCAATCAGCTCATCCGATTTTGCTCAACCAGCCAATCCGCGCACACCTCATGACCAAGGCAATAGTATCGCTGAAATAGACCGTCACAGAATACATCCCCATCTCAAACGTGCAGAATAGATGGCATGGTGCACTAATGTAACAAGTACTTTCTTGGCTCTCTCTGCACGGATATTGCCTACTGATCCCTGCCCACGAATGTGGGAACTATGACACCATCACCAAACGTACGGGGGCGATGACTTTGCACACCCTTTTGTCAGGTCTAAATGCCAACGGCAAAGGACACCCAATGGAAAGATCTTTTAACACGAGCTGTGACCTGTGTGGTAATGGTGCCAAGAATTGCCTAAAAGGAATTGCCCAGTCATCGGTCATCGAAATCTCGTACAGGCCAGCATAATGACAGCGTAGAATTCGACAAAAATGCTCCTCTCACGGAGCACTTGTAAATTGCCACTGCACATCACTTCTAGTATTCTATGAGCGGCCCGCAGACAAATTCAGCAGAAACATGACAGAAACGGAAGGCACCCATGCAGCAAGGATTCGCTAACAGCATGGGAATAGGAGAGAGCCATGATAGGAAAGAGTGCCATACGCTTGCCTAAAGTCGAACAACTCTGCTAAAGAGATTAGGCACAACCCAGTAGGTGGTGGCTTAAATTTGGTTGTAACCTCATTGGCTGGCGGAATGTCGAGGTGGGCCTGCAATTGCCAACTCCCCTTTTTATTCCTTTACTGAAATGTATTTACAGTAAAATTCCGAGCAAGCGCCCCCACCCGTGCAAGACCCTCCCCTCCCGCTCCGCACCAACACTGGCCTGCCACATCCAGTCCACGAAAATAATGGCAAAGTCGGCAAATCGCACCGGTGCGCCCCGATGAGCCATTTCATCGAATCATTGTCGTACCCGGGCGTCCCAGTGGGCACACGAGTGTATCGGGGCGAACTGTGCCTAGTGGTCTGTAGTTCACGGACCGCCGGCTGACGGCGAGATCTGCCTCTCGCACGGCACAGAGGAGTTCCCTGCGGCACAGCGACGTGACTACTCAGCGACAGAGGAGTGGTCGCGGCTACGCTCTGGCATCGCCGGCAGCTTCACTGCTGCTAATCACTCACCACAGATATCGTCGCTAGGCCTTTTTCAGTTCACTTCGAATCAGTAGCACACAGCGCTTCAGCACGAACCGCTGACGCTCCCAAGCAGCAATGTTTTGTTATGTCGTTGCCGCTTTACCCTCTCCTTGCAATAATTTCACACGATGAAAACATGCTGATATTTGCGGCGCCACCAGCTGCAATGCGAGCATGGCCGAGCCGCGGTTCGCTGTCCGACGTCGGTAGCCATGCACTGCAGCTAAGCTTCACTTGTATCGAACTCTCATTAGTGCTAAACGTTTCACCGTGGACATGGTTTTTAATAAAGTGAACATTACGCGTCACTTTACTCTAGCGGACATAATTTTGCCCGGAATAGAAGCAGCCTAACCAATGTTCGTGTGCGCCGGTGCAGCGTCGATGCGCTCTTTCTGTAGTTTTTTCGGTGGTTTTCAGTAAGGGTGGTTTTGAGAGATAAACACCACTAACATTTCCTTGGCTTAATAAAGTTCATGTTCAAAAAAATTTTAAGGCTATTCCCACTGCGCTTTTTTTTTTTGCGGGAAAATTTTGTCGTGGCCATCTTGAATTTTGGCGCCGTTCCGGGATAGCGCCCCTAACTTTGGCAATAATTTCGACTTGCTCGAGGGGGGGCGCGTTTGCTCGAAATTTTACGATAAAGGCTGTATGGAACCCATTCCTTTCAGTCTAGGATGTGATCACCATACCTGCCAAGTTCAAAGAAACTAAATCCGGGAGATCTTCCGACTAGGGGGGGATATCAGTCAGTCACCCCCCCCCCCCAACCTCTATATTTTCAAGTACTGCCAGAAGAACTTCCTTACAATTTTATTGACAGATATATAAATGACCACATGAACATCAATGTCTTACTTTTGCAAGCATCTCGGTGCTATTCTGCCTTCAAAAATTCTTATCTGGGGTTCTTTAACATGCACCCAATGGATGGCACATGGGAGTTTTTGCATTGCGCCCCAACTAAATGCGGCCGCCACGGCCTAGATTTGATCCCGAGAACTCGTGCTTAGCAGCACAATGCCAAAGCCACTAAGTAACCATGGCAGATGTTCGAAAATTCTTCAGATAAGGTTTGATTTAAGAAATTCCACATTTTTCACATTTTGCGAGGATGACGTTTCCCAGCGAGCAGCACTGCGTCCTATTTTTCCCCGATGTTAAATTGCCGCGCGCACTCTGCATTGCTCTGTGGTAACAAAATACCGAGCGCCACTTCGGCTGAGCACTAAATTAAATATACTTGCGAAGATACTTTTTGCGCTAGCGCTCCTTGCTTTTTAAGCCATGACTGACCGTAGGCCAACACAATGCCAAAGCGGCGGACGCCGAGGAGAACGACGGAGACTCGAGTGTTGCTAGTAGCGAACACGGCATTCGCTCGCTGGCTTAATGAGACTAGGGCCACTAGGGCACCCAACAACCCCGTCAGCGTAAGGAGCGACTTTGCGGTTAACGAAATGGCGCATGTATGGTGCACTCCCTACTACTTTCTCAACAATGTTTCGTGCAATAAACTTCCAATTGGATTAGATTGGGTTGGATTCTATTTGCCAATGTGGCCTAACAAAGCGCTGGACGTGGATAGAAACGGGACAGCTGCAATTTCTGGGAGATTTTCCTGTCAACCGTACAACCGGAAGAAATGGTCCAAATCCGGGAGTCTTGGCAGGTATGGATCACTAAACTCACAGATCAGTAAGACTCCGTACGATGCAACATTAGTCTGGGCTGTAACCACTTGGTGGTCGAACAGTGAGACTCAGTAGGTCATATGTAGGGGAGGTTGTCCTAGGCTCTGTGTAAGGCAGTTTTATTTCTGTGTTTAGCACCCGTGTACTTCTCAAAACTCGTTATTTGATGGCACAAATATTTTCGCTGCAATATATCTCCAAGTTTGTTACTTCCAACCTGCCTCCTGCTTCATCAGCGCCAATTATCACCTCAAGGAGAAAGAACAATTTTACTGCATGTCAAACAAACAAGGAATGATGCTGGAACCAACATTGCAACAACACTTGTCTCAGTAGGAGCAACAACTGTTACAGTTCCTGTCCTGATGAAGACATTCTTTGTTCTACCACTGTTATTCGCCAAAAACACAGTGGCATGCTCACACTAGAAGCTACAACTTTTGAGAAATAAAACATTGCTTAACAAAATCAGTGATGGCTCTCACATTTATACTTGTAAGGACACTTTCTCAGGCTTCCTCTACATAAAATGAACAGCTCGGCTGGAACACTTGTGCGAGTGAACACAATCTATGTGCCAGATGTGGAAAGTATAATGCAACCCTTGCTCTACTGCCGAGCTGAGTAGACTGTGGTGGTGGTGCATTCACTTTGCTTCAATCCTTTTGCAGCCACGTCAAACACACTGCTTGTTTCTGTGACACATGCTCATCAGAAATGTAACATCAGAGCAGTTCTCTGCTGTGCTTGAACATGAGCGGAGTGGACTATAGTTAATGTTCAGCGAATATGGTAATACATATATAGAGCTGCACTGAAACATTGCACACACAAACACACACACAAAAATTTAGAGGACGCTTAAGCTTCTCCTTTAAGAGTGGAACACGACAGCATTAAAAGATCCCCGCCCGCTTCTCACACTTCCCAGCAACTGCAGTTTATGTAACTAATATTTAGCGAGAAACACTGGTGCCAAATGCTATGCACAAAGGCGAGCTTTCCGTTAGAAATACAGACTCTTGTGTGGGCCGATCACGGAGGTAGTGTACAATTATGCCAGAAAAATTTCATCATTTTCAGGTTTCTGATACTGCTTCGCACTTTTAATATCTGAGTCTGAGGAGGTTTACCACAGGCATGCATTGTCAGTGTTTTGTTTCACGATATTTGTTTATGAGCTGTCATTCTCGAAATTTCAAGGAATAACTTTGTCAAGAATGTAACACAAGGCATGAGCAGCTTTAGCGATAGAATGGTGCTGCAATATAACCTACATATACTGCATGTCATATAGGAAGGCGTGGCATATACATATACCTAAATATATATGGCAATTTTCGCTCATAGGACCCTTAACACCATCGCCTTAGAATCCGTGCTCAAAAGTGGAAGGCCATTCTGTGGGCGAGAACGTCCCATGAAGCTTTTGACCCAAGCTCCTGTTTTCAAAATGGCTGTAAGCTTATTCAATGCCAGACCAACGAAACCTGTTACTGTGCATACACATTCTACACTCTCAATGAATCGCACCATTTGTGTTGCTGTTTTTCTCATGAGCATGCTCCAGTGTAATAAAGTAGCACGGCTTTGACCAGTTTACAGTGAAAGTCCCAAATTTAATGAATGCATCAGCCCTCCCTTGAATCACAAAGCTGCAAATGCAACACTGTAGCCACATGTACAGCTTACTGGTCATTGAACACACCTGCATATTCATTATAAAGGTGTCTCAGTATTCAAATAAATAAAAACCTACTAGATCTGCATGGTGCATTACCTCAAAGCTTCAAGCAGCGGTGGCTTCTATTAAGGGGGGTTACAGGTCTTGACACCCAAAAAATCATCAAAAAAACTAATTTTGCAAAATAGCATTTCTCGAATCTACATAATTATTCTTCCTATCTGCCAAGTTTCCAATCTTGTAAGCTCGTATTTCAGCCATACTATCAACTTAAAAACAGATAGGACACCTGATTTTTCGCGTGTGTCGATGCTAAAACGACACATTCAATGACGCCGTGCTTACATACCAGTGCCTTGAGGGCGGCCACCTTGGTCTCATTTGACAGAGCGGGGTTTCGGCTTCAAATATTGCCACTGCTGCGTTAGGCTTGCTGGTTCAATAAAAAAACCAAGCGGCAAAAATAGATGAAACGCACGTTCTTATTCGCTGTCGCATGCACGTGACGAAATAACGCCATGTAATTGGCTGGGCCCACTCCGAGCTGTCTGCTAGCCACAGCAGAGGCGAAGGCGAGACACCATGTTCAATACGATCATTGTGTGAGTACGCGTGATGATGCCTACTCCGCTTCAAGTCTGACTCTAAGCACAAGTTTGGAAAGAAAAGGAAGAAGTCCCTGCTCGATAACTTCAAAAACGCCCCACCACGTCACAAGTCATTGAGGACAAGCCACCAACGGCGTCAAGCGATAGAACTGATGGAGCCAACCGAGTGTTAGGCCTAGGTGGTGCGACGAGTATGTGCGACCAAAACGCCAACCGCGTCCGTCGTGAGTTATGCTGACACCTTCAGATTTGGAGTTAATCGACAGGAGAGCCAACGAGAAACTACAAGAGCTTGCATGAACCACAGCAGTGAGCCGTAAGTCAGAGATCTTGTCCACTGGCGATGTCGCGGCCAGCCCGCTTGACAATACTGTTTTCACCGTGGTGCGCCTGGAATCGGTGAACGCACTGCTGGAGCACATGAATTGTAATACATGCGGCAGTAGTGCAAATACGGCCTTGCAGTAAGTCTGGTGCTCATACGCTCGAAATGCGGCGACAAAGCATCAGCGTGGAGCTCACCACGTGTGAATGGGACTCGGAAGGTGAATCTGTTTACCATTAACATTTTGGCTGCACGCGCAATGCAACGCACCGGCAATCTGCATTAAATCATATTTTCACAGCAATGAATAAATATATCGCACCATGGGCTGCATTATGAAAACGTGGAAAAGGTACGTCAAAACGAAGTTGACGCCTGCCACGACAAGGGCAGCTGAGACACTTACAACTGAATGCACGAAGTCAGTGCGGCAGCTTTACAGCCAATTAAACTTCAGCAACCCAAGCAACGTTGCTGTACTGTACAACGGGTCTTGGATGACTTGCGGGCACAGTTCGCACATCGATGTCAGCGCCGCCATTGAACTTTTTACGGGACCTGTCCTGTAACAACTGGCACAAAAGTTGCTGAGCAACTTTTGTGCTGGTTGTCAGCGTGGACCAAAAGTTGGTGACCCTTCATTCGAAGAAAGGAAAGCCAGCCATGAGTGTCAGAAAAATACCGATAAAAAGGCTGGTGAAATGGTGTGGAGGCTGACCTCATTTTTGATTGCTGAAAAAGTACAGCCTAAGATACACAACTGTGCTGTCAGACGGTGACAGCCATACTTTCTTGGCCCTAAAGGAGGCCAAAGTATATGGCTTCACAGAAGTTGACAAAGAGGATTGTGCCAACCATGTCCATAAGAGGACGGGGTACGCATCCGCAATGCAATACGTAATGCCCCGTCAAAACACAAGGGGCCTGGCTCAGAGCCAATTGGTGGAAGAGGAAGGTTGACTGGAGATTTGGCCAACAAATTGAGCTCTTATTATGGGTGGGTTCTGAAGTCCCACACTGTTGACATTGAAGCCATGAAGAAGGCCGTGATGGCAAGCTACTATCACGTAACATCAAATGATGTCATCTCAAATCCTAGCCCTTGTCCAGAAGGTCCCGATTCCTGGTGCCGGCAAAATGCTGCAAAGGCCAACCTGTGCCGAAGCACGATTACAATTTACCTGCTCATGTCAGCAAGGCATTACTGCCAATTTACCAACGGCTCTCTGACAAGATGCTGCTTGAACGCTGCCAGCAAGGCAAAACACAGAACAACGAAAGCCTGCACTCGCTAATATGGGCGCTCGCACTTAAGGAGCGGCACGCATCACTCTTCAGCATTGAGGCTGCTGTGGCGGAAGCAGTGACGAAATTCAATGCTGGCTTCAGGAGAACCTCGGCAAGCATTTTGCAAGAGCTCTGGATGAACCTCGGCCAAAAGTGTATGCAGCACATGGAGGAAAAAGACCGGTGCCGACCAGCTGCATCTGAACACAAGCGTGCATCGGCAGAAAATGTGCAGTGCTTATTCAAAAAGCTCCACAGAGGTGCTAATGCCCAAACTGATGACTATGCCCCAAGAGCCTACTAATGTTTTGGGTGTGTGTGTATGCCACATTTGTGACTCTTCACAATTAAATGCGACATTTGTTTGTTTTCTTGACTTTCTCGAAATACTAATTTTGCACACCCAGCAAGACATTTACTGTGATATACCAGTAGCTATTTAAGATATATAATTTTTTTGCACCA
Source organism: Dermacentor silvarum (assembly GCF_013339745.2). Taxonomy (NCBI): domain Eukaryota; kingdom Metazoa; phylum Arthropoda; class Arachnida; order Ixodida; family Ixodidae; genus Dermacentor; species Dermacentor silvarum. Next base: position 56,221,832 of record NC_051163.1, read on the forward strand.
TGAAGCTAGATGTTCGGAGCACCCAACATAGAAGCAGTCCAAGAACTAGAACTCTAGGAGTAAAATTAATAATTGTTGTCAGCAGTATGAAAAATTTACTTTATTTTTGCCCTGTGCTATGCTACATTGATTTACCACCGACTTGAAATATGGCGATGGTTGACACCACGGGGCGGTTCGCTTTCGTTCGTCGTGTAGCTCGATGTGTTTCGCATGCAGTCTCAAAGTGCTCACAACATTTAATTTCGCAACACTGTCAGAATAGGCTGTGTTGCGCGAATACAGATTGGAACTTTCTGCTTGCACCCGAGCTTTTGCCCCCCATTCCGTCAAGTAAGCACAAAAAACTTCACGAAAGTGTGCTCATCCGTTGCCGGCATTGTTCACGGCCGCCATGTCTACGACATCGTGCGCGTCATGTTCGAAAAATCGAGCAATACACCATACAACGTCCGAAACTTCAGTCACCGTTTTACACTGGCCATACAGGAAAGGAGCCCGAGAGCTGGTCACAGTACAATCCAGGCTGATTTATATCCCTGTCACACGAGCAGATATAACCACGGTTAAGCTTAACCATGGTTTACAGGGTTAACCGTGGTTAATGCGAGCGCGGTCTGCCATTGCTACACGGACTTGGTTAAGCAAACCGATGCAATCACGTGGTCCTCATGTGTGCAAAATATTTTGCGCAAAGTTCACTGTGTATAATGAAGAAATAATAACAAGCATGCAGATAAATGTTGCAATAAAATATACGCTCACATTTTCAATACTAAAAGCCTTTATAACTAAATAATGTTGATGAACTTGGCGAGTTTCACATTAAGTTTTTCAACACTGGTTGCTGTAGCCGGTTTACAGTGGCTAGTAGCCGGTTAGTAGCCTTTACGAGAGCCAGCGCATTCCATTGCGTTTCTTTTTGTTGTGCGTGGTAGTTGCGGTGTGTTAGCAGTTTGTGCGCATTATTTCCTCTGCTACAGGTTACAAGTGTCGTATGGTAGGCTTTGCTGAGAATAATTCACGTCGTGTGTTTTCTGTGCTCAAGTGGTTTGTGTGTGTGATTGGAGTTTTAGCATATATTCGGGCATTCCTTGTGTTCGACCGCAGTGCGGTAAGGTGATTCTCCCAAGCGCGTATAAATGTCCTTGTTGTAGCGTCGGACCAGTTACTGCGCCTTTGGCTCATTGCGATTTCGGACGACGCTGGTGCACTCGCAATTGCCATGGCGTCCGCCATCTTGCCTGTTCATCGGTTTGCGAGAGTAAACCGAGGTTGCCAAGCTCGGTTTGCGATAACCATGGTTAGGGGGCTAACTACGGTGACACCTGCCGTGTAGCTAGCGGTAACTGTGGTCAGCTGTAACCGTAGTTAGCTTAACCTCGGTTAAGGCTGTCCGTGTGACAGGGGTATTAGACAGGCCTGACTTTATCCACCGCGAAGTTAATGCAACCACTGGTCCATGTGCGCCATGCCACTTCCAATGGCATGCAGAAACGGCGCTTGAGGACTACAATTCGTTTTTAAAAGCCCGAGCAACCCTTTCAGCACAGGGCGGGCACAGGTTTATTATCTTTTGCTGAAATGTAGCAAGGTTCCCCTCTCGGCGCAGCAGTAGCATTACTGGTCTTGTTTCAATTGCTTAGTTCGGCGCAATCCCAATCTTTTCCATGTTCTATAACTTATTTATGCTACTATGTCATTTTCTATTTTCTAGCGCCTACAGTGGCATGTTGCTCGCGGCACTCTAGGGCCGGGTTACCCATTATGCACCGAACAAAATACCAGCTGAAACCAATTTCAGTGTAGCATACACACTTCCCTTTCGACGAATGGCAAAACGGTACATGCACGGGGTGACAGTCTACGAGTTCGCCATTTTGTCTGACATCGACGGTACTTTCAGTCATCCACAGTATTCACAATGCACAACTCACCATGCGGCGGATGGCACCACAGATGGCGTAGGCCGTCGTTTCCCCGGTCGCCCGGCCCGACTGCTCATCCACCTAGAATACAGACGGTCACTCGTCAAAATGGTTTCACAAAAGCTGTAGTTAACCTCAAGCTTTGCGCTTTGCTATCTAGTAGACGGTGAAGACACTGCCAGGGGCAATTCAACTCTTACAATTACTATTAACAAAAGAATTATTTCTTAAGTTGAATCAAGTACTGAACACTAACCGTTCCGAAGTATGAAAGAACATGATCAACAATGAATGGAATAAATGTACGCGTAGGTGCCCCTTCACGCTCACGCGTACGCACGCACACTGCATACATCTACGTAACAAACAAACGATGCAGCACATGCTCCAATATCGCTAGCCGTTTGAAGCATGTCGCAAAACATGATGAAAGCAACTTACAATGGCCAAGTTGATCTGGATGGAGGCATGGTCCTTGGCGTGGATGATGCGGTTGCTCGTAGAGCTGAAAAACGTTTTACCCGATCAGATGCTAGTTTCAACGTTCTGGGTCATCACTCGAGGCGGAAACACCGCGTACAACGCAACACAAACTCCAGCCGGCGGAAGAGAAGTGCGCAAACACGTGCACTCACCACTTGCGGGGAATGTACAGATCCACGTATTCTCCGGCCTCGTTCTGCATGGTTGGCTAGCCTGAAGTTGCTCACGAACACTGTCACGGAAAGAAAAAGACAATTAAATACCGCTTTCACGGCAAATATGCCACGAAAGCGCCGACCAAAATTTTGCGCTACCTTCTGAAATGGCGTCAGCGTTGAGAAAGAACTGGGACTGGCAATGCCTATCTTGGGCTTATCCAGCCACCAATCCCACTACGGCGCTAGTAACTGCATAATTTTAAACATTTCTTTTCGTACCAAAGTTGCTACAAATTTTAAACTATTAGAACAATTTTGGTGTTTCATCTTAATTTTACACAAAACTATTATTTGTGTTGAAGATATTGTTTTTTTATAGCAAGAAGCGATCGCAATGTGGCTTCAGGGCTTTTAGTGCGTACATATGTCTAGACGTTTACAATTACCTCAAGCACGTGTTGTTGCTGGCTGCTGCGCTCTTGCCGTGGCCGGCGACGTTCCGTCGGCGGAAACTTGATTCATCACCAATAGCAAAGCTTAAGTTTACGCAAACTTTAAAATTTTCACGCAGCAATCCGTGCCTAGGCTGTGACGTGTTCAACCGAGCTGCGCTCGCTCTTCTGTTGTGCGCATCGCCGATTTCAAGTCGTCACCATGGCTAAAGCGAAGAGGATCGGAGCTAAGAAAACAAGCTCCTTCAATAAGGGAACGCACAGTTTAAACCCAGGTAACGCCTCCAATGCCCCTTTATCTCCAGTTGTTCATAAAGCATAGTGACATGTGTGGTTTCGCTTTGATCTGTGAGCTCTTGGACAAGATCCGGCGCACCTGTGCGCTGTCGCCGATGGCGAATCTGAAGGTGACAGTTGATGTTTTGACGTGTTCGATGTCTTTGCAGACCGACCCAAAAAAAGCAATGACAGCACAATGCGAGACAAGTCGACGATCAAGCGTCTTCTCATGTACAAGAACTCAAGACCGTACAGGTACCACGATTATCATTCACTGGTTTATGCGTGTTTGAAACTGAACTGCAGCATATGTTCGTCACGATGACCGCGGACTCTAATACTACGCTCGATTCCAAATACTCAGTGCCGTCACAGGCTAACTACGCTGGCAAGTAGACGCAGATGCAAGTTGTGACATAACCGCAGCATCGCACATATTTAGCAGTTCTGTCAAGAGCTAACTGGTCCGTGATCATGGGAAACACATGCAAACACTCTTTAAACACAAGACAAGAAAGTTGAGAAAAAAAATCCAGATTTGCCTAGAAGAGCTGGAAGCCTGCACATGTGTTTTTGTTGTCATAACTACGGATGCCAAAAGATAAAGAAACATGAGAAACTGCTGCAAACTTATCAAACATTAGCTCTTGAACAATTGTCTTATGGTGGATTGGGTGAAGTTCTATGTCAACTCTCAGTTATTGATTTCTCGCGTAACCCATAGCAAAGAACCCGAAACGAGTGAATTTAGCACTATGAAAAATGATCTAGGGTCTTGTGATGCAGGATCCCAGTGGCACAATGCCTTAGTTTGCATCAAACCGTGTGCTTGTCTTTTCTACTGACTGCCCATTCTCTGATCTGTTTAACCTTCTCTCTGTTCTGCATATAAAGAGCATATAAATTGTGCAGCATTGTTTCACTCTCCAGCTCTGCTTTCTTATTCACAGCAATGACCTGCTGAAAACTTGATCTTTTAAAGAAACTTTCTGGGCAGCTTATTTTGTTTCTGCCGTGTGCAATTCTGCAATTGTGTCATAAACTTTTCTGCTTGCAGTCTGTGTTGAAAGGCAACGGAGCTCTTGTGGGTGTGAGGGCAACTATAGATGTATGAATTAACTGCTTGTGTGACACAATACAGCATTACCGTAGTTTTAAATACAACTTTGTGGCTCTTCAATGTTCAGCTGGCAGAGTACACTCGTTTGCACCATACATAAAACAAAATTTGTGCTCAACATCTTTTCAGTGGTATCTTTGGTGTAATGCTGCTGCACCAAAATGATAGAATTTACAAATATGACCATACTTTGACTTTGACTATATACTATGACAAATTTGACCATTAAGAAGAAAATGCTACAGAAAGAAAAATCAGGCGAATGCATGAAGGATCTTTGTAAGGGCTCGACGCATTGTCCGTATTGAAACTGGTTGTCCTTGGTTTTGATTGAGCTGTTCTCTCACACCACTGCTGTTCCTGGTGTCTTTTTATTGCCTAATATGAGGGTTTAGTATCTCCAACAGTTTGGCAGTATCAATTCTGTTCTGCCTGTCATTAGCCACCCTATCTTTTACTCACAGAAAATTGTGTTCTGGTTTTGGCGTGAAAAACCCCAAAATTAAATTTTAAGCCATAGTTTATATTATGTAAGCATGATAAAGAGAAGTGGTTTTCCAAACTGCTCTCAGAAAGATTGGGAGTTCACTAAGATATGCGTGTTGAATGTGAGGGCCACATATGGTATGGGCAGCACATATACTCTGCACCGTTTAATGATTAAGTTTTAGTGCACGGTACACCTTCATTGTATAAAGAATGGAGACAGGCGCAGATGTGGTTTGGATAAGAGATTAAAAGTGTCGCATTTGTGCGTGCACCTAAGGTATCATATTTTCTACCTACGTGGTGCAAGAATACCGATTTCCCACTCTGCCTTCAGGCTCTGATTGCACGACTGTGTTTGTGCACTGATTCTTTCGCAATGCCTCTAGCTTGACCATGTGTACACCCATTGTTGAACATTTCATGTTAACGTTTCACATGTTACTGTGCAGTATTTGACATTGATGCTTACTCTATCATTCGCTGCAGTTACAAATTTATCTTGCTGGTGTGGGACCACATTATAGCTTGACACTAAAGAGGAAAATAACTCGAGCTGTATTAGCAAATTGACCTTCTGCAATACCAAGAATATCTACTGTTACCTTTAGAGGAGGCTTGATGAGCTAGAAAAGGTGCAAGAACGAAACACTGGTGTAGATGCTGCTTTCATGTTCCCGCACCTAATCACCATAATGTCATGGATTTTGACTTCTGAATTTTTATAGGTAAAGCTGGCGACTGCATTATATTTTAAATGAGTCAAAAAATGAAATGAACAATTTGTGAGAACTTCTGCGCTGCTATAACAGCTCAAACGCGAGAAAATACTAGAAATTCCCGACATGACACCAACTGGTGCTGGGGTTCTGGCACAAAATTGAAAAAATAGTTCGACTTTTCATTTTCTCTTTTAATAATCAACTGCAAGCTGCATAAATTAACAAAAACACAGTTTTGAAATAATGCTGCCAGTCTAAATTGATTTACTGGTTATCTTTGCAAGCCATGGGCATGAAAGTCAATGTGACCTTTATTTATAACATCAACATACGCTACTTGATGTTGAGTAGCATAAGCAAAAGCCACAGAAGGCTTGAATATTGTTTACAGTCTTGGAACAGAAGGCTTAAGCATTCTTTGCAGCTGTGACAAAGATAGCGTGATGTGAAAATAACAGATGTCTGCAAATACCTGTATTCAAACTCGGTATTCACGCAGCACAACACACGGCAGCACCAGTGTCGTGCTCACAAAAATTGTACACGTATCACTTAGATCGAGACGCCCAACCACACCAATGTACAAAACTCTGTTGTAGCCAAGGTTGCTCTAGACAAGTTGCAGTCTGGACAATTTTTAGTCTTTCATTCTTTCTGCTTGGTGTCGCAGTGTCGACTTGGCTAGTTGCCATCATGTGTAGTCTGCTGTCCTGTTCATTTGAGAACTCCCCTAACACCCGTGGAGTCCACTGCATCTGAAAAGATTATGGCATGTACAGCCATGACTTTATTGTGACTGTGACACTGTTGAATGTATTTCAACAGTTCGTGCTCTATACGTGCTGTGTGAACCGATTTAGTATTCAGATCAGTATAACTAGAGCATATCATCAACTTCATTGCTTGACATGACACATTACGTAGATCTATGCGAGTACAAACTTACTCCCAAGGCCTTTGCATCAAAACTGTATTCAACTGTGTCCGAAAATACTAACTTGCTGTTTCCTTTAACAGTGAACTGTACTGTAGGTGCTCTTGGCCCACGAGGACGCCACTTATGCAAGGCCGTGTGTGTAGCTAAAGTTGTCTGTTGTCGTGGCTCGCCGCAGGGACCGTAAAGGCAAGATAGTGAAAGCCGCACCATACCAGTCATGGGTGACATCTGGCACCGTGGCCCGAGTGGCACCGAACCCCAAGTGGTTTGGCAACACACGCACCGTCAGCCAGGGGGCGCTGCAGCAGTTCCAGGAGGAACTGGGACAGGCCATGCGTGACCCATACCAGGTGGTGATGCGCCAGAGCAAGCTGCCTGTTAGCCTGCTCAACGAGAAGGCCAAGGTATCTAGCCAAGTCACTCACCTTTTTTTCCTGTCTGACATAACGTAATTTGTGGTTTTTGAACAGCTTAATACAGTGAAATCCCACAAATTCGAAAACTCCTAGTTTGAATTGATGGATCATTCGAACTGCTCGGTTGGTCTCAGTGGAGTTGCGTGTCCTTGAATATGTAGAAACTCCCACGAAGTTCAAATTCTGAAAACCGCGGAGCAGTTGTTTTGAGCAAAAGTTCCTGCTCCCATGGGTAGCCTTTCAGACAAACCTGAAACAAAGGCCAAAGTATGAGGCAATGCTAGGCACCGTAACAATGCATACTGGGAAATTGAGCATTTCAGCTTTGCCTATTATGTGATACATTAGTTCCACGGTCCATCTAGTGCCTCTCTGTGAAACTGTGCTAGCTCAATGGCCACCAAGTGGACTGAGTTGTGCAGGAAAACCAGTATTTTTGTTTTGATATGTCACTGGTCAACGGTGCCTCCTCCAAAGTGAAAATAGCGAAGCCTAGTTGATCCACTCATAGTTGACTAATGAAAAACCACAGCACAAGCCAAGCCAAGCCACCGAGTTGTAAAGGCTGCATTTGTGGCTTATTGTGTGAGTTTCGCACATCCAGCTTTGTTTCTTCATGTCTGAAAATGTGACACAGTCCCAGGTGATTTCTTTGAATGCTATTACGAATTTTTGTCGCCCAAGCGGCGTCAGATGGTGCCAACTCCACCTACAATGTCTCCATTTCTAGAGAGCAGCGATTAAGTGAGGGAAGCACCAGACAACGGCTGTTGCGAAGTCGACCTGTGTGTTGCAAGCGATGGAGATTTAGTGCGTGCACTGACCATACTTTCATCTAGCTGTAGCAACAACAGGACGGTGGTCAAAATGTCAACTGACCAGGTTACATGCAAGCATATGTGCGCGTAGCAACACGTTTACCAGCTCTTCTGTCTGCTTGTGGAATAAGGATGCTTATTTTCTTGCTAGTTGGATATTTCAGACTTCTATTTATTGAGATATTTAGACAGTTTCCACCGAGTTTGAATTATTCGGTAGCAGCTGTATCATGCTGCACTGCACATGTTGGAGAGTGCATTATTTTCAAAGGGGCTCTCTTTAGTTCGAAGTCCATTTTATTAGAATAATTTTCTTGTCTCCTCGGAGTTGAATTAACCCAGTTCCAATGTAGAAAGAGGCATTTCAGGATCATTGTGCATGGATGCCTCAGAAACACCCCAAAACTCATGCAGCATACAGTGTAGACCGCTTATAACGTAAGTCGCCGGAGTCGCGAATATCTGCACTATAAGCGGTACCACACTATAACCAAAACACAGATTTTCAAGCCCTGCACGTATGCAAAACATGTAGACCAAGCATGTAGACACGCTTTGTACTATCGCGATGTAGCCATTGCGCTCTTCAAGCTCGACAGCTTTGTACCGAGTGAAAACGAAACAACTATTTGCCGCAACTGCTGCAGAAAAAACCGTGACCGCTATCGACGCGATTATGAACGGCGTCTTTGCGGTGCTGAAGGCACACGCCGAGTCTGGATTAATTAACTACCATTCGCTGCAACACATGCAGTCGAAACCGCGGTCGCTATCTATGCGATCATCGATGGCGACTGTGCAGTTTTTTGGGCACGCGGCCGACACGCGTACCGAGTAAAAACGAAACTACTGTTCGCCGCAACCACTGCGGAGAAAACCGCGGCCGCTATCGACGCGATCGTGGATGACGACTACGCAGTTACGAAAGCCCACGGCCAACGCAGTGTTATGCGCGGCGGTAAACACAAGAATACAGGCCTTAAAGACACAAATAAGTGCAAAGCGTTCTGAGTTGCTGTCATTCACGTACGATTTCAACTGATGGCTGTGGCGATGCGGACTCTGCCACTTTTGTTTCGGTTGGATGCTAGCGCCGTTCTTGCTCTTTTGCGTCGCACATTTGCAGCGCTCCTCGCTCACCGAGCTCCGAAAGTAGTCCGAATTAACGAGAGTTTGATTGCATTCAATAATGCATACGTCGGGAGCACGCACCTTGTTGAAAAGCTGCCGCCGTTGTCGGCGAGATTCTCCCGCGCAAGGGGGCCGTATTATAACCGGTATTTCGTCTCACGCGGCTGCACTGTAAGCGGTATGCGTATACATAGAGTTCTATGGGAGGGTAAACGGGAGTCAGAAAAGGCCGCGTTGTAGCCAGTTCTGCACTATAAACGTACGTTATAAGTGGTCTATACTGTATCACTGTTCATGGTGGCTCAGTGGATATGGCATCCTGCTGGTGAACATGAGGTCTCGAGTTCACTTCCCTGCCTCAGTGATCACATTGCGATGGAACGAAATGCAAAAGCACTTGTCTACTTAGATTTACGTCTACATTCAAGAAACCCAGCTGGTTAAAATTAGTCCGGCACCCACCACTACATCATCTCCAACAGCCCGTTTGTTGCTTCATGACGTTAAACCTCTTAATTTCATTTGGTTTTGATTTAAACTTGCTTTAGTCAATTTCAGTGCCTACTTTTGTAATTTAATTAATTTCAAATACAGTGGATTTGTTTTGTTTGCTACTCGTGTTCCTACGATTGCCATGGTGATTCGTCACCACTCGATAGCATTGGGAAAATAGATTAGTGTTCCCTGCTTCGTGCAGACTGAAGTCAGCCTTTACTTACGTGTCACATCTTTCTGTGGCACCTCGGGTATATGAGCTTTCTAATTTTATTGACCCTTTTTGTGGAGCAGTTTGTTCTAGAGAAATGAGGTGGCGCTTTCGGCGACGCGCCATACGTCGCCTCAGCGACCGTGCGTGAATACGAAACCATTACTGTTTCGACCTTGCTTCTGTATGATCAGTTGTTGGAAATGCACCTCAGTTTTCACTAATACACTGTGCTCCAATCATACTGGATTGAATCGTGTGGATTGAAGACGTGTGCAGTAGTTGGCTGCAAAAATAGTGGCTGGCATATTAAAAGGACACTAAAGCAAAATAATTAACTTCATTGTAAGTTGGATGCACAGTTGTGTTTTTGAAGAGCAGTGCTTGAGATATGGGATTGTTTGTGATTGCCTTCCAAGAAATGGCACGTACCTAAAATGTGACCCACTGCAGAACGCCAGAGTACACATCCTGGATACTGCAAGCTTCGAGACAACGTTTGGCCCCAAAGCACAGCGCAAGAAGCCACGTCTGTCAGCTGGAGACTTATCGGTAAGTATCTTTCACTTTTACGTGCAGCGGTGACTTGGTGACTGCGGCTGCACATTGATGGGGCAAAATGCAGAAACACTCATGTACCGAGCATTGGGTGGACATTAAAGAACCCAACGCAGTCAAAATTAATACGAAACCCTCCGCCATGTAATCTCTCCTAGCCACTGTCTTGTTTTGGGACATTAAACTTCAATATCTTTTTTTTTTTTTTTTCAATTAATTTGTGCACTTTTGTGAATGCACAAGTAGTGGGGTAAGAAGAGCAAGACTGCTGTTGGCTAGGTGGCGACTACACGTTTTCTCTTATCCTGAGGCAAGAACGCAAAGTTGTTTGCTAAAGTGCTGAATAATGACTGCAATGACAAAAGTGTATGCCATCGAGTTCATTGACATTGGTCAAGTGGTCACTGCCACACTTCGATCACACAGGAAAACGAGTGCATTCAGCTTTTCACTTGTACAGTAGAACCCCGCTGATACGTTTTTCAGAGGACCGTAAAAAAAAACGTAAGAGCCGGGAAACGCAAGAGCCGGGAAACAGGAAAAATTTAGAAATGGGAGTAGTGTTGAACTGCACACAATATTATTTTAATTCTTACGTGTGAAAAAAAGTCGTAGTTTCACCTGACAGCCGAAGTATCGATTGCGATAGCAAATTATTGTAGACAACTATACAAAGTAAGAATAGTAGTTTTATCATCCGTATAAACTTGTAAACATTCGCTTATTAACTATATTAACGAGCATGGTGTCAGCGCCCACAGGCAAACATGAACACATCACACTCGATGAGCGTGGACACGCGCTGTCAAACGCTGGCATGAGGAATTTAAGCGCCGCTGCAGAAGCGAGCGAAGTGACCTTCATGCTGTTGTCTATCACTTCAACGCGAATTGAGCGCCGAGAACACACAGCATGCACGAAGCTACGAGCCGCCGACGCACCTACACTGTGTAAACTCTGCCCCCAACACAGATTGCTTTCAAGTTATGGCCTGCGTGACCACGCGCCGCCGCGCAGTACGCAGTTAATAGACAGCTTTAGTTTAGCGTTTTTACGCTCCGCTTAGCTGCGGAGCGGAAGCACGAATGCGCATGCACCCTCCGCTTAGCCGCAATCGGGCTAGCGGAGCGAGAAACACAGTCCGCTTACAAGCTGCCTAAGTGGAGCGCGGAGCGTTGTCACCGTCTTTCGCTAGCGAGGGTGGGCGATGCATGCGCCCTCTCTCGCATGTGCATCGAAGCACCTTGCATCCAGGCACCAGTCATGTGAGCGCGAATAACTTGTGTAATTCACCTCCAACTGGTTCTTTAAGGAAATAAAATGAACAGCACAGCTAACAAAACGTCGCCGATGCCCTGGCGTCAGAGAGGATTAGATTGGATTCAGAATGCAACCTCGCTGGCTATCACATGGCGTTCACCAAGTCGACGCTTCATTTTCCACTCAATAAAATGTACCGGTAATGCATTACAAGCACCAGGCTAGATACTTCATGAGCAAGTAAGTTATATATATTCGTTTTACTTTGTAAAAGTGACAAAACTATGTTTTATTTTGTTTCACTACACGGAATTTGGCCAGAGGGCACTGAAACTACGAAAGGTCCGCTCCGCTATACTACACGCATAACTAAAACGTGAAAATCGCCCGCCGCTCCGGTGTGGCTTAGCGAGGCAACTCTGAGCGGAGTGGACCGTGAAGACGCTGAACTAAGACACTCGAATGCCAGAGCATAACGCTGCCCGCTATACCTCCCCCTCGCTCCCTGCTTTTCTTTCGCGCGTGAGATTTAGACGCAGTCATCGACTCCCCTTGCACGCTTTCACTTGCACATACGGCATGCGGCGACAGCGTTATCGCCCTTGGACTTTATACGGATCATCTATGAGCCAAAACCAATTTTAGGGCCGCAGCGCGTCATAGACACCATCTTTAGATAGCAAATATGGATCTCAAGAGCCATACTTTTGCAGGCATCATAAGTGTCGCCCCGGCACTTTGGGCGGCCAATGCCATCATCAAGCAACCAAGCCAAGCGACATGAAAAGTCAAAATGGCCGCTCGGGCCAGCGCGGGGTGGCAATTCGCAACGTATGATGCGGGAACGGTCCCACAGTTGCGAAGTAACAGCGGGGCTTCCAATGCATTGGGTTCTATGGGAGCTGTGCCAGGACTGGCCGAAAACAACGTAACAGCCAGGAAAACGCAGCACCCAGGAACGTAACAGCAGGGTTGTACTGTATTTGCTTGAGGTAGAGCATTCTTACTAGGGCACTGACAGCTCCAGCAGGCAGTTCAGTTCTCCTGAACGATAGTGCAGAAAGTGCTTAAAATTTGTTTGTTTCTTGATATGCCTTCGTGATTGTAGCACGTTTTGCAAAAATGACCATCGCACAATTTTTTACCTCAAGTGTGTTATTACAAAGTATAAGTTGGGCTGACTTTTCCAGGAACTGGTCCAAGCAGCTGACACCTCTCAAGTGCACCACTCAGAGACAAAGAAGGAGACACCAGAAGATGAGCCCAAGGATGCCGTTCGTCAACAAATCATGGCCAAAGGCCAGTCTAAGCGCATCTGGAACGAGCTGTACAAGGTGAGCAAGCCTCATGAAAAACTTGGTCAGTGAATAGCACAAAAGATTAATAACGGATGTAAACAGGGTGATGACGTCTTGTTCAAGAGGTCGACTAAAACTGGTCTTGTCAGGTAGCATACTAGAAAAACCATAAAGGTTTCTGGTCACTGACCAAGTCAAAAGTGTGAAGTTTTGGAACCCTTATCGGTTGCTTGTTCGCAAAAGGTTCCTTGTTCATGTTTATATGGTCTCGTTGTTCATATTCAAAATGTAACTTAACTGCTGACTTCGTAAATGACCAGTAGCCTCTGCGTTTCCTTAAAAGGGGCCCTGGATCACCTCTCAGGCTTGGTGAGAAAACACGTTCCACGGATAGCATGCACAGCTGTGAACATCTCAGCCAAATTTTGCAATGGTGCGAGGCGTATGGAATTCACAAGCGGAGTGCGAAGCTAGCTTTTTTCTTGAACACCCTATTTTAAAACAGAGGCCTTTTCCGCACCCATTAAGAAGCTGCGGGTGCCTGTCATATGTCGTCATTCGTCAAATTCCCATAGATGGCTGCTATTGGCTGATAATAGACATCAGTCAAGCAGGGTGTTTGGGTCAGTATGCTTCTTCCTACTGTTACTGTGTATAAATTAACCTGGAGGTGGGTTTTCCACTGGCTGCTCCAGCCACTCCTGTACAAAATGCACAACCAGGCGACGCGGGATTCTTCGGCGAGCTGTCATGCGCGCTACCGATGTATGCATACAATTGAAAAAAAGGCTGCTCACAGACGTTACAAACTGCGAATCGGAGGACGAAAACAATGTACAGAAATTGCACCAATGCCTTGATCAGACAGTCGCACAGCCGTGCTAAATTCTAGTGTCGTGCACAGCAAGAGGCAGTGGACCGGAAGTGTGAGTTGCCAACAGCACCCATCAATTTGCACGGAAAGAAGAAACACAGCATTGAAGTTGGGTAACGTAATGCCGTTGGCAGGGCCCCGCCACCGGCAGTGCCTTGCTCTGTTGTTGGGAACGAAGAACGTTGGGGGAGAATAAGAAATGTAAATATTGCACTCGTAGCATGCATGCTTGTACTAGGTCCTTTTGCAAAAAATTTTCTGTAATATATTGACACGCAAACTTCTTTATCTTTCTTTGGTCACCGCTTTTCACTGGCTAACAAATGTTAAACGTTATTGCTCGGCGCAGGACGTGCCTGCATGTATCAGAAATTTCTCGAATGTTATCGATAGTTCTATCTGTTGGCTGTTGTCACCAAACCTTTTGTAATCTGATTGTATGCACGGCGCGAATTGTGTAGTACCAACGGTTACACTGGAATCTACATGTCATGTCATTACACTAGTCATGTTTTATAAAAGGCAACGCACTTGACCTGCAGATAAGATTTTTGACGATCACCAACTGTGTTCTCTGTTATTGTTGGGCTTTGAATGTCACATGCTTTTAGCAGAACAAGTTCACCATTTACAGTTTTGCTACTGTGTTGACCATCACTACAATGTGACAATATATTCCTGGGAAGCACCGCACTTGCTGCAAGTGGTTTTGAGGCTTCAAAAAGAGGTGGCTCTTGGCCCCGATGTCCTTGTTTGCCTTTCGCGCTGTTCACTTACTAAGATGAAACATGAACTAGCTTAATAAGCTACCCTGCTAACTTGCGAGGAAGCCTGCCTTTCCAACCCGTGCTGGCCTTGGGGACCACTTGACTTGGGCACTGTCACTGTGGAATGTGTTTCATGGCAGTTTCTGCTGTGACACAGCCCGATCAGAAACTGTAAGAGTCTCCTACCGACGCAAGTGTACTACAGAGAGGTTGGAAATGGACAGATGTAACAGTTGTGGAAGTTCCACTAGGCATGGTGTCAAAGACGAAGTCCGTCTTTAACAAAGACGACGGCTTGACGGGAAGAACCTGTAACCAGTTTTGACACCCATCTTGTTTTATATATCGTTGCCCGGCTTCTAAATAGGTTTTAAGTGCACTTTTTTAGACAATTTCTTCATTGTTTCCCTCCTCTCACAGTACGCAGCATAGACCACTTATAATGCCAATCTCCAGAGTCGCAAGTATCTGCACTGTAAGCAGTACCACAATATAACAAGAACAGCAATTTTCAAAACCTGCACACGTAGACACGTTCAAAACATGTAGACCAAGCAGCCATGTGCATCTGACAAGTGAAGCATGCGACCAGGATGTTTGCGTTCTCTTAAGTTTGCGAACTTTGATAGTTTATTGCCTGAGAACCAGCCTTTACGGGCGGTCTGTGCAGACCCAAGTAGCCGAAGATTACGCCAGCACTCACCATCAATAAGACCACCCAAAACGTTCCCCGCACCAGCCCAATCAGAGTCATCACTGGCTTGCAAGACATATGCATTTTCACGGGGCGTCATTTATAACATTGCGCACACGGAATCCTAAGGGGACTTGTGCCCACCCAACACACCTTCCACCTGGTTGGGGCAGCTGGTCACGTCTCTCTCCCTGGAAATGACTACACTCATGCAGCTAGCTGACTGAGATCTAACTCGTGAGGCACCAGAGGAAGAGCTGTCTAACCTGTGGATACACAATTCGCACCCTTCAAGTATCAGGATGGGCAGGGCTGGCCCAGATAACCACCCCCACATCTGCCCTTATCGTGAGAGGACATGGTGACTGTAAGGAAATTACAGTGCAACACCTTCCCCAATCTTCGCTTTCTACATGTTCTTCACCCCACATCCTATCTCCCCAGTGCCCAGGCTGTGGGGGCACCCCGACCTTATTTCATGTAACGATGGAGTGCTAAAGCCCTGCTAAAGCTCACCTGGATGAGAGACCCTGCACCAACCCCATCCTAACCCTGAATAGCTGGGAAGCTGTGCTACAAAATGAAAACCCACAGGTTTAGCAGGCTCTGGTCCGGCCTGATGTACTAGCGCTGAAGTTTCTTCTTGAAATTCAAGAAATGGGAAGTTTGACCTTCCATTTCTTCTCTGGTAATTACCCTCTTACCACTAATTTAATGAAAATAAGAGTTTTCAGAGAAAATATTTTTTTTCTAAACTGGTTTAGTGTTTGTCATTAGTCGTGTAACAGTGCCCTCGGAATTGCCACCACCTTCGTTGCAGGTGATCGACTCGTCGGACGTGGTGATCCAAGTGCTGGACGTGCGGGACCCGCAGGGCACCCGCAGCCCTTTCATTGAGCGCTTCATGCGCAAGGAGAAGCCCCACAAGCACCTGGTGTTTGTGCTCAACAAGTGCGACCTGGTGCCCACCTGGGTGACCCAGCGCTGGGTGGCCCTGCTGTCTGCCGAGTACCCGACCATGGCATTCCACGCTAGCATCACGAATCCTTTCGGCAAGGGGGCCCTCATCAACTTGCTCCGGCAGTTCTCCAAGGTACACAATTCCCCGTCCCGTTTTGCTCCTCTGCTGATTTCCTCGTTTTGAGAAATGTTTCTGTTGCGGATGTGCAGGTACTGACGAACCTCTTTATAACAGAGTCGCATCTGACACCAAAATACAGTTGACTTTCGTTAGTTCGACTCCGGTTAAATAGATTTTTCGGTTAATTTGATCTTGACCAATGCTTCCGGCACGGCGCTCGTGCATTTCTATGGGACCAACTTTCATATTTCAATCCATTAGAGTTACAGAATCACTTGACATCCATTCTGTAAACATTAGAGTTACTGAATGTGTGCCAAGGGAAGAGAAGTACAGTCGAGGATGCCAGAAAATTAGGTGGGGTGATGAAATTAGGAAATTTGCAGGCGTCATTTGGAATGAGCTAGCGCAAGAAAGGGGCAATTTTGCTGGTAGAAGCCTGTACAAGAGGCGCGTACTATACATATAGGGGTTACGGCACTAGGGTGGCAGTCGCAGATAATGGGTGAAAGCTCCCGGGAAGTCTGCTCAGCCACACAGGCTCCTCCAAGCTAGGTGCGCCACACAAAAGGCCGCCTTGCTCAGAGGAGCACGGGACCAACCGCACGTCGGACAGCCAAGAGCACTGAAGGTGAATCTGCCGGGCGAAGGTGCCCGCATGTTTAACGTTCTTACTCGAAATTGCCGGCCAGCACCGGCAGTTTCGTAGTCCTCGCTCGATGTGTGCTTGCGCGCCGCGATATTTCACGACTCGCACCATTTGTGCATTCTGCTATGGTGCATGAATACTTCAAAAATAAGTCCTTTTTATTCGAACAAATTTTCGGGGCCCTTTGAGTTCGAATTATTGAGATTCGACTGTACTATGTGATGTTAATTAGATTTGAATCCACATTGTTTTGTACTATGAACCCATAAAAACTGAGTGAACGTTTGATTAGAAGGCATGTTGGAATTTAGAAAATACTGCCAAATGAAGGAGTGGTCTCTTTGTATGTATTTTCTGCGCACTGGATAATTAAATCATTTTTGGCAGTCCCATCGAGATCAAATTTATGGAAATTGAATGCATGGCATTTCATTTCGAAAGTTTTTAAACCTTCATTTTTAATCGATGTTACTGTATCTCTGGCACAGTTGGCCTCACATTTTACCTCTTCACCTACCTTGTCTTTGTACCTAGCTGCACACAGACAAGCGACAAATCAGTGTGGGCTTCATCGGCTACCCCAACGTTGGCAAGTCGTCAGTCATCAACGCCTTGCGGTCGAAAAAGGTCTGCAACGTGGCACCCATTGCTGGGGAGACAAAGGCAAGTTTTGTGAGACCAGAAGCTCCTTAACGCTTTTTTTCTTCATCGTTATCATCAGCCTACCCCCTTGAATCATGAGTTATAATTTAGTGTTCTTAAGGCATACAAAATGTTTAATTTATTAGTTTTTAAAATTATAATAAAATAATTTAAACATTTCATTGATTATGGATATTGACTGCGTCATTTTGGATGCCCCGTTTACTATATTGACCATATATAGGCGAGGCGCAGTATTGTGAATACAGTCAAACCTCGTTAATACGTACCTGGTTAATGTGTAATTGCGGTTTAAACGTAGTCGCAAAGATTCCCCCACCCAGCCCCCATTGAACCCCATGTATTGGCTGACCGCTTAAGCTGTAGTCGCTCATTCGCCACCAAACGGTTAGTGCGCACTATCTTATTTCTAGTTCTACACGCACAGGCACAAAATCGACAAAATCTCATGTGCACAGACGTTCGATTATCCAGCTGCAATGCCCGGACGACAGTCCTCAGCGACATTGACCTTAAAACATGGCCACCATGACCTATTTCCTGCTCATACAGCTGTTGCCGAATGCAGCGCACAAGTGCATGGCCTTTGAGATTGGCTTCTGGTACCGCGCAGAAGCGATAACAATCTTCTGGTCACTCCAAGCGCATTTCTGCCGTTGCCGTGGTCGTGGTCGTCAAAATTTCCTATTCTTTTCTTTTTTCCAAATCCTCGACTGTTCCTAAATATTAAAAAGAAAGGTGACATAGAAGTTGTGAAAATCATACTTTTCTAGTGTACTGTCGGCAAAAATCGGCCAGTGAAACAGATATCAGGAGTTTTCATCGCACCACAACTAACGCAACTTTCCATTGACACAACACCACCATTTTGGAACCATTGCCATCGTAAAGAGGAGAGATCTGAGCCTCAGATAGCCACAGCACCGTATTTCGCCATGCTGAAATAACAGCAAAAGAAGCAAACGAAATAAAGAAGAAACTAGCGTTGCGATTCGTTACTGCTGCCACGCAGACACAGGAAGCGCTCCTAGTGGCTGACACAGATGCGAATTGCTGACTCGTGTTTTGGTGCGCATTTTGACAGCGGTGCGAATGTGCATTTTGGCGATGGCAGTAGGATGCCATCGCTGGCTAGTGTTAGTTTGGTCAAGGCGTCCAATATGCAAAATTGGTGAAGTTGCAATTCATAATGGCGGAATGATAATCATATCAAAAAAGAAAAAAGTGAGTTGCGAATGTAACCCCCCCCCCCCTCCCCTCTGTCGCAAGATGTCTACCCCTCAAAAATTTCTAGGGACCTGTGTTACACCTATCATTTATCATAGCATCACTTTGCAAGTGTGTTCCCACGGCATGGTTGTGTATACAGCCTAGCAATTACCATTACATTTAATTACATTACTTTTGCTTCGCTTCACAGGTGTGGCAGTACATCACACTGATGCGCAAGATCTACCTGATCGACTGCCCTGGTGTCGTTTACCCCTCGGGTGACACAGACACAGAAATTGTCCTGAAGGGCGTGGTAAGTACCCAGTTGTGTTCTTTCACGAAATCCTGTGCATTGCTGTGACAGCTGTTACAGTGTCTCCGTAGCTGTGGTTGCTGTGCCAACTAGTGTCATCATGGTAGGCTGTTGCAGTAGCCAAACTCTTTGCAACAAATTCTGTTTCAACACGACATCCACTACAATAGAGAATTTTCTATTCATCCCCAGTAAATCACAGGAATTAGTACAGAACTAGCCTACGGCAGCAGACAATTTTTATTTGACCCTTCCACATCAGAGAAGCCTTCATAAGGTAAAATAAATTTTTGATGCTAGCTATATTCCTGCTAAATGTCGTGATAAAGAAGCCCATCACCAGAGCTTTTACAAAAAATGAACCAGACACGAACAACACAGTAACAAAGTTATCGGAAATTGAAAATCGAGTCCCTCGGCCAAGAACAATACTCCTGGGGCTCTAATTCATAATTTTTCATCCACTCATGCAAGTGGTACAACAGTCCTAGCTTTTGGGAGATTTATAGATTTACGTGATACAGTAGAATCCTATTAATTCGACTTTGGTTGATTAAATTTTTCGGTTAATTCGATCTCAACCGAAAGTACCGGCTGGCGCCCCTACATTTCTGTGGGCCCAAACATTCGTTATTTCAATCATAAAATTGTTCGTTGCTGGATAATTCGAACTTGACTGGTCAGCATGCATGCATCTGACCCCAATGGTGACTGAAGTGGTGACTCCAGTAGCGGCGTCTGTTTCAGGCGCGCTTAGGACACAGTGAATGTGTCAAACGCATGCCATCTCTTGCCAAAAATGCATATTTCCGGCCTGCAGAAGGAAGGTCTTCCAAACGAGAATGGTAGCTCAAAATGAATGATTACAGTATTTACCCAATTTACCCAGTATTACACGGTTCGTCAATGCTTCATTTACGTTGTTGCTGATAACAGTTCGTGATGGCGTTCTACCCCTATCAAGCTTCGCACTTTTTCGGTCGAACGTAACTTCACAGCTCTCGGCACACTGCATGTTTCGACTACCGCCGCGGAATGCCGCGAAACATCGTCAGAAAAAAAAAAGAAAGGGAGCCACTCACGAAGACATGCATGCGTACTTTCCACACGTTTGGCGGAAAAAGTTGCGTGCAGTGTACTGCTCTGGCGCGAACGAAGATCATTATTGTAGCGTGCGTTCAGTTTCGCCGTGTGCGATTGGCCTAGGCTGCAGCAAAATGAACGTGCACGCTGAACAGCGATCTCCGATTGTGCCCCGGCCCTCACCTACGCTGCTAATGTGAATTAGCTCTAACAGAGTCAAACTAACGCATCTCTCACAATAATAACCTATTCTAATTTGCCAGTGGAATACACCAGGATATGGGGTTGGAGCACCGGAACGCCTCACTTCTGAAACTGTGGTCGCGATGTCTGACAATGTTATTGATAAAAGTGAGGGACGAGCCTCCAAAGTAAAAAAAAACAAAAAAAAACATTTTTTATTCACTCTTAGCTCGAAAAGAACTTTGTGAGGAGTGATTGGTGGCCCCCCTTGAGGGAGGATGCAGTTTCATTGTGCCACATTTCAGCCAGCTGCAACACTTGAATGGAGCAGTCGTCTTGCTGCTGCTGAAAGTATTCCTTCACTTCTTCAATGCGGTCACTCACTTGCTGTGAAGTCAGCCTGACTGCATGTGGCTCATTTTTTTTGCTCGCGGTCGTTGTCCGATGACAGCTCAGCACGGCCCTCGATATTGACTCTCACCTCCTCGTCCGTCAGTTGCTCGTTGTCGACAACACCGTTGTCAAATGTGACGAAGTCGGAGAAGCTCTCTGCTTTGAGTGCCTCCCTGACCTGTGGCCACTCTGATGGGTCCAATTGTTCATTATCTAGGATGGATGACTCCTCGCAGGCAGTTTCACGTCTCTGAAAACCAGCCTTCCTGAAGCAGTTTTTGATGACATCAGTTTTCATCTGTTGCCAAATGATAGCCAACACTTTGACTGAGAATCTGACATCTGTTTTTGATTCCCGACTACTTTGCATGTCGAAGAGCAGGCATGTACGAGCATTGACAGAGTGCACAACGCCTTGATCGATTGGCTGGAGTACTGATGTCGCGTTTGAGGAAAGTAAGCCAACTCAATTGCCTCGAGCTTGGAGGGCTTCATGTGGCTTGAGCATATGTCCAAAAACAGCAACACCTTCCTCTTCTGCTTGATCATTTGCCTATCGAACTGCAGCAGCTAGGCGTTGAACATGTCTTCCATTATCCATGCCTTCTCAGTCAACTCGCAATTTCTTTACGTGCCGCAAGACTGTTTTGATTTTCCAATAAACAGCAGTTTTCTTGTTTCTGTGCCCTCCATGTTGCAACAAAACAACACGGTCAAACGTTCCTTGGAGCACTTACCACCGTAACAGGGGTTGCCGGAAACCACGTACATTTTGTTCAGTTTCGCCTTATAAAACTTTCGTCTACATTAAGTAAGTCCTTGTCCTCGTATCTGGCAAGAAGCGTTGGCAGCTCATTTGCTTTCCATTTGGAGATGGCGTCCACACTTACACTGTTGTGTTCACCGCAGACTTGCATGCATGCCTCGCCTTGAAACGGTCCAGCCATCAGTCACTGAAAGTGACACCGTCGTGTCCGAGAACCACAGCTAGCTGTTCCGCTCGCTTCCTCAACAGTAGTCTATTCACTGGAATATCACGAGCTCAGGCATCGCGCAGCCACATCAAAAGTGCTGACTCAACGTCTGGGTACGTTGCCTCGTGGAGCCTGAAGCGCTTAGGATTAATTTCCCCCAACACTTGCTTGCTGGCGATGCCTTTATTGTTCACAATTGAACTCACGGTGTGCTTCAATAGTCCCATCGCTTTTGCGATGTCCGCCTGCTTTTCACCGCCCGCACCTGCACCCACAATCTTGATCTTGTCGCTCAGTGAAATTTGTGTCCTTTTTTTTTGGAGGCCATTACCTCAGCACTTGCGTTCTGGCACAACTGACTAGCACGACAACAAAACGTAGTCAAAAACAACAAAATGGTGTCAACAAGCGATAACACACTACGCGTGATCAACGTGCCCTCAGACTGGCTTGGCTAGAGGCTGGGCTTGGCCAGAGACCGCCAATGTGGCCAGCCACCAATGTTGCCAGCCGAAATACAAAAACGCCCGTGTGCTTATGTTGTAGTGCACGTTAAAGAACCACAGGTGGTCGAAATTCATCCGGAGCCCTCCACTACAGCATGCCTCATAATCAGAACTGGTGTTGGCACGTAAAATCCCAGAAAGAAAGAAGAAAGCAGTTTAAACTTGTCATGGCTTAAGCGCGCAGACACCAGCGGGGTCAAGTCTGTTGTCAGCCCATGTCGACATGGCAAAAGTATGTTTTATAAGCGAGATTTCGACAAAAATTGCCACTAATTTTGTCAGCTGTAGCCGATAGTCCGTTGTAGCGCGGTCCGTTAAAAGCGAACTTCGTTGCATTAATAATATAGGTAGACCAAACTAAGGTTCAAATATGGTCCGTTGTAACGAGCATAGACTTTACCGTATTTACTGGATTCTAACGCACCCTCGATTGTAACGTGCATCCGTTTTCCATGACCAAAAGAGAGGGAAAGAAAAATCCTTTACAGTACCGCGCACCTCATGCTTTCATACAGAAATACAACTATCGCTCAAGATTTACTCCCAATACACTAAAGTTGTGATGAACAAAAAGTCCCAGTTTCGCCCGAAAGGCGAAGCATTGATTGCGACAGCAAATTAGTAGACAGCTATAGGAAGTAAGGAATACCATATTTTCCGGTCTATAAGTCGTGTTTTTTTTTTCGGAATTTTTTGTTGGTGCGTCTTGTAAAACGACTTATGTACGTTTTCTTCCCCCCCCCCCCCCCGGAAAAACTGCCGTCAAAATCGGATGTGATGTTATGGCCACGTACGCGAGGCACGCTGGTTGACTTAATTGCTGCGCCTGTTCTGTGCGCGCTATCGAGGTGCCGCGTTCTTTTCGTGATCGAGTTCCCGAGTGCCGTGCGAGGACGGAGCAGCAACGCAAGTGGCGGCAGCAGGCTGAACGCGAGTTGACTGGTCCCAAAATCATCGCATCTGCAGATCGCTGTCAAGATACGGCGTGCGCTGCTGCGCAAACTACGCAGTTGCTACCAGAGTATACAAGCCTCCCTCCCGCGCTGCCTTCCCGTTTTCCTCCCTTGTGCGCGATTCGGCTCACCGTCGCACGCTTTCACTCGCACATAAAGCTACATACGGCTCGTGGGGACGATGTTATCTCCCCTGGACTTTTACGGAACATCGCGGCAACCACGACGGCAAAAATGCGCCTGAAGTGGAAATGTATGGCACCCATGCGCTTGCGCGTGGCCCGCGTTCACGGAGTGAAACGTCACTGTATATATATTTTTTTAACCGCTTACTAAACGAACAGGTGCGTCTTATACACCGGTGCGACTTATACACGTTTTTTTCCGGAAAAACTGCCGTTTTGAGGGGGGGAGTGTTTTATACAGAAGTGCGAGTTATAGTCCGGAAAATGCGATAGTAGTTTTATCGGCCGTATAAACTTGTAAACATTCGCTGTTTAACTATATTGGTAGACTAAGCACACGTACTACAGCACATGGTCGAAGCTACGGGTGCTAGGCTCGAAGTGCGTAGGAGGCAGCCATATTGAAATGCCGATGGCGATATGGTAGCGCAAATTTAGGGTCGTACTCGATTCTAACGCACAGGCAATTTTTGGACCCGTTTTATCGGAAAGGAAGTGCGCGTTAGATTCAAGTAAATACGGTATGTTAAAAAACAATCCTCAGCACCTGAAGATGTCTTGCTGTCTTGAAGGTCAGAAGCACCTTATGGCATCATTAATGGTTCATTACACCTATCGCAAATGTTGTAGTGCATACTTTGAGCATTTAATTGGCTGGACCGTATATAGTAGTGGTAAGGAAAACTGCATACTCTTTTCATAATCTCAGGTCCGTGTTGAGAATGTGGAGGACCCCCAAGACCACATCCCAGCGGTCCTGGACCGTGTTAGGCCTGAATACATTGTCAAGACATACAAGATAGAATCTTGGGACAGCCCAGAGGACTTCCTCGAAAAGCTGGGCCGGCGGTCTGGCAAGCTGCTCAAGGTATGGACGTCCTGATGCTCTTTTGGCATCAGCAATGCGGATGTTGGCATTTGGCTTCTTTAAAAACAAATGCAGGAGAATGCCATCTTGTAGCGGAAACAGCACAAGCAACAACGACTGAGGTGCACACAACACAAATTCTTGTGTTGTGTTTGCTTCAGGCCTTGTTTTTGTGCTGTTTGCACTAAAAGATGCAAAACAACCTAGTCCAGTGTTGCATCCTTGTTCAGAATGCTATAGTTTGACTACAGTTGCTGCAACATTGAAGGATCACTTTCACGTTGGGAAAGAGTCAGCACAGTGTCGCAGCAATTTCAGTGGGCATTTATTAATTTCGTAGCCATTTTACAGGGTGTCCAAGCTGACATAGGCCAAATACAAAAAAGAAAGAAGATCATGGTACGAAGACACGGCCATTTGTGTTCTGTTTGCAGTAACATTTGGCTAATATAATGAGCTAAATGATTAATCGCTGGTCGAATGGTATATTTCTGAATGCCAAATGGCGCTTTACTTTTGATTAACATCATATTCGATGATTTCCAGCCCACCAAACTTTTCTTTCATTAATTTTTTCCGCATCCCAGTTTGCGAAAGGTGATTGCAAACAGAACACCATTGGTCCCAGTCCTCATATCTCCTACCCTGACTTTTTTCAGAACTTGCTCCATGTTAGCTGAGGCACCCTGTATGCTACCCATCCTGTCAGTGCACTCAGTAGCTATGCAGTGTGAAATGAGAGACGCTAATGCAAGTTTGAATGAATAAGCTTCGTTCTTCACATTCAGGTCCTCATCTGAATATTTTGGCGCTGTGCTTTCATCATTGGTGCATTTTTTTACTGTGACAGCAGTTTAATACTCCAAACTGGGTTTGCTCATTACGCCGATGACTGCCGTTATTGTGTCCTCATTCTCAGTTTGGCCTTCATCATGAGAATGAAGCAAAACAAAACTTTTCCCAACACTGCCGTTTCAAAATCATGTCCCTGCACCAGTGTCCAGTTGGAAGCTGGATGCACTAACGCACTATTGCACAGCATTGGTGCTTAGTAATTTGTAGGGGTGTGCCTGAGTATCAAAATTTTCTAATACGGATCGAATACGAATAGTACTTAGCTTCTAAATATCGAATAATGATATGCACATGAATTTATTAGCAAGTTGGGTAAATTTATGTTGGAACATTGCAATTACATTGTCAGTGTCATAAAGCTAGACTAGTAAGCCGTTATACTAAAACATTGTGTATTTGGCCCATGTTAACTTGGAAAATTTAGTAATTCCCACTAGCTGTCCTCGCCAGTCTGTGCCTTATTATACTGCATCAAATGCCCGTAAACTCAGAGGCATTCGACCCTGTGCCAGTCGTCACTCGTTGCACTCGCTATCAAGCAATAAGCTCAGAATTGAGGGTGTACCCTCGCTGTTCGCAAACCCGTGCCCCTTGCTCCTGAGAGGCTGGCTTTCCCACAAAGTTTAGACATCTAGTGGCTAAGTGTGCTTTACAGGCAAAATTTCACTAGCAGCGCAAAATTATCGCAATATTCAGCTCAAAGTTGGCCCAATATTCTTAGATTAGATAGAAACAAATGCTAAAACCCTGTTGGCTTCCACACAGCCAGAAAACAATGTTGTGTTCATTGCAAAGAAGTAGCTGTTCTTGAGAGGATGAAGGTCTCTGTTGTAAGTGGTGCTGCTATTACAGTGGTGTAAGTTCAAAGCTGGCAGAATTGCTGAAGTCTGCTGACATTTTTTTTTTTTTCGTCTGTTAGTTCACTTGTTCACCTTTATGCTAGAGTAAAGTTTATAGCCCTGCCTTTTTTCACCGCAACGAAAGACAAGGAAATGCTTTATGGCACACTGTCCTGCCTGTTGTTCAAGTGAGCTTGCGTGTTGTGGTGAAGCTATCTTTTGTTTGCTCATGAGTCATCACTGTTTCAGGGCGGGGAACCTGACATCTCTACAGTGGCCAAGATGGTTTTGAACGACTGGCAGCGGGGAAAACTACCTTATTTTGTCAAGCCACCAGGTGGAGAGGTATGTAGTGACTTCAGCTATTCTGTGCTCAGTAAACATTCGGAAGCTTATGGATTCCTCTTAAAGGGTGTATAGCAGTATCCTGTGGCAGCAGGCTGGTGGACTGTCTAGGCACACTGCCGTCACGGCTCATGGTGTTCACGCGAAGCGTTCTCAACCCACACTTATGTTACATGCAGCTTTTGTCTTTTCTATCGCTTGCTAGAGTGGCTCGGTTGCTATGGTGGTCTGCTGTTGAGCAAGATCTCACGGGGTTTGACTCCCTGGCTGCAGCAGCCGCATTCCAGCGGGAGCGGAGTGTGAAAGCGCCCGTTTACTTTGATTTAGGCGCAGATTAAGGAACCCCAGGTGGTTGAAATTAATCTGAAACCTTCTATGCGGTGTTTCCGATAGCAGGTGTGTTCTTTGGGATATTCAACTCAATGCTTTGATTTTGAATTTTGGAGGCATTGGAAGCTAAGCAGCAGGGTTAACAAGCAGTTCAAAAACAAGAGGCAGGAGCGCACTCCAATGCATATTTTGTGCCTTGTGCCTGATACCTGCTGGCTGATGACAGGTTTTGTTCCCAAAATACAGTTGCCAACTGATTAATTCGAACTCGAGAAGGGCCGCCCCAAAATTCAAATACGATGGAACTCCATTGATACGTTGGCTGCAGTGGCTGCTGCTTACATCGTGGCCCTGGCATCATATCTTCAAAGTGATCTTATCTTGAAAGGACAAAGTACGCTCAGTGCACTTTGTCCTTTCGTATGCGCTGTGCTTTCGACGTTTAGTTCGCTCGCAGCTGCTGCCACACTTCCCGACTGCAGCGTTTTGACAGCGACTTTCCGCGGTCATCGAGCGAGATGTGCTCATGTTTACCTGTGCATGCGTGCCACCGTGCTTGATAATTTAGTTAGTAAGCGAATGTTTACAACTTTGTACGGCCGATAAAACTACTATGTCTACTGATCTGCTATCGCAATCGATGCTTCGCCTTTTGGACAAAACTGTGCCTTTTTTACTTTGGAAGTAAGGCGTTTCGGATAAAACAGACCTTTTTTGCTGGATTAGGGTCTCGTTGTAACAAGAATCGACTGTATTATGTTCCCCTTGATACGTCACCAATCTGTAATGTTCCTGCATCTTATGTTGCGTTTGAATGTGGCAGCTGCGCAAACCAGGCGTTGCACATGTGCACAGAGCAGTTGGCGAAGCACCCAAAGCGAAGTATGCATCCTTAAAAGCCTACCAGGAACCACGCACATTGGGCCTGATCCGCCGAGTGCAACGTTACATTTACTTTGGAGCAGGCAAGGGTCTTATATGCTGCTTCTCTTAAAGGGACACTAAAGAGAAACCGGAAGTTGAGCTTAAATGGTAGATTATCCTTTCACGATCACAGCCATACCATTCTTACTGCAAACAGATGTTTATTAAGCGAGAAAATAGCGAAAAACTGAAGGATAGGTGCTGACGCCCCTTCGAATTTCCCACACTACACGTTCGTGACGTCGGAGATTACAAATGCAGGCCGGTCGCGATTGGTCGAGAGCGATTTATCTCTGTTAATGAAACGCAAAATGAAATACACCTTAAACGTACATAAACAGCATGTACCAACTTTTTAAACCGTTTCAAGCGAGGAAGTACAAGTTTAGCACAAAATTAAATAAATAAGAAAAAATTGCATGGCGATACATTCGGTCATGATAGTTTCGTAGTTTCGTTTTTAGTCAAAACAGCCATGATGCATCCAGTGCTTCGGCCGTTTACGCAAGCGGTGACGTATCATGGCGCATTCTGATTCGCTGAGAGCAATGAAATCTGTGACGACACTGCTTCAGCACCAAATCTGGGGTGAGAGAAATTGAGGAAGAGATATTTGGTCTTTGTTTACAAATTTCTCCGCTAATAACTCATATTTTTGCACCCAACAAAAACTGCATGCATTCCTGAAGGTCCCTCTTTTATTCCAGCTCAACTTCCCGTTTCTCTTTAGTGTCCCTTTAAGTCGGCTTTGCCGCAATGGAGCCGTGTTATGCGGTGAAGCATGAGCGAAATATTGTGGTCAAGCATTTCAAGAGTTGAAATGGCTGTTGCAAAACATTGTATACATGTCCCATAAATATTTACGCGTGCACGCACCGACCGCTGAGACATCTAATAACCGTACTGGAAGCCATTCAGAGCTGTTTCTCACATAGCTGTGGTGATCGGTGGCCTTCCGCCACACAGCTACGTTTTCCAAACTGTTACCTTTTTTTTTTTTTTTTTAAGGTTCCTTGAAAAACATATCAGCGGGGTTCTACTATAATCAGGAGTACGAAATAACGTATTCGCCAGAGGCTAAGTGTCTTTATTCCACAGGTGGCCAGAAAAACATCTCCATGCATTGCTGCACGCACGTACGCTTGCATGTGACATGTTTAATCTTTATTTCAACCATTGTCATGCTAAAGCTACAGAATATTCATACCGTCAACTTGAACTTATGCATACCATCAACTTGAACTTGCATTGACAACTTAATAAAAGGGAAAAAATATTCTTTCTGCTTGTCGCAAAGTCTGAATTATCAAATGCGCTGTAAGGAGTCCAAAATTTCAGGCCTTCTTACTACATTACGCCTATGGGGCGAATGGCGGTGCTGCCAAGCTATCTGAATTATCGGTGTCCAAATAATTGGTTGGTCACTGTTCATGTACATTATCGCCACCTTTTGCTATCAGTCATGAGCAGTGAGACTGAGTAGTTGAAATGCAATAATTTGTGCTTTGCATTTGTCATTCAGATAAACGTGATAGGTTGTGAGGAATTGACTGTCAGGAAAGCATGGCCAAGGCAGTCCCAACCTCTTGAGGTTCTCTGTTCCCCAAAATCTCCACACGAGCTAACAAGCTTGCATTTTGCCTCGGTGAAGGAGGGCCACTACATCTGAAAAATGATGCCTGTGATATTATGCTCAGCCCCCCTGTTTCTTGTTCACTAACCCTGCGTGCCATGCGACATTTGAATTCAAATTTCTCGAGCGGTTTCATTGTATCTTGACAACTCATATTCAGTCCAGGCTCGCAGCAGGGAGGGGCTTTGCTTGTCAGTACTTATATGAAACGCTCATCCTTGCAGGAGTCTGCCGGAACCCAAGAGAATGCGGAGCCATCTGGCGACATCGCCATAGCTGCCAAGGTGCGCCAGGACCTGGACGAAATCCGCGTGGGGCCGCGGTTTGTGGCTGAAGACCTGCAGGCGCCAGGAGCGCCTGCAAAGTCTGAAGCAAAGGAGCAGGCACCCTCTGAAGAGGCAGCTGTCGAAGTCGAGAAGTCAGCAGCGGAGGAGCGTGATGTGCAGGGTTCCAAACAGGAGCAGGAAGCGCTTCCTGGTGGCTCTTTTGTGGAATCCGAATCTTCCGGGGACAGTTGTCAAGATGAACAGAAAGCAGATGCCTCTGAAGGTTTGCCAGCTTCTGCAAAGTTGGAGAATGAAGTGAAGGTTGAAAACACTGCTATAGAAGCAGCTGCGGGAGATACGCCTGCCGAAGGGGAGGGGCTTCCAACTGCCG
This sequence comes from Dermacentor silvarum, assembly GCF_013339745.2. NCBI lineage: Eukaryota > Metazoa > Arthropoda > Arachnida > Ixodida > Ixodidae > Dermacentor > Dermacentor silvarum. Next base: position 56,251,565 of record NC_051163.1, read on the forward strand.
AGAATGAGGCTAAGGAGTCGAATAACGCAAGTGTTCCTAGAAAGGAGACGATGCACAGACTGCCAGTGAGAAGGAGTCCAAAGTATCACCAGGTGACGCTGTAGGGGTTCCCGGCAACCGATCGCCGTCCAAAAAGCGGAAAAAGTCTGGTGCGGAATCGCAGCGCGTGGAACTCTGTGACCTAGTTGGGAAGAAGATGGCTCAGAGCCCGTGGGCCCAGTTCTTGCCCAAGAAGAAATCAAAAACCGAGAACGATACCCCGAGCGACGACAAAACTCCTGCGGCCCCGGCACCCGCAACATTTGAAGTGGAAGAGTTTTCTGACGACGATGAAAAACAGGAGACACCATCTTCCTTGGTAGGTGCATTTGTGAGGATGTTGTTTGTAAATAAGGTTAGAGCTTTTTTTTTTTTAGAACAGCGGTTCTCATTCATGAATGTTTCTTTCTGGTTTTCATAAAGAGAACATGGGACAGACACATCAGGTATTGGAACATTTTGGAATAAGGGATATGAATCCGCATCAGGTTTACACAGTTCTATCTTGTCACCCTTGCATGTAGGAGAACTGCTTTAAAAGAGATGAGTAGAACAGTTTTTACTTTAGGATATCATAATTTTTAAGCACATCACACACTTTAACGCGTTCATATTTTTAGACTATCTTTTCATTGTCCCATACAGCCATTGATTGCTCAACTTCATTGCAGCTGCATTACGTATACTATTAGTTGTATCCCATCCCATCACTGATGATACATGTCATGTTCCTGATACCATTAGATCATTAGATCATAACCAACATGTTCACAGAGCCAACACTATGCGTGTGCTGTTCCTGTCTCTTCTGAACAGGTGACTAGCAGTGGCACATTCGTTGTGAGCTCTTTGGCCAAGCGGAGAAAAACTGTACGAGAAGACGATGATGCACCTGTTAGACGGCTTACTGGCAAAGAGGTATGTGCATGTCGAGCTGGTGATCAGTGCTACCTGGGAGCATAACAATGTTTTTATCAAGCAGTATTGACCTAAGCATGCAGGTTTGATGTCTGTGTTACCTTTGTTACACTCCTTACATCGTTATTGATATGCTCTTTTATGCCCTAAATTTTGTGTAGTCTGATGGGATTTCAAGTCCACATTCTCATACTGTGCATTTTATAAGTTAGTACTTATTGCACTTTTGAAGCGTGTTAAAAGTGGGGGTGTGCAAATACCAAATAGTAGAATTTGAATTGAATCAGGAAAAAAAAAGTCAGATATTGAATTGAATATCAGAAAATTTATCACAAAGTTTAATGCTTACCAATTTTGTACAAGAAAATGCAGTGCTGCACATGTTCGGGGGTCTACTAGCATTGCATAACAAGAATGTTGCAAGCTATCAGTAACTTAGGTACCTAAGGTGTGCTCTTATTAAAGGGAATATCAGATTAGTATGCCAGCACTGATTACAGCTCAGTTCTGTGTGAAAGTCTGGAAAATATGTTTTATCAATATAATATCTGTGGAATAGAATCAAGTGCTTTTTGCCCCTGAAGGTGAAAAGTTGTGAAGTTATATTGCACCGAATATCTTACGTGATTTTCAGTTTAATAGTGGGCCCGCATTTTATGGCTGTATTTTATTGCATAGAAAGTTTCATTGTTGCATCACTCCTGCATCCTCATGGTGCAAAACTGTAAGTGAGACTGAGCCTGTGAGGTACGCACGTTTGGTCAGTATAACACTAGAAGAGTAAACATACAATGGGTGCTGGCGCCAAACCTGACAGCGAAGTTCATCTTAGCAAGCTGTTTCTTAGGTTTTCCTATTATTGAAACATACAGAACTGAAGTGCATGCTGACTGCTGCAGAGCCCTTTTAAGTTACCGTATTTATTCGAATATAAGGCGAGGTTTTTCCCCAGAATCCTTAACCTCAAAGTCACCCCCCGCCTTATACGTAAATTTTGCCTGTAGGTGTGGCTTCGCGGCAGCGCTGGCCGCTATGCCGTGAAGCCACACCTAAAGGCAGAATTCACAGATAACTAGCATTCTACGTGGCAAAGCTACCTCCCCCCTATTTCATGGTCGCCATTTTACGTTCTGGCTGTAATGCAGCATTTCGGGCAATCCCTGGAGTCTGAATAATCCGTCGGCTACTCTATGTCGCCTTATATTAGTGTGCATACTTAAGTTTTTTTTCTTGTGTCTCCGAACTGCACCCTCGCCTAATAATCGTGACCGCCTTATAACCGAATAGATATGGTATTTCCCCTTGAGTTTGCCAATAGAAACCTTCAATGCAGCCCTCAAGTAGTCTCTAGACGATGTTCGTTCATGAGACCAGGTGAAGCATGTACAGTTACCACATTACTGGAGCATTCATGCCCATCACTCTTTCTTCCCCACTCAGCCTGTGAACGTGCTCTGCTCAAACCCCCCAGTAATGGTTTTAACATTTAATGTCGTCACACGTCTTAAAGCAGTAGAGACCATTGATAACAAAGGACCAAAGCACAGTTTAGGCAAACAGGACATTGCAGAGTCCTCTTAAAGGCAGAAGCATGGCAACAGACTAACACCCATTCTGCCTTTGTTATTGTGCTGATTGTTGCTGTTAGTGTCATTTATGCTCCAACTTTGTGGGAGTACACACAAAATGCCTCGAGTGGCTAGTCGGTCGGCAATTTTGCATGTATATTCGTGGGCTTCTTTCACGCTCGGTAAAACACTTTTATGTAGCACGTATTAAGCAACAGAAAGCTGTGTCGGGAGTTTTTCATGTTGCTCTACAATTTTCTCATTGACATTTTTCATATAGTTATAATATTTGAGAAGTTGAATAATTAAGACTAATTAAGTGACTAGGTGGAATGCAAAAGATAATCTGGGTATCTCCAAGCGACAGCAAACAACCTTACCTTGGTTCTGTCCAGCTACGTGGCATTTGCATATTTTTAATGTTTGACAAATGTTACGTGGGACATCCTGTATATATAACTCCACCGTGTCTCCATTATTTTTTTTTTCCCCTCGGCCACTATTCTCGCTTTTTTCTCACATCACAAACTCCTTTGTGATGCTTGGCATAGTATGTCTAGACGTAGAAGGTTTCAAATCAATTGGAAAAAAATGAAATAACACCTTCTATGTCTAGACATGCTATATGCCAAGCATCATAACAGGGATATGGCGTAACTTTTTAATCTTGCAATTTTGCACTTGGTCTCTTTCTTCTTGCAGAAGCGGCGAAAGATGGAGGCTAACAAGGTGCGGAAAGTGGGCCACCACTTCTATGACTACGCCAACGTGAAGAACCGGAACAGGACCAAGGCCCGCATGAACAGAGAAAACCAGAAGCTTCTGTCTCGAGGAAAAATAAAGACAGCGTGATAACTGTGTAATCTATTTCGGCTTGAGTCTTTATGGCACCGAGTCAAATACCAAACCCAGCAGTAGAATGGCAGGTTACTTTTTTTGCATCACTCTCAAACTTTCCTTAGCAAAAGAATGTTATTATCTGACAAAGTTGTGGTAGAATTGCTTCACAAAGCAACTTTGGTATAGCTTTTGGAAGGTTTTGAGGTAATGGCTTTATGTTGTGTTTCTTGTAGCCGCTCCATTCCGTATGCTTGCTTGCATGATTGATGGTGTAGAACGTGTGAAATCAACATAGTGGCCGTGAGGGACGCCATAGTTAAGGGCTCAGGGTAAATTTTGACCGCATGGGGCTCTCTACGTCCAAATCTTGATATGCAAACGTTTCTTTAGTTCCACCACTGGAAACTGAACCTGGCAATGTTCAATACGCGCACCCTCTCACGTGAGGCTAGCTTAGCAGGGCTATTCAGGAACTGTCAGGCATTGCCTGGGATATATTGGCCTTAGTGAGGTTAGAACTGGTGAGGCTTGCACAGTGCTGACTAACGGCCACATCCTCTGCTACAGAGGTCTTCCAGATAAGAGAGAATTCGGGGTAGCATTTGTGGTCAATAAGGACATAGTGGGCAACATTGATGAATTCTACCGCATTAATGAGAGGGTAGCAGTCGTTGTAATAAAGCTGAATAGGAGTATTCAAGGAGTACAGGAGGCACACGTGAATATCTTAGCAAACATCTACAAGGATTCCACAGCTACCTTGATTCTCCACAAGGAAAGTAGAAAGTTACCTATGAAGAAAGGGGTCAGGCAAGGAGACGCAATCTCTCCAATGCTATTCACTGCATGCTTAGAAGAAGTATTCAAGCTCTTAGACTTTGAAGGCTTAGGAGTGGGGATCAACGGCGAATATCTCTGCAACCTTCGGTTTGCAATATGACATTGTCCTATTCAGTAACAATGGAGACGAATTACAGCAAATGATTTAGGACCTTAATTGAGAAAGTGTAAGAGTGGGGTTGAAGATGAATATGTAGAAGGTAAAGGTTATGTTCAATAGCCTGGCAAGGGAACAAGAATTCAGGATCGCCAGTCGGCCTCTAGAGTCTGTAAAGGAGTACGTTTACCTAGTTCAATTACTCACAGGGGACCCTGATCACGAGAAAGAAATTTACGGAAGAATAAAATGGGGTTGGTGTGCATACGGCAGGCATTGCCAAATCCTGACTGGGAGCTTACCACTGTTGCTGAAAAGAAAAGCGTACAATCGTTGCATTCTACCAGTGCTAACATATGGGGCAGAGACTTGGAGGTTAACAAAGAAGCTCGAGAACAAGTTAAGGACCACGCAAAGAGCGATGGAACGAAAAATCTTAGGACTAGCGTTAAGAGACGGGAAGAGAGCGGTGTGGATCAGAGAACAAACGGGGATAGCTGATATTCTAGTTGACATTAAACGCAAGAAATGGAGCTGGGCAGGCCATGTAATGCATAGGGATGGATGGATAACTGATGGATAGGATGGATAACCGATGGATAGGGATAGGGATGGATAACCGGTGGACCATTAGGGTTACAGAATGGATACCAAGAGAAGGGAAGCACAGTCGAGGTTGGCAGAAAACCAGATTGGATGATGAAGTTAGGAAATTTGCAGGCGTAAGTTGGAGTACAGTAGCACAAGACAGGGGTAATTGGAGATCGCAGGGAGAGGCCTTCGTCCTGCAGTGGACATAAAATATAGGCTGATGATGATGTATATATATATATATATATATAAAATATATATATTATAAAGTTATATATATTTACAACCTCTGCATGGAAGTGGCGATGTTTCCATCCCCAATAAATGTTGCAACTTATTGAACAGTTTATTTTTTTTTTTTGACGAGTCTTTAGCATTATCTACTGGAAAGAGAAGCAATACTGAGACGCATACCCATTCACGTGCATTTCACACGCCGTTGATAAAAGACTGCCGAAGGGGCCACTGAAGTCTGCAGGTCTTTTTCAGGGTCAAGAAATCACGCAAAGAAGTTTGAAGCGAGGTGAACATACAACATATTCATTTTCTAGGCATTTTCTATCCATACCAGTGGCGCATCGCGGGGGGGGGGGGGGGGGGGAGTTACAACTCCCCCCCCCCCCCCCCCGAGTGTGCAGACGATTGCGCATCTTACATCTTAGTTGCAGTACTCAAAGGCGCAAGGAAAGAAAAGGGGTTAAACAGAATGGGGGGTTAACTCGGCCTCAGGGGGGGGGGGCCCCCCCCCCCCCCTGAGGCCGAGTTAACCCCCCATTCTGTTTAACCCCTTTTCTTTCCTTGCGCCTTTGAGTACTGCAACAGAATGGGGGGTTAACTCGGCCTCAGGGGGGGGGGGGGAGTTACAACTCCCCCCCCCCCCCCTGAGGCCGAGTTAACCCCCCATTCTGTTTAACCCCTTTTCTTTCCTTGCGCCTTTGAGTACTGCAACTAAGATGTAAGATGCGCAATCGTCTGCACACTCGCAAACTTGCACAAAAAGCGCATTTTTTGTCAATTTCCCGTGAAGAAATTGAAATTAGTGCTGTTTAAATGGTATTGGCAAACTAAGGCGAACTGTCAACCCCCTCCCCCCTGGCAGAGATCCTGGGTGCGCTACTGATGCATACCATTAGAAATAATTGTTAGTTGACTGCCTCCTTCTCTTTAAAAAATATAAGAAATCCTAGTCCTGTGTATATATTCAAGTATATTGCTTCTGTGCATGGTGTTCACAGCGGAAATTTTTTGAAAATCTTGAAGTGAGAAAATATGGATGATGTTGCCGCCGCTGGTGCTTCTAATGCGCTTGTCCTATTTTTAGGATTTGGAGAAATAAAGCGAAAGTGTGATTTAAAAGCAGTGCATGTCCGCGCCAACAAGGATGCAGTAAGCTTTCAGCCACAAAATATTAACTGCAAAAGTAGAGGCGCACGGCTCAAAAGAAACCTCAAATAATGTGGGTAACAGAACTCCGGTAAGGACACTTTAGAAGGAGGGGGAGGGGAGGCTATGGAATCGCCGATAGCAAATTAGTAGACAGCTATACGAAGGAATGATAGTAGTTTTATCGGCCGTACAAACTTGTAAACATTCACTTATGAATTAACGAACATGGTGTCACGCGCCCACAAGCACACGTGAACACATATATCTGACTCGATGACTGCGGAAACTCGCTGTCAAAACGCTGGAGTGAGAAAGCGCGGCTGCAGCAGCGAGCGAATTGACCTTCATGCTGCTCTCGCTTCAACGCGAACGAAGCGGTGAAAACACAGCGTACACGAAGCTATCAGCAGTCGGCGCAATCTGTCCCCATTGCATATCGCGTTCTAGATAGGGCCCGCGCCATGCGCAGCAGCCGCCGGAGTAGAGGCACTGATCAGTGGCGTAGCCAGAAATTTTGTTCGGGGGGGGGGGGGGGGGGGGGGGCTCAGGTTGCTGAGCGGCCTCCTCTTTATAGAATTTGTCGAGGGATCAAATGCATGAATAATAACTGCATTGCCAATTCCATTGTATATTAGATGGTGCAAACGAAATATTGAACGCTATGCACTGTCCATTAAAACATGTATGTTGTCATAAAAGACTAAATTCGTATGCCCCAAAAATTGTGGCAGGAATAACTGATATCAATGCTTCCGGGCTTTTTTTTTTGTCTAATTAATAAGTAAAGAAAACATCACATGAACTTTAGAACTATTGACCCTTTTCGCGGAGCAGTTTGTTTTAGAAAAACGAGATGGCGCTCACGGCGGCGCGCCATACCTCTCCTCAGCGACCACGCACGAATACGAAACCATTACCGCTTCTACCTTGCTTCTATGCGATCAGCTGTCGAAAATGCAACTGAGTTTTCGCTAACACACTGTGCTCCAATCATGCTAGATTGAATAATGTGGATTGAAGACGTGTGCAGTAGTTGGCTGCAAAAATAGTGACTGGCATGTTAAGGAATAGAATGAATCTGTGTGGTGAAGTTCGCGGACCGCTGCTGCAACTGTCCGAACGTGTTACCGGCACTTCGTGATGTACGGCTTTCCTCGAGCATGCAGAAATTTGCTCATCCGCCAGCCTTGTATCGCTAACCTTCAAAGAAAGGGCTTCATCCCCAGAACGTCGGCAAGAATGAGTACCACTCGTTAAACAATGACAAAGGGAGTAGCGCCGCTTCCTGTCATAGTAAGTTTCACGCACGTTATCTATACACATCTGTCCCAAATGGCAGGAAAACTTACGCCCACTCTATCGCCGACGTATCAAGAATAAGTAAATGGACTCACACTTGAATATATGGGCACTGTATACACACAATAAATGGCGGACTACACCTATGGCGAACCAATGGTCGAAGCTGAATGTTTCGTGATGGTCCGCAAGAGTAAGCAAGTTACTAGCTGTAATATATATTTGCTACAAGGTATTACAATCTGCAAAACAGCTACGTTTCAAGCCTTGTGCGCAGCAAGAACAAATCTATCGGATTCGGAACTGAGCACACCCGCGAGTGATTAGGCAGCAAAGAATCAGACAGTGGCCCAGTAGCGCACCCAGGATCTTTGCCAGGGGGGGGGGGGGGGGGGGGGGTTTGACAGTTTGCCAATACCATCTAAACAACACTAATTTCGATTTCTTCACGGGAAATTGTAAAAAAAAATGCGCTTTTTGCGAGTGTGCAGACGATTGCGCGTCTTACATCTTAGTTGCAGCACTCAAATGCGTAAGGAAATAAAAGTGGTTAAACAAAAGAGGGGGTTAAGTCGACCTCAGGGGGGGGGGGGGGATTACAACCCCCGAATCCCCCCCTCCCCGTCGGTGCGCCACTGTAGTGGCCGCACCGAGGAACTTCACTGAGTCAGAAACTGACAAGCCACTGCTTCAAAATATTTGCCGAATAAAGAACAAAGAGCAAAACACGCTAATCTTCACTGAATTCATAATCGCACAGCTTGGAATACATATTTAGCCCCGCTTTTAGAACAAGCACCGTATACGTTGCTTATGCCATTTGGACATAGCTTAATCAGCTCCGGAAGCGCTTTTGCATGTTCTCTGAAGCTGTGATCAAAGCTTCGTGTCGTTCATCTAGTCACCGTCTATGATATCTCCGAAAACAGAGGTTTTCTAAGCCGCGCCGGCGTCATACACTTCCATTGTAAACAAGGAGGCAACGGAGGCATTTGAGGCAAGCAATGGACGCGTCACACGTGATCAAATATGGTAGCGCCCACGGGATCGCCGCGAAAAGGGTCAATATCAGTTCGAAACCAGCAAAGCAGTACATGCAGCTTATATGAAAAACGTAAAGGCCATGAAATGAATAAGTTGAGGACAAATATTTTGATGAATCTTTGTCATTCAATAACCTTGTTTAGATTTTTCTACATATGCAACGCCCAGGAAGAAACCTCAGTGACGCTATCCCTCGTTGCAATCGATTGCGCAGGAGCAGCTGTAACTAGTCGTGTATTGTAATTACACCGAGATAATACTCGCAGCAGTGAGTACAAATAAAAAGTGGGAGTTCTGCAAATTATATATTAGAAATTGTGAAGGTTGAATGGAATATACAAATGCGAAGATACAATTCGCTAGAGGGCAAAAAAAAAGAGTCGCTGGAAACAAAGTTCACTGCTTGTATACACAAAACCTCGCAATAAGATATTTAAAAATACGTATGAGTCTCCAATAAATCTACGTATTTAAGCAAACGTCAGTGTATATAATGCGTCAAAGAAGACAAATAAACATGTTGCTCAATCACAGATAGTAAACTTCGCGCACAGAAAGACAGATGATCTAGGCAAGAACATAACTATGATCGCAGAAATCGTGATATGTACTTGGGCCATGCAGCGGTCGAGACAGCGCCATGTGGGTAGAATAATAGAGGAATAATGCATAAATCAGTACGAAATGTGTAATTTCACTGCCTGCACAACCCAACATTA